>NC_140974.1:9289063-9371563 GCF_056783735.1 Eptatretus burgeri
GGGGTTGACTCAGCCTGCCATGCTTCCGAGGTCGGCGAAATGAGCACCAGTTGTACTGGGCCCGGTGTATGCCCCGGTTAGAATAGGTGTACCATATCCCTGTGTGTCGTAAGAGGCGACCAGGGTTGCGTCAGGAAGGGAATCCGGCGTAAAAACCTATGCCAAATCATTATGCAGACAACAAAACGAATTTCCATACCGGATCGGTCGAGGCCCGGGTTACCAACGACCGCCACCGGTACCGGTGGTCAGCAGGGTACCAGTGGAAATTGTGCTCCTGCTGGGCGAAGGAGGAGAAGGAGACGGGGAAGGCGAGTCCGGAGGCAGTGGGAGAGGGGGAAGGGTAGAAGTGTGGAGGTGAGAGTTGGAACTCTGAATGTTGGGACGATGACTGGCAAAGGGCGAGAGTTGGCTGGTATGATGGAGAGAAGAAAGGTGGACATACTGTGTGTACAAGAGACCAAGTGGATGGGGAGTAAGGCGAGGAGCATTGGAGGTGGTTTCAAACTGTTCTACCATGGTGTGGATTGGAGGAGAAATGGTGTCGGGGTAATCCTGAAGGAAGATTATGTTAAGAGGGTATTGGAGGTGAGGAGAGTGTCTGACCGAGTGATGAGTGTGAAGTTGGAAATTGAAGGGGTGATGATGAATGTCATCAGTGCATATGCCCCACATATGGGGTGTGAGATGGAATATAAAGAAGATTTCTGGAGTGAGTTAGATGAAGCGGTGGAGAGTGTATCCAAGGATGAAAGAGTGGTTATTGGAGCAGATTTCAATGGACATGTTGGGGAAGGGAATAAAGAGGATGAGGAGGTGATGGGGAGGTTCGGTCTCAACAAGAGGAATGTGGAAGGGCAAATGGTGGTCGAGTTTGCAAAAAGAATGGAAATGGCAGTGGTAAATACGTATTTCAAGAAGAAGGAGGAACACAGGGTGACATACAAGAGTGGAGGAAAGTGCACACAGGTGGATTACATCTTAAGTAGGAGATGCAACCTGAAAGAGATTAGTGACTGAGGTTGTGGCAAGGGAGAGTGTAGCTCGACAGCATCGATTGGTGGTCTGTAGGATGACTTTAGAGGTGAGGTTGAGGAAGAGAGTGAGGGCTGAACCAAGGACCAGATGGTGGAAGCTGAAGGAGAAAGACTGTTGTGTGAAATTTAGGGAGGAGGTGAGACAGGCGTTGGATGGTGGTAAAGATGGGTGGGATGATTTGGCAACGACAGCAGAAGTTGTGAGGGAGATTGCTAGGAAGGTACTTGGTGTGACATCTGGACAGAGGAAGGAAGATAAGGAGACTTGGTGGTGGAATGAGGAAGTGCAGGAAAGTATAAGGAAGAAGGGGTTGGCGAAAAAGAAGTGGGATAGTCAGAGAGATGAAGAAAGTCGGCAGGAGTACAAGGAGTGGCGTCGAAAGGCAAAAAGAGAGGCGGCAAAGGCCAAGGAAAAGGCATATGACGAGCTGTATGAGAAGTTGGATACAAAAGAAGGGGAAAAGGATTTATACCGATTGGCAAGACAGAGGGACCGAGCTGGGAAGGATGTGCTGCAGGTTCGGGTGATAAAGGACGCAAATGGGAATGTGCTGACGAGCGAGGCGAGTGTGTTGAGAAGGTGGATGGAGTACTTTGAGGAGCTGATGAATGAAGAAAATGAGAGAGAGAGAGAGAAGGTTGGAAGAGGTGGAGATAGTGAATCTGGAAGTGGGGTGGATCAGTAAGGATGAAGTGAGGACTGCTATGAAGAAGATGAAAAGTGGAAAGGTGGTTGGCCCAGATGGTATACCAGTGGAGGCATGGAAGTGCTTCGGAGAGATGGCAGTGGGGTTGTTAACCAGATTGTTTAATAAAGTCTTGGAAAGTGAGAGGATGCCGGAGGAGTGGAGATTAAGTGTACTGGTTCCGATTTTCAAGAATAAGGGTGATGTGCAGAGCTGTGGAAATTACAGAGGGATAAAGTTGTTAAGCCACACCATGAAGTTGTGGGAAAGAGTAGTGGAAGCTCGGTTGAGAGGAGAGGTGACGATCTGTGAGCAGCAATATGGGTTTATGCCAGGAAAGAGCACCACTGATGCAATGTTTGCTTTGAGAATGTTGATGGAGAAGTATAGGGAAGGCCAGAAAGAGTTACATTGTGTGTTTGTGGATTTAGAGAAAGCTTATGATAGGGTGCCAAGAGAGGAGTTGTGGCATTGTATGAGGAAGTCGGGAGTGGTGGAGAAGTATGTGACGATCGTGCAGGATATGTATGAGGACAGTGTGACAGCGGTGAGGTGTGCAGAAGGAATGACGGACCTGTTTAAGGTTAAAGTGGGATTGCACCAAGGATCGACTCTGAGCCCTTTCCTGTTTGCAATGGTGATGGACAGGTTGACGGACGAGATCAGACTGGAGTCTCCATGGACTATGATGTTCGCGGATGACATCATGATCTGTAGGAAGAGTAGGGAACAGGCTGAATCAAGCCTTGAGAGGTGGAGGTACGCACTGGAGAGAAGGGGAATGTTAGTCAGTAGGAGTAAGACGGAGTACATGTGCGTAAATGAGAGGGAGGGTGGTGGTATGGTGCGGTTGCAGGGAGTTGAGGTGGGGAAGGTGGATTGGTTTAAATACTTGGGATCAACTGTCCAAAGTAACGGAGAGTGTAGGAGAGAAGTGAAAAAGAGTGCAGGCAGGATGGAGTGGGTGGAGAAGAGTTGCAGGAGTGATTTTTTTTTTTTTTTTTTTGTATACCTTGGTCGAGGCTCGTATGAGAGCTAACACACAACTCACAGCAATGAGGCATGAGACAAGAGGGGCGGGAGTGGAAGGGACAAAACATTGGGGAACAGACACAGGTGAAATGTGGAAGGGAGAGGGATGGGGATGGGACGGGGAACATGGCGAGGGGAAGATGGACATTAAAGGGACTTTCAGGAAGGAAAGCAGGAGAATTGAAGGAAGTGGGCTTGGGTGGATTATCGGGGTAGAAAAGATCGAGGATTTGGATGGGGGAAGATAAGAGGTGGTGGTGAACAGCTGTTTTGAAAGCCTGGAGGGAAGAATGGGAAAGAATAGAGTGAGGAAGTTTATTCCAAAGGCGGGAAAAAAGAGGAATGAAAGAGTGAAGATGAGCAGTGATTCGTGATTTTGGTAGTTTTACCAGAAGAGGGTTGTTGGCGGACCTTGAGCGCCCTGTGGAAATGTGGTGGGGACAAATCGCAGAGAGAGCAGGGAGGGCAAGGCTGGAGAGGAGTCGGTAGAAGACAGAAAGACCACCGACCAACCTGCGGTGATTGAGTGAGAGGCCCAAAGACTCAGCTTCATTGCGGGAGATGCCAATGATCTTAAAAGCCCTGATTTCGACAGCGTGAAGTCGAGAAAGGTGGGAGGCAGGAGCACCAGCCCAGAGGGGAGAGCAGTACTCCATCAGGCTACGGACAAAAGCTTTGTAAGTGGTCAGGAGCTCAAGAGGGCCGAGGAAGGACTTTGCACGACGGAGGATTCCCAGTCGGCGACTGGCTTTTGAGGCAAGGTTGGAAATGTGACTTTCCCAGGAAAGGTCATGGCAGATCGTGAGACCCAGAAGCTTGAAAGAAACGACTTCTAACAGAGGATTGTTGAGAAAGTGGATGGGTTTTTTTTCTCAACAGTCCCTTCGGAGAGACAGAGTGAGAGTGTGAGATTTGGCTGCATTGAAAGACATACATGTTCCACGTGTTGGACCAGTTTGTGATTTTACCCAGATCTGCAGTGAGCGAAGAAGCTGCTACTTGCCGGTCTGAGGGATGACAGATGGTACGGCAGAGGGTGGAGTCATCGGCAAAGAGAAATAGAGGATTTTCCAGAGAGTCCGAGAGATCATTGATGAAAACCAGAAAAAGAACAGGGCCCAGAACGCTACCTTGAGGAACTCCAGCCTGCACAGGAAGAGGGGATGAAAGAACTCCATTTAGGGCCACACGTTGACTGCGACAGGAGAGGAAGTCTGTGAGCCATGAGTGGAGATGGCCTTGAATACCATGGGAAGAGAGTTTGGTGAGTAGGGCAGGGTGCCAGACTGTGTCAAAAGCACGTGATATGTCCAGGGATACGGCTCGGATTTCCTGTCTGGCATTGAGGACCTCCATCCATTGATGGGAGAGCAGTAGCAGCATATCTAGGGTAGAGTGACCTGGTCTGAAACCAAATTGATGATTGGAAATCAAGCCATTGGAGAAGAGGAAGGATTTCATGTCTGAAGCGATGATGGATTCCATAACCTTGCTGATGATTGGGAGAAGGCTGATTGGACTATAGTTACAGGGATCTGTTTTTGCACCTTTTTTATGCAGGGCAGTGATGTTAGCAGATTTCCAAGCAGATGGCAGATGACCTTGGGAAAATGAGAGGGTGAATAGAACAGAGAGAGGGTGAGCAAGAGCAGAAGAGCAGGCTTTGAGGACACGTGGGCTGATGCCGTCTGGACCGGTTGCAGAATCTGACTCGAGGTTTGAAAGCAAGCTCTCCACCTTGTCAGGAGAAAAGGATACAGAGTCCAGGGACAGTTGGGTGCGACTGGGTAAAGTGGGTAGAGATAGTGATGGGTTTGGGACACAAGATTTAGCTGCAAACACCGAGTTTAGACATTCAGCTTTATCACGTGTGGAATCAGCAGTGCGGCCATTTGAGGTAAGGGAGGGGATGGAGGGGGAACATACACCAGAAACAGATTTGATTAAACGCCACCAGGATTTTGAGGAGGGAGAGAGGTTTGAGAGTTCAGACTTGAGATGAGAAAGATGTTGTTTTCTGGCTCTCCTGAGGGTAGATACACACTTGTTCCGAGCTTTGTGGAAAGAACTGAGATTGCCCTCAGTTGGGTTTGCTTTCCATGAGGCAAAGGCAAGTTGTTTCAGGACAACTGCCTCGCCACAAGCTTCAGTAAACCAAGGGCGGGAGGAAGGGTAAGACAACTGAACACGAGAGGGGATAAATCTGTGCATGAGGGAGAGCAAGTTTCTTTGAAAGAATTCCCAGGATGAGTTGATGTTTGAGAAAGTAGTGATAGGAGACCAGTCTGTAAGTTTGATGGCTGCTCGGAGACCCTGCCAGTCGGCTTGAGTGAAATGCCAGACTCGACGGCGGTGAGGTGGTTCTCTGATAACAGCCAGAGAGATGTCCACTTTAACAAGGACGTGGTCAGAAGAACCAATTGGAGCGAAGGAAGAGCAGCAGATATTGTCAGGGAAATTTGTCAAAATCAGATCCAGAAGAGATGGATTTGTGACAGAAGGGTAGCTGCAAGAGTGAAGGGGAAAGTATATAAGACGGTAGTGAGACCAGCTATGTTGTATGGTTTGGAGGCGGTGGCGCTAACAATAAGACAGGAAGCGGAGCTGGAGGTGGCAGAGTTAAAGATGCAGCGATTCTCGTTGGGAGTGACGAGGATGGATAGGATAAGAAATGAGTATATTAGAGGGACAGCGCAGGTAGGACGGTTTGGAGACAAAGTGAGAGAGGCGAGATTGAGATGGTTTGGACATGTGCACAGGATGGAAACGGAGTATATCGGGAGAAGGATGTTGAAGATGGAGCCGCCAGGCAGGAGGAGAAGAGGAAGGCCAAAGAAGAGGTTCATGGATACGGTGAGGGCGGACATGCGGGTGGTTGGAGTGTCAATGGAAGATGTGGAGGATCAAGCGAAATGGAGACAGTTGATCCGCTGTGGCGACCCCTTACGGGAGCAAGCCGAAAGAGGAAGAAGAAGGTACAGATTCTAGAGACCATGTGTTGCCACATACGTTCGTCATCTAAAGTGGTTGCCATGGCAACCAGGATGCTGTTTTCCTTCCATTCCTGTCCACACTCTAACTCCCAAAATTTTCAACTTTCACGTTTCATATTTGGTACATAGGTACAGACTGGAGACGGTGTGTCATGACATACATTCGTCATCTGAAGTGGTTGCCATGGCAACCAGGATGCTGTTTTCCATCCGTTCCTGTCCGCACTCTAACTCCAAAAGTTTTCAACTTTTACGTTTCATATTTGGTATATAGGTACAGACTGTGGAGACGGTGTGTTGCGACATATGTTCGTCATCTAAAGTGGTTGCCATGGCAACCAGGATGCTGTTTTCCATGTAGTAGCACAATTCTGTATATACCTTCTTGTTCGGGCATATATTGTGCTCACTTGCGCTCTTGTTACTGATTACAATATACAAATACATATATTGCTTTAAAATTATTTGGATCAGACTTCCCTGCAATGCTTTATAAAAAAATATATTAATTATTAGACGAGTCTTTTAAAAATGATAAATCTATAAACAGGTGAGCATTAGGTGGCTTTGACACCAAGTCTGATTTTCTATATCTTATAGTTTCCAAATGGTAACCCTCTCAACTTGGGTGTCCGAGGGCCATTGAGCATTCCCACTGAAAATTCAAAGTACACTAGCTCCAAGACGGTTGAACCGGATCGAATGAATCTTTACATGCTTATAGACCGTAATGAGTACTACAACTTTGCTCATTTGCATAATGACCTATCTCGAGTATGTCAGGGGTCAAAGGTCAATAAGTGCATTTATCAGGTGAAATTACCATTCAATGCACCCTTGTTCCGACACGGATTAACCGATACGAATGAAAGTTCATAGGTACATAGTACTCAATGAGTACTACAACTTTGCTTCAGGACATATTGACCTATCTCGGCTTGGTCAGGGGTCAAAGGTCAATGAGTTCATTTTTCAGGCAAAATCACCATTTCAATCCCCCTTGCTCCTACACGTGTTAACCGATACGAATGAAAGTTCATAGGTACATGGTACTCAATGGGTACTACAACTTTGCTTCAGGACAGATTGACCTATCTCGGCCAAGTCAGGGGTCAAAGGGCAATGAGTGCATTAAGTCAGGGGTCAAAGGGCAATGAGTGCATTAATTAAGTGCACAAAGGGCAAGAACATAGTACATATACATATATACTGTATATACTATATATGTGTATAATATATGTGTATAATCATATATATATATATATATATATATATATATATATATATATATATATATATATATATATATATATATATATATATATATATATCTTCTTCTTTCGGCTGCTCCCGTTCGTGGTCGCCACAGCGGATCATCCGTATGATCCGCATAGTGATTTGACACATGTTTTATGCCAGATGCCCTTCCTGACGCAACCCTGGTCACATGTTACAACACAGTGATATGGTACATATATATATATATATATATATATATATATATATATATATATATATATATATATATATATATATATATATATATATATATATATATATATATATATATATATATATATATATATATATATATGTATATATATATATATATATATACATATATATATGTATACATATGTATATGTATACATATATATATATATATATATATATATATATATATATATATATATATCCTAATGACGTAATTTTACCAATCTGTTGCCAAGAAAATGGGTTTATAAAATGCAGACATGCACGCATGCACATACGTAAACGTACGCATGCACGTACGGTCCATCTAAAAAGTAACGGGACTGACTTCACAGAAATTTTATTCCAAAACATATATTGAGATCACAACTTGTCCCCTGCAAAATAGTTTCCCTCCAGTCTCACACACTTGTCCATCCTCTTCTTCCACACTTCAATGCACCCACAGAAGGTTTCTTCTGGAATCCTCCGAAGCTCCGTCGTCATGGCCCTTTTGATGGCCTCCACATCAGGAAATCGGGTCCCCTTGATCACCCCCTTGAGCTTGGGGAATAGAAAAAATCACAAGGGGCCAAGTCTGGTGAATACTGCGGTTGCTGCAGAGTTGGCACGTTCCTCTCTGCCAGAAACTGTCAGATGCGCAGGGCACTGTGAGCAGGGGCATTGGCATAGTGGAGCACCCAGGTGTTGTTCTCCCACAGATCCCTCCTCTTGTCCCGGACTGATCTCATGAGGCTTCGGAGGATCTCCTTGTACACGTATTGATTCACTGTTTGACCCTGTGGTAGAAACTCGAAGTGGACGATGCCCTTGATGTCAAAGAACACGATGAGCATCACCTTGACCTTCGACTTCGACATCCTTGCCTTCTTTGGTCTTGGTGATTCCGAACTTTTCCACTGACAAATCTGCCGTTTTTGATCTCGGGATCGTGTTCGAATATCCACGAATCATCGCCAGTAATGACTCTCCCAAGCAGGTCTGGATTGTCCTCGAGGTGCTCGAGAATGTGACAGACAATGACTCTTTGCTGTTTCTGGTCCTTGGACAACAGCTTCGGACTGTCTTTACGCACATCTTGTGCATGTCGAAATTTTCAGTGATGATGCTCGGCGACCCATGGCCGAGTGACCCATGGCGACCCATGAACACTGCAGACAGTGTCCTTGTTGATGTAAAGTTCCTCAGCAATCATCTGCACCATGAGTTGACGATCTGCACTCACTATCTGCTTCACACGCTCGATGTTATCCGCCGTTCTGCTCGTTGAAGGTCTTCCAGACCGTGGATCGTCTTCAACCTCTTCGCGTTCCTCTTTGAACCTCTTGTGCCATTCAAATGCACGTGTACGTGACATCGTTTCTTCCCCGTAGACTTGCTGCAGCATTGCGAAGGATTCGGAAGGTGTTTTGCCAAGCTTGGCAAGAAACTTCAGATTGGCTCTCTGCTCACGACTCATAGCGCGCCGACTCAGACTAGACAACGTATAAAGCACGACCTGTAAAAAAAAATCACACAATGAGCGGTCAACCATCACCAATCATATATATTGCTGGAATGGTGAGAAAGACTGTGACGCAACTCGTTCATTCAAGTTGTGTAAGTGGAACACACAGCAGGCTCAGTCCCGTTACTTTTTAAACAGACCTCGTACGTTCACCACACATACAAAACTGAATGCCTCACCCTGCTTTTCACTTCGTGAGCACAGGATAACCAGTGAATTTTGATTTGTACATGCTTTTTTTTTACAGGTGTTTCTGACACGTAACCTCCTTCAACTATAACAGTGTTTAGTTTGATCTCGTCCGTTATGAATAAAAAAGTTCATTTGGAAAAAATGTTTCGACATCATTTGTAAATCAACGAAATGTAGCATTATGGGTAGAGGGTGAATACTTTTGCAGGCCAATGTATGTGTATGTACATACAATGTGCCTTGTAGAATTGAAACCAGCTTGGCCGATCTCCCCCAATATCTTCCATAAATGCTCAGGGTACCCAGGATGAGGTTATGGGTGCAAAATATCCCCAACGGGGCTCGGGGGACTTCTTGCAATTTACGCCTGTATATGTGGAATAGGGATGAGCAGATATTAGTCATCCTCCAAAATATGAAGCAAGTTGCACGATGTGATACTTCAATTGCAGTGCTGCCCTGATCGATTTCTTTCTCCATGCCTGCACTGCATCACACGGGACTAGAACATTGACCAAAACTGTGGGGTTGAGGTGAATACACTTGCCTTGAAATGATTGACAAATTACAAGTGGAAATATAAGGCTACTATAAGCACATTTACCTTTGAGATGTCTGTTCTGAGTTTGATTCCAGATGCGAGTATAAATTGTGAGATTGGTGTTTCACAGGCAGTGCATTGCCCGCATAGTGCACCATCCCTCGGATGGATGTTAATATGAGTGTCCCATCTGTTGCATTAGTTGGTACATAATATTAAAGGTCACGTGGTGTCTTTCCCAAAAGGAAGTCGGGAAAGTAATCACCGGCATCCTAAACAAATTGCAAATTCCTCCCAAATAAATTTCAATTGCAGAACAAATTTGTGAAAAGAAAAATTAAGTTGCAGAAAGCAGAAGAAAATTCAGTTGCAGTGAAATGTTGCAGATGAGCTCCAGAGCTTAGCGCCCCATGAAGCGATCTCCAAATTTGGTCTCCCTTCATCCTTGGTGTTTGTTCGAGATAAAAACAACCCCAACCTGGATGAAAGGGCAAGTGAGGCAGAAGAATAGTCGTAGGAGGAGTAGTAGTAGTCTTATTAGTCGTAGAGGTCTGTAGGGTAGATATACTAACATGAATCATCCCATGAGCAAGTTTGCAAAGCCATCAGCATCATTTTCCATTCTTAATTTTGTGGAGTTATTCAAGAAAATAAATGCAATGAGCCTGGTGTGGCTTAGTGGTTAATGCTATGTTCCCACTGTCGTGCGATCCATTACGAACGCCACGATTGGCCATTCGTAGCTGATCATAGAATTTCTCTAAAAGCTGTTCCTACTATCACGATGCGTGGCACGACTGAAATCGTGCTCTCACAGAGCGTGGTGTTTGTCTTGTCTAAGAACGATCCCGATCACCACGATTAGGATGCACGATTAGATGCGATCTGTTGCGCTTTGTTACGATGCAATACGATCTGATACGATGATCCCGATTGACAATTGATCGTGTTGATCGTAGAAAAATTTTGAACGGTTCAAAATTTTTCTACGATTAACACGATTGCCACGACTGACCTCAAGATCTGATAAGATCTGATAGGATCACCACGATTAGTCCACGATTAAGACCACGATTTCAATCGTGCCGCACATCGTGATAGTGGGAACCCAGCATAAGGCAGTGGCTTGGGATCCTCGGGGTCCTGAATTCGAGCCCTGCTGGCCGCTGAGTTAGCATCAGGGGGGATTTACTCAGTCTGTCATCCTTCCGAACATCGGCGAAATGAGCACCAGTGTACAGGTAATTATCCCTGCAGGGTCGAAGGCGACTAAAGGGTTGGCATCAGGAAGGGCATCCGGCCATAAATACATTGCTACAAGAAAGGGTACCATGATTGGAGCCCACAAAAAGCTGACCCCTGCCCAGGGATAAAGGCTTTCAAATGGTATGATGATGATTCAAGAAGATAAAACATCAAGTACTAAAACGGAACTCGGTAGAGCGCATATCCTCGCCAGGCTGAACAGTTTAAGTTTTGTATCCCACTAATAGGCCAAATCTGCATCCGGACTGAATCAAAATTTAATCAGCTTGTTCTCATCACCGAACCAATTCATCTACGAATTTTCATCCGAATCCATCCCCAACTTCTTGAGATATCGCGCTACACATATAATTTTGGCCCAATCTCTCAATGGTGAAGAATCACATTGAAATTAAATAATTCTCGTATCCAGATCCAGATTTGGACCTTCACCAAAATCGAATGAATTCATCCTTGTCAAACACCCAACCTGTCCACTAAATTGCCTCCAAAGGCGTCCATAACTTTTTGAGATATTGTGCTATACAGTATATCGTTTATGGCCCCATCTCAATGGTGAAGACTTACTTAGACTTAGTTCCTCCTGTTCCTAGTGGGGCATTGGGTAGCAGTGTCACCATCTTGGCCAGTCCACAGCAATTTCTCTCAACCTCATCCATGTGGTCTCTTGTTTTCAGGTCTTCTTTAAAAGAGTTTTGCCACGTCTTTTCTGGGTGGGACCTTGTTTCCTTTTACTACCAAGTGGGATCCAGTTGAGGGCTACTCTGACATGGTAGGTATCGGTGAGACGAAAGACATGTCCGACTAACCTCAACCTTCTTTCTAGTGCAATGTCTGAGAGGCACCTGAACCCAATTCTCTTTAACACTTCCTTGTTTGTGATATGGTCTCTCCATGCGAGTCCAAGAATCTTCGGAGACAACGTTGGTGGAATACGTCCAGTTTTCTTGAAGTCTATGAAGTTGTTAGCAAATGGCTTCTGATATTCCAGGCTCTGTTCATTGATGGTCCTCAGTGTGAAAATCTGCTCTATCCATGATCTACCACTTCAAAAGCCAGACTGTTCTTCATGAGGATTTCTTCTCCATCTTCCTTTAGTCCGTTATGGAGCACTGTGAAAAAATCTTTACCAGATACAGATATAATAGGAGTGTTGTACTTCTCCAATTGTTGCACTCATGATGGTTTCCTGTTATTGTCACCTGATTACCGCTTGCCTCCACTCAGCTGGAACAACTTACGCTTTCCAGATCTTATTGAACAGATGTATGAGCTCTGTGATGACGACATGCCATCCATGTTTCAGAAGCTCTGCTGGAATTTCATCCAACCCAGGTGCCTTGTTACTCAATTTCATGATGGCCCTCTGAACCTCTGCATCGGTGATTCCTTCCTACTTGATGTCCAGCTGCATCAACACAATGTTGTCATCAAACTCGAAAGTGGAGGTGGGAATGGGTTGGTTAAGAATCTTTCTGGAAATGTTCCCATCACCTTCCTTCCTTTTCTTCATCTAATAGCAGTGCTTTGCCATCTTTGTCTTTAATTGCTGTGGTGCTGTTTGCTGTTGTTCCAGTCAAGTCATGTACAATCTTAAAAAGCATCTTAGAATCATTTTGGCTTGCTGCTTCTTGTGCTTCCTTGCCTTTGGATTCTATCCATTCTCTTCTCTCTTTCCTATAACTTCTTTTCACAGCCTTATCAATTTGTTTTTCCTGATCATATTTCTCCTTTCGATGGTCGATGTTCTTTTCTTGGTCTCTCAAATTCTTTGCCCATTTCCTCGAATCAATGAGTTGCCACGTTGGGTCTTCAATCCACTGTTCTTTAATGAATCCTCTCCTCCGCAAAAAAGTGACTTCAGCACTCTCCTTTCTGCCTCTTTTGAAGAAGTCCCATTGGTCTTCAATATCACCTACTTTCTGCAGAACATAAAAACTGTTGGAGAGATCTAACTGGAAACTATCCATTGAATCTTTGTTCTCTGACTTCTCTCTTGCAAAAGGGCTTTGACGCTTCATGGTTTTTCCTTCCTTTAGCTCTAAGTACATCTTACCTACTACCAGATGGGGGTCTGACCCTACATCCGCACGTCGATAAGCCCGGACATCCTGGACAGATGACCGCCATCTCTTACTGATGCATGTATAGTCAAACTCATTCAAGGTGTTTCTGTCTGGGGATTGCGATGTCTTTTTGTCTTTGTGCTTAAAGAAGGTGTTTCCAATGCCGAGTCCATTCATAGAGCAGAATTCTAGCAGCCGCTCTCCATTTTCGTTCAGCATGCTTGCAGATCCATCGGGCCCAATTATACTGTTCATTCCTCGGCGATCGCCATTGAGTTTGGCATTTAAATCACCAATCAACAGCTTTATTTCGAAGTGAGGTACTTTGTCCAGCGTGTCTTGCATTTGTTGATAAAAAATCATATTTTTCCTCTGCAGTGTCTACCTCTATTTGTGTATCAACTTTAGCATGTCTAGTATGAAACCTAGGAGTGATGATGTGATGATTTACTGATTTTCATCCAACTAGAGCTTGTGTCCAGGGCCCATTAAGGAACTAGAACGGGCACTCATAGAGTGCATACCTTCGCCGCCACTACTTTTTCTGTTCTTGGTATGAGTGTGGGGAACTGGTTTCATATGAATGGCCTTATGACACAAACCACATATCTATAATGTCATGACGACCCCCCCCCAACTTTCGGGGGCTACGGACTAAACAACAATCAACTCGCGTCGTTTTGGCGAGTCTTCACTTGCAAGCTCGGTGAATACAACGTTTCAACAAGAGAAGGTAGTCTCGTTTGATGCTGGTTTCATGCAAATCGAATAAGAATTGACTGAGTTATGCCGAAAACTGCATATTTTTCAAGGGCGTGACCCCCCCCCCCCGACATTTTACCCCAACTGGTGACATATGTTATGACGTCATTGTGTCACAAGATTGGGCATTAAATTCTGAACATTTTGGTGCTGGGTTCATTTAAAGCGGACAAGAATTGACCGCGTTATGACAGAAACCGCATATTTTTCAAGGTCCTGACCCCCCTGACCTTTGACCCCTAACCGGTAACAAGAGTATGGGCGTCATTGTGTCATATTGCATATCACAAGATGAGGGGTTGAATTCTGAACATTTTGGCGTTAGTTGCATGCAAATTGAATAAAAATTGACCGTGTTATCGTAAAAAGACGATTTTGACCTTTTCGTGACTTTGACCTTGATCTTTGACCCGAACGATCTCAAAATCTAATCGAATGCTTCCTGGCTAATAACCAATCATCCCACCAAATTTCATGCAATTCGGTTTAATACTTTTTGAGTTATACGAATCACAAGATTACAAATAAATAAATAAATAAATAAATACACGCCGACCAAAACATAACCTTTCGCAGAATGCGAAGGTAATAATCTGACTCCATATGTATGGAGTTATTCATGTCCAGAGTACAAAACTGTTGCATCCTTGCAACTGATTCGTGCGTCATCCACCACATCTCTCTGATGCCCAGGACGTCAAGTTGATAGGCCTTCATCTCACGCAGCACCTGGGCCATCCTACCACACTGAGAGTGTTTTAACGTTCCAAGTGCCAATTCTGGTGGTGGTTTTGGCGTTGAAGATTTGGGTTTTGAAAGGTCGGACTTCCTTTCAGCTTTCATCCGATCCCGTCATGCGCCATCTCCAGATGTGACTTCTCTTTGCTGAAATGAAAATTTACCGGAATGGATACTACTTCTTCCTGCTTTTTTGGAGTGGTTCAAGTTTTTGTACCGTGAGGTTGCTGGCCCTATGCCCAACTCTCTTTTTGCAACCAGGCTTGGGACGAGCTTTGATGGAGTTCAATGGTGAAGAATCAATTCTAAAAATTCTAGTATCCAGATATTCACCAAAATCAAATCAAGTAGTCTGTCACACACCCAACCTGTTCACCAAGTTTTGTTTGAATCTGTCCATAAATTTTTGAGATATTGTGCTCACAAACAGACAGACAGACAAACATGGCCGAAGCCATAACCTCTGTCTCTCCACCTTTGGTTGTGGAGGTAAAAATTGTTTTTTTTAATCCTCTTTTTTATCTTGTTCATCCATTTTTTTGTTGTTGTTGTTGTATACCAAGTTAAGGCTCGTGTAAGAACTAATACACAGAAGTATATAACAGGCAGGAGACAAGGGGAGTGGGAGAGGGAAGCACAAAATAGTGGGGGAACAAAAGCAATAGGAAAGCTGTGGAAGGGAGAGTGATGGGCGGGGTACACGGGGTAAACAAGATGGACACGACAGGGACTTTCAGGAAGGAAAACTGGGAATTTAAAGGAGGTGGGTTTGGGGTGGTTTAGCGGGGGAAGTAAAGATCAATATTTTGTAGGGAGAGGATCAGAGATGGTGGTGAACAGCTGTTTTGAAGATCTGGAGGGATGAGTGGGATTGAAGAGAATGTGAGAGTTTGTTCCAGAGGTGGGAAAAAAAGAGGAATGAAAGAGTGAAGATGAACAGTGATTCTTGATTTTGGCAGTTTCACCAGAAGGGGGTTTTTTGCAGACCTTGAGCACCCTGAGGAAAAATAGAGGGGACAGGTCACAGAGCAGGGGGGGGGGCAAGGCCAGAGAGGAGATGGTGGAGGACAGAAAGACTACTCCAGTAAGGGAGTGAGAGGTCCAAAGTTTCAGTTTCATTGCGGGAAAAATATCAATGTTCCTAAATGCCTTGGTTTCCACAGCGTGAAGTCGAGCTAGGTGTGGGGTAGGAGCACCACCCCAGAGGGGGGCGCAGTACTTCATCAGATTGCAGATGAAAGCTTTGTAAATTGTCAGGAGCTCAGGTGTGCCAATGAAGGACTTTGCATGACAGGATTCCCAGTCGATGACTGGCTTTGGACGACAGCTTGGAGATGTGACTTTCCCAAGAAATATCATGGCAGATAGTGAGGCCCAAAAACTTGAATGAAATAACTTCTTCAAGGGGATTGTTGAAAAAGTTGACGAGGGGGGTGCGGGGAGTGGGGGGGTCGAGGCGGTCCTTTCGGAGAGACATAGTGAGGGTGTGAAACATTTTCAAATGCTCACAAATTTTAGAATTTACATCCTTCATTGATTTGCTTGTTTATAATCTTACCATTCGATTTGAAAGAAAAAAAAAGGCGGTTAAGAGTGCATAATGTCCACATCATTACATCTTTCACTTATTCGTTTTATCGAAAGCAAGAGCAAGAATACTCCATTGGCGAGGAAAAGAAACGGTAAAGAGGAAAGTCATAATTGCATTTTGGAATAGCACAAAGAATGAAATTTCATAATACTTGATTGCAATAACAGACCGATGCAGAAAATGCATTCATTCCACTGGTTCCATTTGTAATTTGCCAATCATTTCAAGGCAAGTGCATTCATTTTCAATTCCCAAGCCAGGAATGCTATGCAGATGAATCACTTGTTTGCTGCTCGGAATAATAACAATACAAGAAACCAATTTGGGAAATGGAACAATTAACTTCGGTGCTAGCTAAAACAGAGCAGCAATCTTCCTTATCAAGGAGTACAAAAATCTGACATTTTTATTTTGCACTCAATTAAAAACAGCTGCACAAATTAAAAAAAAAATAAACCTGTGTACTGAGATAACCACGTCGTGCTAGCATGGAATCGGAGATGTTATCTTGTACACAAATGTCTTTCGGGCATCGGAGTCCTAAGATAAACATCATGCATTAATTAATCGGACCTCAACAGAATAGGAGTTCAAGCACAACATTCTGTGACTGCAAAGGACCACCAACATGAACAGCACGTTTCACAAGATGTATGTTCAAAAGGTCATGTCTCCAACTCGGCTTCAGCACGCTTTCTTGTGGATCCAAAGGTAAATCCCGGGGAAACATTGACAGCCAGGTCTTTGGTAACGAGCCATGAAACCCTCAAATTGTATCAGTTGTGGATTAAGGGAAAGAACGCGGATGGTGTAAGAGATCTGGGTGACCTATTGGTATTATTAATTGTTTTTGATGTGAAATCTCAGCTCATGGAAGAGTGAGTTGATGGATTGCAAAATGCCAATGAACTTGCAGTGGGGTAACCGTTGGACACAGTCAGCAAGGAATGCATAAACAGAAAAAGAGGAGAGGTGGAGAGAGGAAATGCAGTAACCTGCAATGCCGAGGCTCATGGAGGAGCTGGAACAGAGAATGGATCAGGATGCCACAGAAGAAAAGGAACAGCACAAAGAGAGGGAGGAAACACACCAACAGCAGGGACGAGGGACAGAATAGACAGACAGTTTTTGTATACATAGTCGAGGTTTGTGGTCAAGCTCGAATTAGTACACTGAACAGATCAGGATGCAACAAGACAAAAGGGGCAGTTGAAAGAGGGGGGAAATACCAACAGTGGCGTTGAAAGCCAAGATTGAGGCAGACTTAGACAACCAATGGGTGTTGGGAGGAATGAGGGGCAGGAGAGGATGCATCGGGTGGACAAGATGGATACAGAAGGAAACTCATGAGGGAAAATTGGAAATTTGGAAGGAGGAGGGATTGGGGTGGGGCGGGGCAGGGGTTAATGAGGGTATAAAATATTGTGGTTTTGGATCGGGGACGATATGAGATGGTGGTGAACAGCTGTCTTAAACCCTGGAGGAAAGAATGGGATTGAAGAAACTGTGGAAGTGGGTTCCACAGGTGTGCACAACACTGCCAATGTGATATAAGGCCCTTGAGCTCAGAAATTCCGAATACGTACGAGGGTTCTGATTTCAGAACCAAAAATTATGACTGTCTGGTAACAGCCTAGAAACTGTGTCAGACTATAAGCCTGAGACACCCCATGGACACACTCCTGGACACCAATATTTCAGGGGGGGGGGGGGTAAGAAGAGACTTGCCGCTAAAGTCTGATCTCTGGCAAATCTCAGTGTAACTGACTTGTATTTAAGGGCATCTGTCAGGGTGATGCCACCCACTAAAATGTCTGTTAATGGTCATACCATATTCAGAGAACCTCAATGCTTTGTTCAGATCCAGTTTCCTCCATGACCTCCAAAGTTGGATCCAGAGCCCTTTTTGGGTGCCATTTGGGGTGTCTCCTGGAAGGATGCCACTCCCTAAAATATATGTTATAGACTTATGTATTCAGGAGGCCATGATGCTTTTCATTCTAGGTGGGTTTCATTTGGTACACCCCCTATATTGGTTCTCGTGCCTTTCGGGCGGGGGGGGGGGTGTTGCTTTTGAGTGTCTGAGGGCTAAATCCACCTGCTACATCCTGGCAGACATCAATTTTGAAGCCTGGAGGGAGGTTTCTAACATTGTGCGGGTTGTATCCGTTGTGGGCACAAAATTTGGAAGCAAACACAGAATTGAGGCATCTTGCATTATCACGAGCAGAGTCAGCTGTCATGCTTTCGAAGAGAGGGAAGTGATGGAGGAGGAGCATACTCTGGTTGCACAATTGACAAGGCACCACCAGGTTTTAGAGGAGGGAGACAAGTTTGAAAGTTCAATCTTGAGGTTGGTCAGATGTTATTTTCTGGCTCTCCTGAGAGTGGGCACACACCTCTTCCAGGCTTTGTGAAATGATCTGAAGTTGCCTTCAGTTGGATTTTCCTTTCAAGACGAGTAGGCAAATTGTTTCAAGGCAACTGCCTCACCATAGGATTCAGTGTACCACATTACTGGTTTCACACCATTAATGGGAATGAGTTTGGTTTGGTTGGGTTAATGGGAGTAAATAGAGATTGCGTGTAGGGGTGGGAGATGACATGATATGGAAGTCCAGCTTGCTTTAAGTCAAAAAGTGAAGAGTACAATTGAACCATCTCAGAAAGGTCGCTAAACAAACTGGAGAAAAGAGGAGTAGAAGAGTTCAGGTGTGCAACCAGCCTGAATTTTGGGAGATTAACCTGGAGGTGTTTACTGGAAAGACATGTGCATCATTGAGGACCTGTGGAGGGTCAGTGCAAAGACAGCAGAGGAAGTGAGACCGGAGGTGAGGTGGAAATAAAACAGAGACTACCAGCCTGTTTGTGATGGAACAGCAACATGTTTTTCACTTCCGCCTCATTACTGGAGATGCCAATTTTGTCGAGAGCTTTAGGCTCGATATAATCAAGGAAAGAAAGATATGATACTGGAGCACTAGCACTTAGGGAAGAGCATTATTCCATTGAGCTACAGACAAAGGCCTTTTAAGCTATGAGTAGTTCTGATTTCAAGGAATGATTTGGAACAAATGAGGATGCCGAGTCTGTGGCTGGCTTTGGAGGTCAGTTTTGCTTACGAGAGATCATAGCTGATGGTAAGGACGAAAAGTCCATCAGATGCATAAAGCGAAAGAAGTTTGTTAAGTAGAGCAGGGGACAACAATGCATTCAAAGGACAAACAAGATCCAAGGAGACAATTCTCCATGTCAATTATTGTGGATTTTTTTCACCCACCCCTTTGTGATCATTGAAGGATTCTTCCTTGTTGATTGTGGAATCCTATTTAACTTCAGGCAGAGTTTAATGTTTATCCGATTTGGTTATAAAATCTTGCATAAAACCCACCGACACTGGTGACCGATGTCCACACAAGTCCTTTCTTTGTGAAACAATTTATTTTCTACTTATCCACCATACACTTCTCACCCTCGTACAATGAACTTAAGAATCCCCATTTGTTGCAATATTATTTGGTTCTATTTCATTTATTCTTACTTTTAGTTAACAGTTAAACCAACCCGATTCAATTCACTTCCACATTACATCAGAGAGTTTTATTCTAACTTGGTACTTGGTCAGTCCCAAGGAGTACAAGCCACTGAGATTCTATACTTCCTCACGTGCTTGCACTGAAACAATTTTACATTTCAAAGCATTTTATACTTTCATGGGAGAGTGGTGGGGGCTACCAACCCAGACTACAGACGTGTCCTTTAGGCGAGAAGCCACTACGTACATTTTGATGCAAAGGTTCGCTGTTATCAACCCAGTTCACACCGCTCCAGACCAAGACATTTATCAACATTTAGGGCAAAAGTCTCTTGGCCAGAAAGGACAGCCAATTCAACTTATAGCATAAAACTTACATTTCTAATACTCCATTTGTTACAATTTAGAATACATTAATATAAATTCCCCCCCCCCCTCCTCCACACAATGATCCAAATGATTTTTTCCATTTCTGAACCGGAAAAAATATAAAGCACAGTTACCAGAACAAGACTCAAATTGAATGTCAGTAACAGGAGAGTTAAGAGATCTGTTACTTCTTGAAATGATAGATTCCATAACCTTGTTCAATACTGGGAGAATATTGACAGGGTACTAAATGAGAGGTCACAAATAGGTTTTACAGGAATATTGGTTTCCTCTTTTACTAGTGTTGGTAACATATTGAAAGTTTCCACGGAATGCCCTCCAGCAAGGCCACATTACTCGTTCAACAAAAGCACCCCAACTTGAAATTGTGACGGACACCGCATTCCCAGGGGGGGGGGCAAAACGCACGGCACCCTCAGGGCTGCAAAAAGGATTTACAATCATACATTCCATGTGCCTCTCTCCAACAGCCATCGTTCCACTCTGCACATAAAGGAAGATAATTACGCCCTTTATTGCAGCTAATTCAGTGTCTGATGAACCAATTCGGGAAGCGCCTCGACCTGTTCATAAAGGTTCTTTTGTAGTCACCAAGAAATGTCATTAAACTGAGTTCAATTACATTCGAAGTTATAGGTGCATTAAAATGGCAAATGAGTATTTCCCATACCCTGATTAAGTCAAAAACGAGTCGATCTTCACTCGGCTGAATAGCATCACCTCGAGATAATTTTGAGATTTTGCCCCACACACAAAAAAAACGAAGATCCACAGAGCAAAGCGAGAAAATTATATCAAATTAAGTAATTATTCCACTAAATTATATGCTGTTAAAATGTTTTGCAGGATATTTTTTTCCCCTCGAGCACGCGTATTCATTTTCATGTTTGAGAAGAATGACGACGTATAGTTGAACATGTTACACTCGCTGACATTTCAATGACTAACGATGGATTGTGAATTCCGAAAATGGTCGATTCAAATATTTTCTTTCTTTCTTTTTCGTCTTCGAGTGTTTCTTGCATTTGGAAAGAAAAATCACAATTTTTTTGAGAGGGTTTCAAAAAAAACATACCAGACTCGATGGCTTTGCGTTCTGCCACCTGCTCCGAGTCTGGATGGTTGGCGGATTGATTCTGATCCTGGCCGAGTCATACAAATGACTTTAAAAGTTGGTCCTCACTGCTTCCTCGCTTGACCTCCGAATTTATGAGATAGAGCATGGATAAATCCCGTTTGGAGAGGGAGGGGAGAGGGAGAGGGAGGGAAGTGGGTTTAAATTTCTCATGAATTGCCCTGCTAACTGCAGAAAGAAAAAAAAATGATGTTGCAGGAGTGGCGTCATATCACCAATTGCTTTTGTCTGAAATCAACTCCAGTGTTCTTTAATGGCTGTCTGCATGTGTATGCACGATCTGTGTTACAGCTTAGCCATCTCTCTATCGAGTGCAGCCCGTGGCTGCTGGTTGCATCATTGGTTGGGACGCGGCTATGCCGCTGATGCAGTGTCCCCCTTACCAGTACACTGGTGCTCATTTTGCCGACCTCGGAAGGATGACAGGCTGAGTCAACCTCCTGGTGTATTTTTAATTCAGCAGCCAACGGGGCTTGAACTCAAGACCCTAAGATCCCAAGCCGCCACCCTAACCACTAAGCCAACACCAGGCTTAGCTTATCTATGAACCTTAGACATAAAAAAAAAATTCAAACTTGTTCACCCTACGAGCGGCCTTGCAATGAGGCTTCAATTTATTCACCGTTCGAGGATCCTCACAATGCATCAACTTGTTCTCGGTAGGAATAGCACAGCAATGAGTCTTCCATTTGTTCACCATGTGAGGAGCCATCCAATTTGTGTTCATCTTGTTCACATCACAATGAGTCTTCAATTTGCTCACCATATGAGGAGCCTCACAATGGGTCTTCAACATGTTCCTCATATGGCCAGCATAGCAATGAGTCTTCAATTTGTTCACCACACAAGCGGCATAGCAATGAGTGTTCAATTTGTTCACCATATGAGGAGACGAGCAATGTGTCAAATTGTTCACTGTATAAGGAGTGCAATTATTCTGACTTTCAAACATAAAAAAAACAATTATTAGTCTGTTTGGCATTCCCACCGAAGGAAATATTTAATTGCTGGTTGTGGGGTTGGGGTGAGGTTGGGGAAATAGCAGGTTCAAATCCAATACAGTATAGTGTGAGCATTTGAATGTCTCTGGATGTCCTTGTAATTTATGAATGATATTACAGGTTCGGGGATCCCCCAGGCAAAAATGCTACAGTTATAAATATAGTATATGAGAGTTATACTCTCGTATACTACAGTAGTCTGCAGAGAAATTACTACAGGAAAGGAATGTTATTTTTGCCTGGAGCTAGTCTCCTTAATGTCTGGGTCGAGCATGTGATGTGGAACAAGAGATAAATCCACCATGGTTAACAATGGGGTGTTTCCCCCCCCCCCAATCATCAATTGCAAAATAATTTTGCCCTCAAACAAAAGTTGCATTTTAACCGAAAAACTTAATAACCACCCGTTTATTTATGCACTCATATGTCAGACTGTTAACCACATGCTCAATGGCTTTTTCTCAAATTTAGAACTCAGCTCAATTCACATATAAACAGGGGTTAAAATATGTACACAAACAATTTCCCAAAAGAGCTGCGTACGAGCAAACTCATCGCCATTTCGCACCCAACCGGAGCGGTTTCCGTAATAAAATCATTGACACATTGCAAAACTGCAGGGAGCTTCAGGGGCCTCGGCCACATTCAACCACCACACCAGTTTCACCACTATCCAGTGGATCTTCAGCGACATTGCTCGTGACGACGCCGACCAAACCACGACCCACCACTGTTAAATGACCCCGTCCACGTATACAACGTCAGAAGTAAGACAGTCTTCTGCATTATAAATCTTAAGAGCCCAATTATATCTTTCACCTGCAATTAGCACAAGCAATCAATCATCTCTCACCTAATCAATTACCGCCAGGTGTGGCTAGGATTACACAATTACGAAGAGAAAATCCAATACAAAATATTTATAAAATCTTATAATGGAATTTTAACACGTTTATGTAATTATACGATAAAAGTTGGTTCCACTAAAGTCTATATACATATATATATATATATATATATATATATATATATATATATATATATATATATATATATATATATATATATATATATATATATACATATATATATATATATGCTGTAGTTAAGGAAGTATTGTATCCCAACAAGTACATTCACTGATATATTTAATAGAAAATGAAAGACTGCATTTCTTGGACTATTGTGGGTATCCATCCATCCATCCATCCATCCATCCATTGCGACTCTGTGCAGAGCGTTGTTGCTGCCGAAGCAGTCTCCTTGGCTATTGGGTACAATCCTGGACAGGTCACCACTCCGACACAGGATACCAGCAAGCTGATACTCATTTTGCTGACCTCGGAAGGATGGCAGGCAGAGTCAACCCCACCTAGTATTAATTGAACAGCTGAGTTGGATTTGAACTCAGGACCCTCAGATCCCAAGCCGACCACTCCAGCCATGAAGCCAACATCAGGCGGGTATCTCGATGTTTAAAACTTTTGATCACCCCTCAAAAGCGGTGCAGGATGGCTATGGGGAGAACAATGTGTTCCATTCCAGTAATCGATAAAATGTTATCTCACGAGTATAGTCTATAATAGGCGTCAGCTGAGGAAATAAGTCAATGGACAATCAACATTTAGACAGGTCCAAGTTCATATGGAAATCAAAATGTCTTCGGCTGCAGGTCGGAGCAGTTCGTGATAAATAAATAAAAATGTATGAGAAGTAATACCTGCCTCCGGTGATATTTTTTCGGAGAATATTTTTTTGAATTTCATGCTTTTCCTGCTGGGATTTGCTTTTTGAAAACAGTCATCACAAGGTGCAAAGGTTTTAGTCAGTGAGTAATTGTAAATCACCTTTTGTTTAAAAAAAAAAAAATTGCCAATTCCCAATGGAGTTCTATCCTTGAGGTCAGGTCTGCAGTCAATTATGTTCATTTGTTGCATCACGGCTGGAAGGACAGTCACTTTGTGGACAACTTGGGAACGATCCATGTTTTTCATCACCGCAGTCATTTGAGAGACGCGTGTCAAGTGCAGGAATTTATGGATTAGTAACTTAAATAATGCGCAAGCAAAAATGGTTAGCTTTTGGGCTGTGGCCGACACCGAATGTTTAGGATCGGAATTGTGATGTTGTCCGGTCTAAAGCAATATGTACTTCAGAGAGTCCCATGCATTGCTACCACGACGGTGAAAAGTGATTGCTTGTAAATAAACCTTGAAATGTAGAAGGTATGCCTGTGATCCAAACAGTATAAAAGTGTTTGTGTGTCCAATGTTCCATCCCTTTACATGACTGTGAGTAGAGTAAGGTGGGTGAGACCCCCCCCCCTCCTCCCTGCATATGTACATAAACATTCTCAACATTTTGTTCATTATAATAACCATTTTTCAAATAAACTTTCCTCCTGTCCTATCAGACATGGAATCCTCTGGAGTGGACATTCAGCACACTGAACAAGTAACCAGGACTACTATTACTCCTTCTTTAACAGCCCCAATAAAATAAATAAATCGACATAAATAGGTGTTTCCAGGTAATGAAAACCCATCACGGACTCTGACCTTTGACCACTTGATGCCATCATCTAATCAGTTCATATTTGCATCATACTGTGTACTTATACCAAATTTGGTCAAGTAACAGTTTTTACCTCACATGACCTCTGACCTTTGACCCCAAAAGCGAATCAGTTCATCTTTACGTCATCACACATACTTGTACCAAGCTTGACTTAGATCCCCTCAGCCGTTATTAAGTTATAGCGGTAATGAAAATCTATCACGGACCTTGACCTTTGACCTTTGATCTCTTGATGCCACCATCTAATCAGTTCATTTTTGCATCATACTGTATACCTGTTAATCAGGTGGCTTAACGTCATAAAATGATAAAGTCGTTACAAGAGTGACAAAAGTGTCAAAAAGGTTTTACTCGTACACCCACTCCCTGCGGGAGCTGGGGGAAGGAGATCACATGCATGTATGTGTGCGCACCATGCAGATGGCAGTTTGTTAATATCCTCATTGTTTAAAACGGCCAAAATTATTCCCACGTTATTATGGGAAGTTTTTGCCGAACCGGCTAGCCAAGCCTGACGTTCGACTAAGGTTAAGGCAGGAATTTGTAATTTGTTCATGGTGCCACCGATAGCTCACCTACTCTTTGTGAAGGACACTGTGGGATCTTTAAAGTCCACCAACTCATGTTGGCATACAGAACACCAACTTACCATCCATCTGATAAATAGTGCACACATTGATGAATCACCCTGCCTGTGAAACACCAGGATGACGGGATGACAGCTGGGTCGGGATTCGAACCCAGGCTAGAGAGCTTCAAGGAGAGTGTGCATAGCTCGAGGCCATCCTGCCAGGCCACGTGTTAATATCATTATCATTATGCCATCATCATTGGATAGAATTTACAGATTAATTTGTGGTTAGAATGGTGTTGATGAAAACTATAACTTAGATGACATAGAGGCAGGAGTCGGGATTGGATGAAGATGTATCAACAACCTCAGGTGGGCTGACGATACCACTCTCTTGGCAGAAAGTAAAGAGGACTTGATGAAACTGCTACAGACAGTGAAGAAGGAAAGTGAAAAGGCTGGTCTATATTTAAGCCTCAAAAAATATAAAAATCTAGTCACCGAGGAAGATCGACGTGTTGAGAAGAGGTGTGTTCCATGACAAATCAGCTTGTAGAGCGCTCGCCAAGTGGCTCGCTTGTATATATAATCAAGAAGTCGGGGGAAGCGTCTTATGTAGGGATGGCCCAGACACTCCGTTGGCTCAATAAAACATAAATCCTCAAAAACATTTACCAACATAAACATATATTCCTATAGATTACCTACCAGGCATCTGCAGAGAATTGCCAATCCAATAACACTCATTGAATTTTGGCACATCATCACTAAACATCTTTTTTTTTTTTTTTTTTTCAAACAAATAACGATTTCAATGGATTCCTTGTCTCTGAAAAAATAATAAAAAGACATTTTATTCATGTTTCTATCTGATCTAGTACTGAATATATGACGATTTAGAGATTTTGACGAGTCCATGGTGGCCATCTTGGGTTTTACACCCTTAAAAGGGACTGATTTATTGGAGTATGGGATTTTTTTCATCTATATACCCATAGCTACACAAAAAATTGTGCTTTTGTCACTCTTGTGACGATTTTTTCGCTCAACGACCTGACTGTATACCAAATTTGGTCAAAATCCCATCACTGGTTCACAAGTTAGTGTGGTAACAGCATTTTTACCCAACATGACCTCTCACCTTTGACCTTTTGACCCGAAAATCGAATCAGTTCATATTTATATCATTAAACATACTTGTACCAAGTTTCATTTAAATCCCTTCAGCTGTTCTCAAGTATCACATTTTTACCTTGTATGACCTCTGACCTTTGACCTCTTGACCCCAAAATTTAAGGAATTCATATTTGCATCATTATGCATACTTGTGTCAAGTTTCGTCAAAATTCTATCACTGGTTCACAAGTTAGTGCGGTAACAGCATTTTTACTTAACATGACCTTTGATCCTTGACCTATTGACCCCAAAATTTAATGAATTCATCTTTGCATCATTATGCATACTTGTTCCATGTTTGGCTCAGATCCATTCAGCCGTTCTTAAGTTACCGCATTACTCAAACCTATCACGGACGTATGAACAACCGGATGGACAATCTGAAAACATAATGCCTAAGGCAACTTTGTCAGTGGAGGCATTGGATGAAGATGTATCAGGAAGATGATCCTATTGTAAAAACTATTTTTATACTATTATAAAAATGAAGATGACCTATTATAAAAACCTTTAAAAAACAGTCTTTTACATTTCAAGCATTTTAACTTTAAAAAATAATCCCACAGAGTCGTACTCATTCATAACATGGACATAACTGTGCAATGAATGTATACGATATAAATGATCATTTTCTAAGCACACATTTGATAACGATGTCAACCTTGGTGTTGATTTAACACATAATGATCCCCAACCAAATTCACCCCTTGCAAAGATAACTAGAACGAAGTCAATGGCACACCATTGCAACTCCCATGCTTCCCACCTAAAGCAATGCATGATGGAGTACTACTCTCCCCTTTGGGCTGGCACCCCTGCCTCGCACCTCACCCTTCATGATGTTACAGAAAGCAAGGCCTTCAAAATCATTGGGATCTCCTGCGACGAAGCTGAATGTCCCGACCTGTCACTTACACATTGCAGATATGTTGGTAGCCTCTCTGTATTCCACCGCCTCCTTTTTGATCTTGTACCCTTTGCCCATTCTTGTTTCTGCAGAATCACATGGTTTGTCAGTAACCCTCTTATTGTTAAACTCGCAAAATTCAGCCTCACTGCTCACCTCCCCACATCTGTTCCTTTAAGCCTCGTGTTGGCTTCGTAGTTCAGGTGGCTGACTTGGGATCTTAGAGTCCTGAGTTTGAGCCCTGTTGGCTGCTGAATTAATACCAGGTGGGGTTGACTCAGCCTGTCGTCCTTCTGAGGTTGGTGAAATGAGTACCAGTTTTCTGGTATATAGGCACTGCATCAGTGGCACAGCTGTGCCCCGATAAAATGATAGCTACCTGGCAGCCAAACTGCCATATCTAAGAAGATCTGTTCCTCTTCTCTCACCTGCAGAACCAATTTCCCATCTGTTCATTCCCATACTTCCGTCCAGGGTTTCAAGGTAACTGTTCACCCTGAGCTCAAGTCATCCCCCATCCATACACATGATCTCTTCTACCCCATTCCAAAGCGCTCACTTTTTTGAGGTTATTGTGTTTGCCCCCTCTCCCTCACCTCTTTTCGTTTGTTAGTTGTTGGTTGGTTTGTTCCTTTTCTGTTTCATCCCTCCATCCCCCTTCCCCCTCTCACTTTGTTTCATTCAGCTTGTTCACCCCCACGTATCCTTTCCCCCTCCCCTTCATCTCACTCTGTCTCACTTCTACTCCGCTGTCGATGTTTCCCCCTTGACATTTTGTGGTCGAGCGGGAGCGCATGACCGACGACCATGAACACAGTGAACGCGGCGACCTCAAACCAGTGGTGCAGGTGCATCAAGCAACACGGCTCGAGTGAAGCTCGAGGATCAAGAACTGCTCTCTTGTAGTGCCCACCCACCACGAGCACCACCAACACAACGTTCCAACACCTAAGGACCAGTGCAATGCTCCATCAGTTAGCAAAGGAAAATAATTCATACATGACAATAATAAAA
Source organism: Eptatretus burgeri (assembly GCF_056783735.1). NCBI lineage: Eukaryota > Metazoa > Chordata > Myxini > Myxiniformes > Myxinidae > Eptatretus > Eptatretus burgeri. The sequence continues at coordinate 9,317,275 of NC_140974.1, forward strand.
GTTATCAACCTTGCCTCTGGCCAGGACATCAGTGCCGGCAATGAACGGTTGAACATTGTAACGTGTGCCCTTTTGCCTGCAGTGTCGAAATTGCTTTTCAACGCGTTTTCTTATTGGAAATATGCATTTCAACTTCTAGCAGTGTTTAAAAAAGATCTTTCGGGAATTACATATTTATGAGAGCAACCAACAAGCCAAATGGTGGATTGGGGTGAAGAAGGGGTAGGGAGTTGGGTACAGCCTAAAACTATAACACATTTCCATTTATATAGTGTGCTTGCAGATAGCTCTGTTCATGTCTGATGTTTGAAGTCAATCTTTTCAGGTGAATCCATCAATATAATTTGAATATCAAAATAAATTTTGTGTGCATTTCCACAACCATGGCATGTTTAATCTCTCCATCGAGTGCAGCCTGTGGCTACTGGTTGCATCATTGGTTGGGACACGGCTATGCCACTAATGCAGTGTCCCCCTTACCAGTACACTGGTGCTCATTTTTCCGACCTCAGAAGGATGACAGGCTGAGTCAACCTCCTGGTGTATTTTAATTCAGCGGCCAACAGAGCTTGAACTCAGGACCCTAGGATCCCAAGCCGCCACCCTAACCACCAAGCCAACACCAGGCTTGGCATGTTTAATAATCTTAATATGTAAAGCTCTTTCTAACCACTCACTGACTCACTGACTGACCATCCATTGCGACCATACTCTGTACAGAGCGTTGGTGCTGCCAAAGCAGTCTCCTGGGCTATTGGGCACAATCCTGGATGGGTCGCCACTCCGATGCAGGAAACTCAAATGGCTCCATCATCTCAGCAAGCTGGTACTCATTTTGCCGACCTCAGAAGGGTGACAGGCTGAGTCAACCCCACCTGGTATTAATTAAACAGAAAAGTGGGACTTCATTGCAGGACCCTAGGATCCAAAGCCCACCCGAACCATGAAGCTAACAGCAGGCATACCGCTGACTCACTGACTGATATTAAAGATCAGGACCTTTCGGGCGACATAGAAAACTGCAATTTTGCGGGCTGATGGACAATCGAAGCCGACACACTGCGAAAAATCACAGAAGCGTCAGAAAACATCCGTAAATGGAAATATAAATAAATGAAATGAAAATGAATAATTAAATGCAGGTGAGCGACCCGAGACAATGGGAAAGCACAGTTCATATCCTTACACAATGTGTAAGCACACCCCGCTCGTAATCTTATAAACTTTTGCTGTTCCACTGATTTATCGTCTGTATTGTGGTCACTTGAAAAAAAATTAGGATGGAAAAGTAAATTTGTTTTCCTATTGTTGATTGTAAAAGCCTACCTGAAAGCTGCTAATGAGATGTATCGTGCTCTTTAACAGAGCGTCGGTTCTGTCGAAGCAGTTTCTTGGTAAGGGAATTGTGCTGGGTGGTTTGCCATTGCCTTCCCAGCAGTCAGCCAGGGAAGGAATTTGTCATTTCTTCAGGGTGCCTGTGCTAACTCACCGACACTTCGTGAAGGACACCATGAGATATTTAAGGTCCACAAACTAATGTTAGCAGACAGGGCAACCATTTTACTATCCATCCGAGTGATGGCACAAACACTGATGAATAACCCTGCCTGTAAAACACTAGGGTGGTGGTTTATAGCTGGGTCGGCGTTCAAACCCAGGCGAGACAGTTCAGAGGTGATTGTGTATACCTCAAGGCCATCCGGCCAGCCTCTCGAAACTACGACTGAAATGTATTTACGATTCATTTGTAAAGATCCTGAGGATCAAGTTCTCAATGCAAACCTATTGCAAGAAGAACCAAGGGGCAAGTTAAATTTAAATTATCAAATGCAACGTACGTGTCCGACAGGACGGCACTGAGTCCCTCAGTGTTCAGTTAAGCTGGGAAACCATCTTAGCTCCATCTAAGTGAACCTTTATCATTTTGGCCTCGTGATACCAGTTAAAGATCCCGAGGCATCTATTCTCAAAGAGTAGCTTATTGTTGCAGGCACCCTGGCAAATACCTAATTATTGTCCTAACTTACAATGGCACTGCATCAGTGACAATAAGATAATTATTATGGAATCTCTGGACTAGTATGCAAATGCTCATGATGAATGTCAAATGTGGTCGACTCAACGATTTGTACACAAATAAAATAAGCAAGGAATCCAAACAAGAACATACAACATTACAACACAACTGTAACTAGAACAGAACTCGTTAAGCCCATGCCTCCGATATGCTGAACAGTTCACGTGATGTATCCCACTGATAGGCAGGATCTGGATCCGGACCTGAACCAAAATTGAACTCATCCACAAAGTTTTGTCATAACTCGTCCACATCTTTTTGAGATATCATATCATACATAGTTTTTGGCCCTATCTCTCAATTTTAGAAATTAGGCCGATGTTAACATTTTTGACCTCAAATTAATTGGTGGTTGAATTTAGTGACGTGAAATATAAATCCTCTTCAAATATCAAGTCAATTGGATGAAAATTGAGGATTTTAGAAATCTCACCCCTAAGTTGTTGGTCTTTGGCCTATGTTGACCTCAATAATAATTGGTGGCTGAATTCTGTTCAAATTTCATGTCAATCGGATGAAAATTGAGGATTTTAGATATCGGACAAAGTTGTTGACCTTTGGTCAATGTTAAACTTTTAACCTTTTGAGCTCAAAAAACAATAGGCTTCTTCCTTATGATGAACTTTACCATGTGATGAAGTTTCGTGAAGATCGGTTTAAAATTGTGACCTACCGGCGGTTAACAAACAAACAAAGAAAAAGAAGACATTGTGCAGAGCACGATACTTGCAAAATCCATAAAACAAATTTGACTTCATAAATAATTGGCTAGTTGAATTCAGTGATCTGAAATATAAATCCTCTTCAAATTTCAAGTCAATTGGATAAAAATTGAGGATTTTAGAAGTACCACCTTAGTTGTTGACCTGTAGGTCGATGTCGACCTTTTGACCTCAAAAACAATTGTCTTCTTCCTTATGACAAACTCTACCAAGTGGTGAAGTTTCTTGAGGACCGGTCCATCCACCTTAGGTTGCAGAGGTAAACTTTAACAAACAAAATTAATCCCATGCAGCAACAATGAGCTTCAAGCAACGAATGTAGTATATCCGAGAGATTTTACCCAAGCATAAACTGAAATACATCCTGTTACACAAACACCTCAATCACCAAAAAAATAAAAATAAAAAAGGGGGAATGGGCGATTTTTAAAGTCTCCACTTTTCTTCAAGAGTTTAAAGTTCCAAAGTCTGTTATAGACGCTGAGTCTCCATGCGGAACGAATTGAACGACAAGGGACAGAAAAAAAATGATGCCATCTCGACTGAACTGCTCAGCTGTTAGGCCATTCTCACAGGCTGAGCGAACAGATGGGGCACAGTGTGTCAGCTCTGCCTAATACCATAGTCTTAGAATCTGGGAGATCCCCAAGAAGTGGGAACACCTTCCAGTCCCTGAACAACGGGTTCCTAGCTCCTGTTCAACATCTCCATCCCCCATCTCTAGAGGATTCTGGTGAGGGGGCCAGAGATGTTGAACCAGACAGGAAATCAGGCAGGCCTGTTCAGCATTAGCCAATGGGATAGCTCGACAGAGCTCTTTACACCCCACAAATCCTGCCGCTGGAACAACCTCGGCTCCAAGCCATGTCACCTAGACTTTGTACACTTAAATAATAGAACACACGACATGCCTTATGAATGCAGCATCGTCCAAACTCATAACAAATGATAGACAACTCGGAAATCTAAACACTTGAATGGAGTGCATTTTGTAAATCATTTTATTATATTTATGCTCATCCCCAGAGTCTACAGCTTCCAGGTTTGCGTATTACATTTCATGGTCTACATCCTAAGGATTACCATTCTTTTAGTGTGAAAGCCATTCAACCTCATGGTTGCTTGGCAATTTGATTTGTGCATGTGCTGTATGCATGTGTATATATATATATATATATATATATACATATATATATATATATATATATATATATGTATATATATATATATATATATATATGTATATATATATATATATATATATATATATATATATATATATATATATATATATATATATATATATATATATTCAGCAGCCAATATGTTATATATATATATATATATATATATATGTATATATATATATATATATTTATGTGTATATATATATATATATATATATATATATATATATATATATATATATATATATATATATATATATATATATATATATATATATATATATATTAAGCCAGTATATTTAAGCTATGACTGTGTGCAGTGACCATTCAAGGTAATATTGAAACAAACCGAGTTTCTGATATAGGGATTCAATTAACACAGATCTGGCCTTTTTTTTCTTTTCCATGATGCATCATTCCAACAGATTTTAGAATTATCATCTTACATCCACATGCTTACAAAAACCATCCCACAATAGAAATATGATGAAAATCTCATCAGAATATTTTTGCGAGGGAGACTCTCCCAGCCTTTTCTTCCGACATTATGTTTGCCTTCCATATAGTCTACGCTCGGTCCGTTTAGACAAACACTCCAGCCCACATTTAAAAAAAAACCAATACACCACATTTTTTAAAAAAAACCATGAACTCCATAGTCATGGAACCTTGGTATCTCTCAGGTTATAATATGGACCAAAGAGGATAAATTATGTCCTATTGTCCCATCATGCAACGAGTACCGAGCCAACAATCAGGAAATGCCACACACTGTACATGGCCTTTCTCTTCCACTGTCCCAGCCTGTTTTATCCACAGATACTTGCTTGAGTGAGCACTTGGAAACAGTGCAGCTACATACAAGTCATGCACACAATTCTGGTTGTGTGAGAACGAGGCTCACAGTGAAAGAAAGATAGCACGATAAAACAATGCTGGTATCATTTTTATTTCTTTATTTGTTAATATATATATATATATATATATATATATATATATATATATATATATATATATATATATATATATATATATATATATATATTGTTGCGGTTCTCGGAACCGCATGCATACAACAAATAGTTGTCCCGAGTCAGTTATTCCATTAATATACAGTGGATATACAGTTTTTTTCAGTGGAAGGTAAGTACATCAATGCAATAATACCTGGATCAAGAAATTATTTAAAATGGTAACTCTCAAACTTAGAAGTGACTTTTAGAAGTTTGTAATCAGATGAAATTCGTGACCGTGCTACAGGAGACCAATGATTACATGAGTAGGTAGGATGCGGGTAACTCACCCAAAGTTTGGGACATTTGTCTAAACTCATTCACGTGTCGATATGTTTAATGCATAGTCTTACGTTCACCAACTAGACTGCATGCTCCCCATTTAGTGCATACAACTCAGATGGCCACATGAGAAAGCTTCATTCCGGGCAATCGAGCTCGGAGAACCCGGATGTGTCGATGCGTTTTCATGTGAAAACTCTGTGGAAAGGCAATTTGCTCTAATCTGCTAGTTCTACATCTCAGTCTCCCAGCCTTTTCACGATCACATGTATTTACATTCTCTGTTAAAGGTCCAGTGTAGTACACCACTTGTGGGAATGAAGGAAAATGTTGAAGGAAAGTTTGCAAATTATTAATTCAATGAAGGGTTTCATCGAATCCAATAACCCAGTGATTCCCTTTCCCCACCAGCTATCGCCTCAACTCACCATTTAAAATAAACATTCATACCCCACCCCCCCCCCCCGCATCGCCGCCTCTCTTGCCCCCAACCTCGGCAAATCCCCTGCCCCCTTCTCAATTCCCACCCACTCCAGTCGTTCTTCTGTCCCTCAGACCCAATGGCTCTCCTGACCCCGTCTCAGCTTTTTCCATGCCCCCAGCCCCGACGGTTCACCTACTCCATTCTCAGTCCACTCACACTCACACCCCCGAGCAACACTGGGTAACTCTGCTAGTTGAATATACAGTATTTAGCACCAAAAACTTGCTGACACTGAAAGGATCACAAACATCGCGTTGAACACGGCACAATAGATGGGTCCCCCAGCACGCCCCGTACTTGTATTGGTGTTATGTTAAAAAGGGCTTCCTAAAACTAGTCTGATTTTTCACTCGCTAAATTAAACTCGTTATTACTTCTCCGATTATTCACTTTCATGTTGAACTGATGCATGATTTAACCAATTCGTCCATTGTTTGATTGATTTAACCAACTCGTCCATTGTTTGATTGATTTAACCAACTTGTCTGTTGTTTGATTGATTTAACCAACTCGTCGATTGTTTGATTGATTTAACCAACTCGTCGATTGTTTGATTGATTTAACCAACTCGTCCATTGTTTGATTGATTTAACCAACTCGTCCATTGTTTGATTGATTTAACCAACTCGTCCATTGTTTGATTGATTTAACCAACTCGTCCATTGTTTGATTGATTTAACCAACTTGTCCGTTGTTTGATTGATTTAACCAACTCGTCGATTGTTTGATTGATTTAACCAACTCGTCGATTGTTTGATTGATTTAACCAACTCGTCGATTGTTTGATTGATTTAGCAACTCGTCGATTGTTTGATTGATTTAACCAACTCGTCGATTGTTTGATTGATTTAACCAACTCGTCGATTGTTTGATTGATTTAACCAACTCGTCGATTGTTTGATTGATTTAACCAACTCGTCGATTGTTTGATTGATTTAACCAGCTTGTCGATTGTTTGATTGATTTAACCAACTCGTCCATTGTTTGATTGATTTAACCAACTCGTCGATTGTTTGATTGATTTAACCAACTCGTCGATGCATGATTTAACAATTTTCATCCAATTAATCTGAGCTTTGATTGAAATTGTCAATTTTAATCTTAATGAAGTGGACAATTTGATGTATCCATGGCAATTTTTTTTTTTTTTTGGTGGTTGTCGGGGGTGGGGGAGGTGGATTTTACAAGTATGGTGCTCAGCATGACGTGTGTCTTGTTACTTGCGACAATCGAAGATTTTTTAAGTTTTTTGGTTGGTCGTGTGCATTTGTTTGTTTGTATGTCAATTGCCTAGAGGTCACAATTAAGCCTGGTGTTCGCATAGTGGTTGAGGTGGCTGGCTTGGGATCTTAGGATTCCGTGTTTGAGCCCCGTTGGCTGTTGAATTAACACCAGGTGGGGTTGACTCAGCCTGTCATCCTTTTGAGGTTGGTGAAATGAGTGCCAGTGTACTGGTAGAGGGGCACATCATCATCAGCATCGTCATGCCCCAACAAAAGTATAGCTACTTGGCAGCCACACTGCCATATCGAAGAAGAAGAAGGTCACAATTTTAAATTGATCTTCATGAAACTTCACCACCTGGTAGAATTTGTCATAAGCAAGAAGCCTATTGTTTTTGATGTCAAAAAGTCAACATAAGCCAAAGGTCAACAAATTTGTCGAATTTCTAAAATTCTCAACGTTTCATCTGATTGACTAACAGGTTGATTTGCATATCAGTCACTGAATTCAACCATCAATTATTTTTTAGGTCAACATAGGCCAAAAGGTCAACATAGGCCACATTTCTAAAATTGTCATTTTTCACCCTTTTGACTTGAAATTTAAGGAGTTGCATATTTGTTCGTTGACTTCAACGACCAATCATTTTTTGAAGGTCAACATAGGCCAAAGGTCAACAACTTAGGTGGTATTTCTAAACTTCTCAATTTTCATCCCTTTGACTTGAAATTTGAAGAGGATTTGCATATCAGGTCACTGAATTCAACCACCAATTAATTTTAAGGTCAAATTTGTTTTATGGATTTTGCAAGTATCTTGATCTGCACGACGTCTTTCTTGTGTGTTTGTTCATCTATCTGTGAATACAGTATTTCAAAACGCTCTTCTGGATTCGGACAAACTTTAGTCAAAAGGTTGGGTGTGTGGCAAGGAAGAATTATTTAGATGTTGGTGAAGATCCGAATCCAGATACGATTAAAAAAAAAAAATTTTTAGGTGATTCCTCACCATTGAGAGAAAGGGCCAAAAACAAGATATAGCATGATATTTCAAAAAGTTGTGGATGGGTGATGACAAAATTTGGTGGAGGAGTTGGGTAGGTGACAAGAACAAGCAGATTAGGTTTGTTAAAGTACGGATGCAGATCCAGCCCGTCAGTAGGAGACAAAACGTAAACTGTTCAGCCTGGTGGAGGTATGCGCTCCACCGAGTGGTGTTCTAATATAGAATGTATAGGACTTACAGCTGACAAGTCTGTTGGTCTGGAATTAAAATGTAAGATGTGGGCCTTACATTGTACTTTAATTCTAGCTGATGAGAAAGTGCACATAGTACTTGCAGCTGTGTGTACAGAATATAATTTCACTTTCTTTATTACTAAGGAATTTGTCTTAGGTGAACCTTTTTACCCACATGGACCCCACTCTCCATTTTCTAATATCCTCCCCTATTACATTTGTCTATTTCCTCAAAACAACACCTTGTTCCTCCTTTGCCTCCCTTATTTTATACATCTGTAAGTATTGTAAAAGCTATTATTGTTTTGTGTTACTTTATAGCTGACAGTGTAACTCAGAGGTATTTGAGATCAGATGTACAGTACTCTTTGTAATTCTCTACCCGACAATAAACTGTCGGATCAGTGCTTCACAGGCAGAGGGATGTATCATTGTGGCGCCATCCGTCATATGGGATGTTCAGCTGAGTGTCCCTTGTGTTAGCAATGATTGCAACTGGAAGTTAAAAATCACATGGTACCTTTCAAAAAGAGTGAACCATTGTGTGCATTACGCTAGCCCAATTACAAATCTCTGCCCGAATGTATAGAGGCCATCAGTGACATTGTTGTCATGACCACTTATTACACCTCATCGATGATGTAACCAATGGCACGGACTTGTAATCAAATCCCAGTCCATCCAATGGATATTCGCCAGAAGAATTCTGACTTCAACTGTGTCCTTTTCTTTAATTTCTTCTCTTGGTTCGACGTAAACTTGAAAAAAGGATGCGAAAATCTGCATTGAAGAGTAAAACAACATGTCAGAAAACCTGGCACAATAGTGGCAGAAAGATCAAGAAGATAATATTGCTGTGGATCTAAGATTCGATGCTCACAAGGGGAAGCACTTGAGTCCCTCTCAAATGCCTAGTCCTGAGGCCACCAAGCACAGATAACTCTGCACAACCATGAACGCTGGTTAGTACTGCCAATCCTGGCAGGGTGTCACTACTTCACGTGTTACTGTTTACAGTGAATTGACCGCACCAAGTGAGTTTCATGTCCTTGCATTAACTCACCTGATCAGGTGCAGCCGAATGGAACTGCCAAGTATGCATCGGCTAACAAGAGCAAATCAGTATGGTAAATCTTCCCAGCTAGCACTACATGCAGGCTATGCTAGACCAATGGAGATAATATTCACCATATGCGGAATGCCTGGCGTTTTATAATCACTTGGTGGAGGGAGGAGCCAAAATCGGATCAAGAGAGCTGATATAAGTTTTCCAGCACCCCTATTGGTGTATGGACAATTACCCCAGCACTAGCTCCGCCCATGCAAAGGTTCGGCAGCGGAAACGGCCTCAGTCACTCCTCACTCTGCCATGTGATCGAGCTCCGAGATTGACATGGCACCAGGGTATTTGATTGCACCATCTGGCCACGAAAGCCCAATGGAGGCCGAAATTGAGCAGAGTGCTAGGGATATCTAAACCACTTTTAACGCAGTATCATGCACATTTGCACTTCAAGCTACATGGTAGAATGTCCAGACCCGACTATCTCTAATACCGCTCCCTCGTTATATTGGTCCCAAAAGATGGTGTTGGCTTCAGTGGTGACGGTGGTTGAGTGATGGCAGCAGTGGTGTAGTGGTGAGCATTGTGATAAGCTTTCGGCATGGTGATTCGTGGTGGTGATCGTTTGTTGTGGCATCAATGGTGAGTTTAGGCGAGCTTGAGTTGGGGTCCAATAGTGTGGGGGAATTATTATGAAGGCATTGTGATGGTCGGTGGTACATTGTGGTGTTGTAGTTTGAGTCTGGTGAAGGTTTGAGGTGAGCTTCTGTTGAGTAATGGTGCGTGAGTTGAATGTGAAATGGTGTGCGCGTATGCTAATGAGCTGCTTGCATGTCGGTATGCGTGAAGGAGAGAATTGTGTTTGCAGAAAAGTAAATAAAATAGGTAAGGAATGGGAATAAAGACCTGCCTAAAGCCCAAGCAGCGCGTATGACTCATAAATCCACTACACAATAGGGAAGGGTTATCTAAAATGAATAATAATGAAACAAGAACCAGGCACAACAAATCCCGCCCATTTTGTAATTTTGACCGATGACCATGACCCCCAAAACTTCGGACCCAACCGATCTTCACAAATATGCATTTTTCACTATAGAAATGGGTAGGATTATAAGTGACGAATAGAATAAGGTTCACTATAAGCTTAGTTTGAAGTAAATCAGATCATTTTTGACGAAGTTATGAGCGAAAAACGATTTTGATCTTTTCGTGATCTTGACCTTGACCTTTGATCCAATTGGACCCAAAAGTTAATGGGGTCATCCAAGGTTCATTGCCCACCTGTGGATTAAATTTGATAGTGTTTGCTAAAGCCGTTTTTTCCGTAAAGTTGCTAACAGACAGACAGACAGAAAAACAAACAAACAGTCAAGCCGATAGGTGACATGGCTGCTCGCTCTAGATGGAAAGCTGGCCGACGCGACTAGCCGATATTCATGTTCATGCTATCAGTCAATTTAGCACAATAAATATGATTATCACAGCCCTCTTAGTTTGCGCCCAGAAACCTGCCTTGTGAAATTTCAGGCATGTTTCCAAAGAGACTCTAACAAATGGCAGCCCTGGTAATTCCATTTATCTATTCGCTAAAGATTTTATTTTTTTATATGATGCTGTAAGACATTCTCCTTGGGCACAAAAATACAGGTCCCTCAGAGGTCCAATTTCGGAGGTATTGATTTTTTTGTACAGTCCACAATAAGTGTACGATGTACGATAAAGTATTTTAGCTGTTGCTAAGCAACGGAGGTGTGCATAGCAACCATTCATTCTTGTGTACATGCCAGCCACATTGTACACATTTCACCCAAGTTTCATCAAAATCAGACTCTTTCTCTTAGAGATATTCACAATTAACCGTTTCTGAAATGTTCGACATGTACTCACCCAAAACCTATCTCCTACTACAAATATTTTTTTATTCGGGCTGCAAATTGGCATGAAGGGAGCGAGATAGATTGTGCACAGAACTCAAAGCTTCGATTTTTCGGGGTTTTTTTTCGATTTTTTGACCACTTTATAAGGGCCGTTGCTAGGGCCCGGGGTCCCATATTCGAAAGCACACGATTCCCAGAAATATTGGTCCTACCTACCAAATTTCATTGGAATCGGTTGAGTGGTTTAGCCCCTTGGCTTGACCAAAGTTTTGCGGACAGACAAACAGATGGAAATGTCCACAATAAGGGTGCTCTAAGAGCAGCCAACAAACAAACCGGACGATAACAATATCCCGCTCCCTCCCTCTGGGGGGCAGGATAATAACTGTCTCGGAAACGCCATATGATGTGTGCCATTGCCTCGGGGAGCACAGGCTTCACATAACCACAACAGTATGATTCACGGAAGCATAGAAATGCTGGATGTTTGAGAACTAGTAGAGTATTATCTCGTTACAAGGAACTATTTCAAACGAATTTGAGATCGTTGCCAGTCGATGGAACATATCTGTAACTCGAATAAGATTCTCATATCGTGTCAACTTGTTTACACCGTGATCGGTAAATAAATAAATAAAATAAATGGAGACATGAATGAATCATCAGATTTATAAATGTACAATTTCAACGGCTTTTATTTTCACATAATTATTACAAGTGCTAAAATTCATTGCAGTGGACAGAAAGTTTGAAGCTAAGGCAAGATACACTACAATGGCCAGATGTTCAATATCAGCATCAATTTTTGTTGATCCAGGCAATAATGTGGTTTGACACGGGTGGCTGCGCTCGTGACAGCCATGATGGGTGGTCTGTGCCTGGTGCTGCCGACGATTCTCTCGACAGAGCTTCGGATGAAAACATGCCGGCACTTCCAATGCTCCCCTGATACTCAACTGGTTCATGCTCGGCACAAATTAATTCAGTTAAACTGACCCAATATACCCTGGGAGACCGTGCTCGATATAAATAAACAGTGGCAACAAACAGTGGAGACAATCTGGCATTATGGCAATCATTTCAGTCATTAATGTCTGGAATATAAATATGCAAATTCCAAATAAGAAAAAGTTAAGCTCAGCCAACTTTAAAGTCAAGATCACTCGAGCACATCAGTTGTGTACGTGTTGTGCACGAGAGTGAAAAGTGGGTAAGTGTGTGTATGTGTGTGTCTGAAGAAGAAAGATTCCACTCATCCAGTTGGCTTTTTCTTTATTTTAATAATGTATCCCAACTGCCATAACCTAAATCAGCTCAGTTTTATGGAGTCAGGAACATCTCCGTTTAAATATTCAACTATGAGGCTCGCTATGTGACTTGTGGCACCATCTTGCTGAAATGCGTAACGATCTCCAGAAATTTTGCGAATTCTTGGTAGACCTCGAACACATTGTTGCAACAATAAGTAGCATTCATTTTAACCATCGCTTTCAACAAAAATAACATCACTTTTTCCCATTTTTAAGACACAGCAGGGGATCATCACTTTTTTAGAGAGATCATACAATTTAATTAAAAGTCTTTCTGATGTTACTTCATTCTTGGTTCTTGCTGCAGAGTACACATGATTATTTTGAATGTTGACAGGTGACTGGATTACAAATGATTTTTTCATCACTAAACCAAATCATATTGACATTGGGAAATCGTTCAAGAAGAGCTTGACACGTTTCCATTCGTTTCACCTTATTGACTTCACTCAAGGTCTGCACTGGATTGCATTTGTCAACTGTCAAATGCAAATCTTTAACAATTCTTTATAGGGTAGGGATGGGAGCGTGCACCGGAGCAGCGCGTCGCTGCGTTCACTTTCCGCCGGTACTCCAGGGGCCTCCCTCTGGCCATCCCCAGGCGGATGCCTGGCCCATCCCCATCTCCTTGAGATGCCGATATTGAACATTTTTAAATCCCTATTTCTGCTGCAATTTCATTTAATGTCAGATGCTTTCCAGGATTTCTTTCCTTCCAGAACTATTTCCTTAACTAGTGTGTTATTTACATCAGTGCGAACTTCTCATTTCCTTTCACTACCCTTGGCTCCAGCAATACATCCAGTTCTATCAATTTTACATACATTTTTTTATATATAACAGAATGAGTCCATTATTTGTTTGGAAACATTGGTAGAATTTTCTGGAACCATGGTGTTTCTCAGTACGTAATTATTTAATTAACATGAGGGCTCCTTGACTATATGAGGCATTTTTCATGGGTGTTTCATTGCTTTCTTAAAATAACCTGCAACAAAGAGAGATAAAGAATATCAGAGACAAATATTATAAAGACGTATAGAAGTACTACATGTAAAAGCAAATTATATATTTAACTCATCACAGACACAAGCAACGAATTACAATGTATAATAATAATAATAAATATCAGTGTGTGACAGTCAGTCCATCAGTCTATCAGTTAATCAGTCTGTCATTCAATGAGTCAGTGTTCCTCCTCCATAACTCCAAAACCATGAAACCTGGTGGCCCCAAACTTTGCATGTGTACGAAGGGAACTCCAAGGTGGTGCATTAATGAAAATTGGATGTTTGGGTTAATTAAAACACCCCTTTTGAAGATCATTAACAGCCATATTTAATTATCATTTAACAAGAATCATCCTTGGTTAGCTCGCTCTCTTTCGCAGGTGTCTTAATTCGCCATTTTGTTTTTTGAACTGCTCAACAATGCCTTGACTTGAAACAGGCTGCAATGGTTTCTTAACGATGAAGTTTTATTTTTCACTTTCCTCAATCATATCATCGAATGGCTCATGTATATACAGTACCTACGAATCGCTGTATGCATTGCTTTAGTAAGTGCTGCAGTTTTCAAATTAGGAGCTTGGAACGATTTTATGCATTTATGATGCGATTTTCCACGATATACTATCACGGACTATTAAAGTGTATCATCGAAATATAATTTCAGTTTTTAGGATCGGATCACGTGGACTAAATAACTGTCGAAATTTTGAGTCAAATCTGAAATATTAAGAAACTGGCGATGTTTTAGGTTTTGTGAGTATGTGCCATGACCAATCAGCTTGCCAAGACAGCCATTCCTTGTCAACGGCTTCGTTGGAGTGCTTGTTTGAGTGCTTAAGCCGCTTGGTGAGCACCCTACAGTCAACAGCGGTATTACACACACAGTTTGTGTTCCAATCGTGAGGTCAGTCGGCAGTTGCTGCAATCACAAGGAGGTACAGTCATGAGAAAAAGTTTGCGATCACTTTAGAATTTTCTGTATTTCTACATAAATGTGACCTAAAATAAGATCAGATCTTAATCTAAGTCCTAACAGTAGATAAAGAGGACCTGAATGAACAGAGCAAACAAACAAAAAAATCGACTTTTTCATTTATTTATTGAGCAAAATGATCCAACATTCAATTTCTTTGCCGGAAAAAGTATGTGAATCTCAAGTTTAATCATCTTATATATTATTTCCGAGTTTGTGGTTTCGTGTCGCGCTCTCTTCGACTTTGTTCTCCACTCGAGTAACGTGATATTCGGCTTACATTATCTCAAAGACCATATGAGGTGCATGGTACAAAAAAAGTAAATAAAATGGTTCTGAAACAGTGAAATCATATTCCACTTACTGCATTAAAGTAAAATTACTACTGATACTCTGCATCAGTTCCTTTCTCAAACACACCCACCCCAACATGTCGGGCAGAGCGCGGGTTATGCTAGTCTTATATATTATTTCCGAGTTTGTGGTTTCGTGTCGCGCTATCTTCGACTTTGTTCTGCGCTCGAGTAACGTGCTATTCGGCTTACATTATCTCAAAGACCATATGAGGTGCATGGTACAAAAAAAGTAAATAAAATGGTTCTGAAACAGTGAAATCGTGCCAAAAACGGTTACTGCATTTGGCTTTGTGTCCTACAGGACTTCGCACAATGGTTACTTCGCTTAGGCAATGGGCAATTGCGCTACAACCATCCCGATATTCCCCACTGCATTCAGATTCCACCTGATTGTGAAGTTGTCAAGGAACATTTGGAAACTGAAGTGTTCATCAACCTACAAAACCCTCGACTCCTGTCAAACACTGTCATCCTGACACCCACAAATCAGTATGCCCTTAGAATGAATGAGGACATCACACACAAATTACCAGGCACTATCAAAGTATACTTAAGTGCAGACCAAGTCATTTGCGAAGATCCACGAGAGGCTGAGCAATATCCTTTAGAATTTCTTAACTCCATTACCCCAACTGGTATGCCTCCGCACAGACTACTCTTGAAGCCTGGTGTCATTATCATGCTCTTACGTAACCCAGATATAAAAAGAGGGTTATGTAATGGTACACGACTGATTGTTAGGAATCTCCACCCCCATGTTCTAGATGCCGAGATCCTAACTGGGGCAAACAAAGGTGACTATGTGTTGATACCACGAATCAAACTGGCCCCATCAGATGTGAACTTGCCATTCATTCTTGAAAGAACACAGTTTCCAGTAAGAGTCAGCTACTGCATGACTATAAACAAAGCGCAAGGCCAAACCTTTGATAAAGTTGGGTTATATCTTCCACAGCCGGTGTTCAGCCACGGTAAGCTATATGTTGCCTTCTCACGATCACGTCGGTTCTCGGACATTGCGGTGCAAATTATACCAACTACAAAACAAGGGTTCCACAATGACAATGCTATAACCCAAAACATTGTGTATCAAGAAGTACTTTGAACATTGTATTCCACTTACTGCATTAAAGTAAAATTACTACTGATACTCTGCATCAGTTCCTTTCTCAAACACGCCCAACCCAACATGTCACGCAGAGCGAGGGTTATGCTAGTCTCAATTAAGGGGGTAACTATATGTATGTATATATATATATATATATATATATATATATATATATATATATATATATACTGTACTAGTGAGGTACCTGTGCTGTGCACAGGTGGGAGCCCAGAATCTCAACAACAACAACAAAAAAACATGTGTGGAAATGACAAAACTGCTGATGCTGAACTCGTGAATAGGTTTACATGTGGTGATAGAGCAGCTTTGTTCAGGTGGAAACTCAAAATCACAATTGTATTGAGATATGAACGAACCAGCGAATGTTTCCGCGTGCAGTAAATGGCGAAACTGCGAATACCGATATATACCGTGAAGGTGTTTTACGAACCAGAGTTCATGAGCCCATGGACACATGGCTAATAGAGTGACATACACGCCATGCTGGTAAAGCGAACACACAGCAGAATGTTGAAGCGTCCGCACAGAGCCACCCAAGTACACAATCCGCAATCATAATTCAGCGAACCCATAATTCTGTCCCGTGTCGGATATTTCTAGCTCTTGGTCCTCCTCCTTCCAGAGGTGCTCACCAATTGCTGCTCTCCGAACAACAGTTCTTCATTGGTTGACCTAGGAAGCTTTCGGGAAAGGGTGAGGTCCTCTGTGCCTGTCTCTTTGAGATGGTTACTCGCTTCCTGCCATTTGCACGCAAACTTGCATCTGGGACTCTCGTGGTCGGTCGGTGTGTGACAGGATTGATTGCTTTCTGCTGTTGGCATGCGAACTCGCACCCGAAGGCTCTCGCGGCCAGTCCATGTAGTGGCGTGTGGGAAATGGCCTTAATGAGAATGTACAGATGAAAGGACAAGTACTTAACTAACTTACCGTCACAACACATATCTATCAACATAAATACAGCCTATTCTTAAGAGCTAAACAGAATACTATGAGACATAGCTTTAATCCCATGTGCATGTGCTTTATTTCCATCCAGGAGGGGCACAAATTTCTCCCTGGACCCAAAACTCAAAATATATATATATATATATATATATATATATATATATATATATATATATATATATATATATATATATTTTGTTACGTGCTTGCCTGCCGGGTCATGAGTGGCCTCTCCTATCCGCTTCCCGACGTTTCACCCTGAAGCCGACTATCCGCAGATAACTCTGTGGCACGACGGGTTGCTAAGCAACCATGGGCACTGTCTGAAACGATTAACTGAGGTAGAGTCCTCACGTCCATTTCCCGCGTTTCCTTCCCAGCAGGCTAATTCCCCCAGATAGGGAACCGTGCTCTCGACACCCCACCCCTATTTATCAATTAAGAACGGCCGAGCAGAACTGTAAGTGGGAGTCTGACCATAGCAAAAAAACATTATTTGGACGCAAGTGTCTAACCAATGGAGAAAGAGACAATCAAGCAGATTGGAAACGAATGGTTTTGTTAAACAAATTTACAGGCAAGGCAGTGTCACAAAACATCCTTACCCTTATACATGTAAGCTCTCTTAGACAATCACCTTATCATGAAAGCTACAGACGCAGGCATCTCATTTGCTCCAGAAAGTCTGATAAGTAAGGGTAAAGATAAAGAAGGTGGGCTCGGAGCCCCCTTGCTTACCAGATGCAAGCATGTGGGCTTACATGGGCCCAACCTGAAAAGTGGAGTGGGGAGGGGGGGAGGAGAGAGGGTGGTGGTGCAATGCATGCCGTGTGAGTAAAAATGTGGTGAATGCTTCGAAATGCGTAGATAAAATTGTGCATGCGTATCAGCCACCATGCTCTGAACGAGTCGATGGGAAACTGTTGATGGCTCTTTGTGCATTCCAAGTGAACGATTATAATTAGGGAATGCAAGAGAAAGATCGTGTGAATCAGTGTGTAATAGCTGGACCGTCCAGGGAATAGAGCTCCGCAGGTTGTGAGCACACCCTCTGCAGCTCGCTTGCACTCGCTCCCGACAGAACCCGACTGCACAGCGGCTTGGCTTGTTCCTGGATTACTTCTCTGGCACTTGAGATTCCCTGGACGCAACACAGCCTCAAGTTCTTGGTGACCAGGGCTGATGAAACACTTCACTGAGGCATGGTCAGTGTTCCAGGGCAGCTTGTTCCTCAAAGCACGGCCTTTGCATTGGAGCGTGGATGTTGGATTTGTAATGAATTGTAATTGTAATGTAATGTTGGTTTTGTAATGCATGTTATTTGGGTGTAGGAGCGGGGAAGGAGGGGGATTAAGAGGGATGGGGAGAGAGATAAGAGGAGAGGGGATATAGAAAAGAGTTAAAAAGGGAATTCGAACCTGCTACACAAACACAATGCATTCCCCTGTCCACTGATATGAGGGGAAAGGTAATCTGTCTAAATAAGGTGGTGATATAATTGTGGTGTGGTGAATCCAGAAGAGATATTGTGAATGACCTTTCTGAAAGTACCGGTGTTAACGTTTCTTCAAGAATACCAAGATATAACGAGCTTAATTCTATGTGCAGATGGTTTGTTTTACCCTGGTGGGGGGGGGGGGGGGGAAGCACCTACACATAGAATTAAACTGGTTATATCTTAGTATTCTGTTAAAGGCCCGGTCACACCTTGACGTTTTAGCCAGCGATGGCAACGTATTAAAACGTATCTAAAACGCTGGCTTACATTGAACTTTTGATGTTTTTTTTTTAAGATTCGGACGTATTCATAACGAGTTGGTCGTATGCATAACATATTAGTAATGGACACAGAACGTTTCGTTGTGTTATAGATAACTTATACCAACGAATGCTGAACCTGTTGTTGGCCTACACAACCTATGCCCAACGATAGTCTAACTTCGGCATAGCGCGTTGCACGCATCGCCGACGATGTCGTGACGTAGCCTATTAAAAGGCTGACGCACAACGATTCGAATCATAACTGCCGTAGAAATGGAAGAGTCAACATCACGGTCACACCTTGGTGATCTTGCCAGCGTATGCTGATCTAAGAAAAATGTGTCTAAAACGTTGGGGCACGTCAAATACGGTATGAGTAAGTTTGGTATACGTGAGTACAACGCTAAATACGCTATCATACGTCGTAGTAAGTAGAGTACGTCAAGAAATTTTAAACATGTTCAAAATTTTACGACGTACTCGGCGTATGACACACGTTCCGCATGCGATGGGGATAAGTTTTACACACGATATGCGGACGCTTACACACGTCCACAAAGGCTACTTATAAGCTACTCATAAGTCGAAACACGTCGCAGTAATGTCTTTTTTACGCGAAACTTATTTCTAACTTATGTTTGACGTGCTTTGAACCAATTCTTTACGTAGTTCCAACACACATCGACGTATGTAGACGTATTCCAATGACGTCTTCCGGTCGACAAAAAAAAAATTAACGTGTTTCTAGCTTACAACTGCCATATAAAGACGTGTTCCCAGCGGTTTTGGGAATTGGTATATAAAAATGCTGCTCATAAAAGGGGAACCCAACAGTGTTTTCGAGTCCTTTTTGAGTCGATGTCCATGTCAGCAGTAACAGTATCAGTATCAGTATCAGTATTAGTATTAGTATTCGTAGTAGTTTGTTCATGTTGGCAGTAGTAGGTGGGTGTGAGGGGGAGGGTGTGGGTTATGATGGATCGTCCTTGCGTCCGCGTGTCCACGGGTTGGTTCATAGGCTGCCACTCAACGATTTAAATGGCTGCATCTCCACTATTGAAAGTAAACGCTTGCGCTCAACAATTGGATTTTTTTCCACTCAACGACTTTTAAACGGTACCACTCTGCTATTTTCATTGTTTACAATGAACGATTTAAATTGCTGTCACTCGCCTTTGTTTTTTGACGCTGGGGTTTGGAAATTTGAAGCGTTTCTTCTGAACGTGTTAAAACGCTCAAACTCGACTATTTTAAATAGACGCTGCCGATGGACAATTGGAATCATAGCCAAGCTAGACATCGAAGTGTGAACATCCTCGTCATGCCGAAGAAAAGTTTGAAGAATGCTGCAAATAAGTGTCCTGGCCGTGGCCGTGGCCGCTGACGCAAGGACGATCCATTATACCGACGTCTTTCAGCCTATGAGTAACTTAAAAGTAACGTCTGTCAATGTGTGGCAACGATCGCGTAACGTGCCAACAACACGTTAATCATAGGTTAGAAATAAGTTTCGGGTACGCTAAACATTACCTCGGCGTGTCTTAACTTATGATTAACTTACAAGTAGCATGTGTTGACGTCTGTCAACGATCGCAGACCGTGCATACAACTTGTGGCCAGCGTAGCGGAACATGTGAGTCATACGCCGGAATACGTCGTGAAATTTCAAGCATGAGGACAAAAATTCAAAATTTGAGGACAACCGAAAAGTACAACGTTTAAAGCCAACGTACAACGACGTATGGCAGTGTTTTTCAGCGTGCTCTCAATGTTATCAAAACTTACCCATAACGTATTCAACGTGTGCCAGCGTTTTAGAAAAAAATTCAAAAATCGGCATACGTTGGCTAAAACGTCAAGGTGTGACCGGGCCTTAAGCAATGAAGTATACTGTAGGGCTTATTCGTGTGCGCAGATGTGCGTTGTGAACATTATTTCGCTCCAGTACATGTTCTTTCCTTTCTCCGCTCTGACTCGAACCATTTCACACACAACACCACAAACATCACGCTGTCTTCACATCCTTCCTCGTTCTAGTGGAGAATTCAGTGCAATGGGCTCAACAAGCCCAGCCGAAAACATCGTCACGGTTCCTTCTCCATGAGAAGTCCACAATCATTACAATTGACAGGTACATGCCAAACTCACCCCCCCCCCTCCAAAACACACCCCCATGCCCAGAAAGTCTGCCACTGGGACATTATTCCACCAATCAGGCGCTATTGCCGGGCAGAAGAACGAGGCGTGGCCAATTACCGACAGTGAGGGTCAGTTTGCCCCCTTGAGCTCTCCGCCAATGAGGGTCCTCAGGCCATGAGGAGGGGATGGGGGGGGAGAAGGAAGGAATAAAAAGGGAATTCAGAAGAGGAATCGACACTCAGGGACTCAAGCCTGAGAATGAGTCAGGCTTGTCTCGGCCTAAAATTGCTTACTTACTTTTGCGTCCTTTCATCTTTTGACTCTGCTACTTGTGCTGTTCTCGTCCCTTTACAAAATCCGCACATTTATCCCTGAGCCTATTCAAATCATATTCATCTTTTCTTTTCTCTTTCTCCCTTCCTTTCTCTTTCCAGTTCGCTCGTTTCGCTGCGCTCGCTCTTTATGGACTGTTTCTTTTTGCACATTTCTTTCTCCTTACATCACTACACACACACACACACACACACACACACACACACACACACACACACACACACACACACACACACACACACACACACAACTTCACACCAAGCTCTGCGCACCTTTGCGTCATTCCAGTTGCTCATCTTGCCACCCAGCTACGTTGCAGCTATTCAACTCACCAACCCTCACCAAAGCCGTTTCCCACCAAAATTGCCCAAGCCATCGCATACATTCACCGTTGGTCGCCCAAGAGACCGGGTACGCGAACGGAGTGGATGTAGGAATCCAGGAGGGAGAGTGAAGGTGGGGTATCATAAAAAAAAAACTTAACTACTCAAGTATGGTAACAATAATGATGTGGCATTAACAAAACCCACGAATGCAAGTGGTGCTTTGTCGGCATCACTGACCAGGATACCGCAGCTTAATGACTCATTTCTCTTCTCTTTTATTTTTTTTATACATGGTCGAGGGTCGTGGAAGAGATCGGAAAAAAAGAACAGAACAGGACAAAACATAACAAAGGTAGGACAAAGGGGAATCATCAATAGCAGGGCGGAGGTAGAAGGTAGACGGAGACAGGCAAACAAGGCAGGGAATGATGAGGGGTAGGGGAGAACGCAAGGGGTGGACAAGATGGATACAAAACCAAATTTTTTGGAGGGGTGGGGGTGGTCTCACAGGTGTAGAAAAGATCATGGTACATTCAGGTGAGAACCATCTAATAATATGAACCCCCTACAGAAAAAAACATATTTCCAACCTGCCATGACAAAGATTCCCTGTCTCTGTCATTGTGTTATTCATCAACCGAGTTTTACTCATAATGTATTGGACTCAAAATGAAATGTCATGAATATGAAATGCCCAAAACATATACTTTCAAATATTTGTCTTCAGCCATGAATTCCTCGAACTCCATTATTTTGTTTTTTTCTCCACCTTTTTATTCCGTGACACTTACATTTTGTCAAACCAACACGCCCGTAGGGTAATGTCATCCATGTCGCCATATTGGTTTGTAACAATGTTGGGAAAACAAACGAATGCGCACCGGATATGATTATCGGTCCCCTTTGTCTATCTGGAGGATTATTAGGCAGGACAAGCTGGTCCTGAGTATTGCTTTGATTTTATTTCATTTCATTTTTTTCCTTTGATTTCATTACCGAGCAGAACATTTATTTTATTTTATTTTTTTTCGCAGTAATTCTCTCATATGTACAATGGAATTACCGCAGTAAATGGGATATTCTGAAATAGTATTGGCTTCGTCAGGCTAATGCGGCTTCAACAAGAATGAGAACCACATTGGTCTTGACTTGTACATTTTTCCAAAAGCCCTGTGGAATGCCAAGATAAAAACAAAACACTCCGATAAAAGCTTTATCGAAGATTTCTCAAACGCCGCATGGATTGTAATATAATAACTTAGAACTAGAACGGGCACTCAGTAGAGCGCATACCTTCGCCAACACTATATTTTGCCCCCCTCCCCCCCTGGAGAAACCGTTTATTGTGAGGGTATTTAATCCCATACCACATCTGCCATCTCATATGTGTTATGATGGCTTAAAAACATTAAATTTCCTGCTGTTTGACACTGATTCACGTACATTGTATAATTTCTGTATGAACTCCCTGACCTTTTTGGGTGTCGGTGTCAAGTCAATCTGATGACAACTGGTCACATTATAAGAAATAAGTTCAGTGACACCCCTCCCCCAATGATTTAAACTCACCAATAAAGTCACTGTCAAATATTACACATCACAGGATAGGGAATTGAATTCTAAACATTTTGAATCTACTTACATGCAAATTGTATAAGAATTGACCGCGTTATGATAATAAAGGTCGTTGACCTCCCTGACATTTGACCCAAACCACTAACAAAGATAATGACGTCATTGTGTCATATCGTATATCACAAGATTGGGCATTGAATTCACAACATTTTGGCATTGGTTGCATGCAAATTGGATAAAAATCGACCGCACTATGGCAAAATGACGATTTTGACCTTTTCATGACCTCGACCTTGACCTTTGTACTCTTAATTTTGTAATTGGTATTAGAGTGTGGGGAACACAATGGTCAACATTTTGGTGTTGGTTTCATGCAAATCGGATAAGAATTGACCGTGTTATGACTCAAACCGCACATTTTGCAATGTCGTGACCCCCCTGACCTTTGACTCCCAACCGCTAATAAGGGTTATTACGTCATTGTGTCATGTCACATATCACAAGATGGGGCATTGAATTCTGAACATTTTGGCATTAGTTGCATGCAAATTGGATACAAATTGACCATGCTATGGTAAAAAGACGATTTTGACCTTTTCGTGACCTTGACCTTTGACCCGATCGCTCCCAAGATCTAATCAAATGGTCCTCGGATAATAACCAATCATCCCACCAAGCTTGCTGCGATTCAGTTCAATACTTTTGGAGTTATGCGAATAACAAACAAACACACATATTCACAAATAAATAAATAAATAAATACACAGCAATCAAAACATAACCTTCGCAGCAAAGTTTGCGAAGGTAACAACATTTAGATGTATTCTCTGGCTCAGTGATGTTAAAAGAAAAGGATGTGGGAAATATGGAACAATAGAATACGAGTAATAATAATATTTAAAATGATTTAAACAACATAGGAAGCAGCAAGTATGTGTTTAGCTTTATGGGTGTGTTGAGACTCATGGAAAAGCAGAAGAACACGGGGAGGGTGAGAGAGAGAGAGAGAGAGAGAGAGAGAGAGAGAGAGAGAGAGAGAGAGAGAGAGAGAGAGAGAGAGGAGAGGGGAGGGAGGGGATAAAGAGAGATAGAGAGATGGAGAGGGGTATGAGTAAAGGGGGAAGAGGGAGATAGAGACGGGAGGAGGAGAGGTGGAGGGGGGAATAGAGAGAGAGGGGAGTGGTAGAGGTGGAGAGGGAGGTAAATAGAAAGATGGAGAGAGAGAGAGAGAGAGAGAGAGGGAGAGAGAGAGGGAGAGAGAGAGAGAGAGAGAGAGAGAGAAAGAGAGAGAGAGAGGAAGAGAGATTGAAAGATGGGGAGAGAGAGAGGAAGTGAGAGGTGGTGAGATGGGGGAGAGAAAGATAGAGAGACAGACAGACAGAGAGAGAATGAACAGGACAAGAACGAACATATTGATGCACCTTTACATGAGGAGAGGAGTTGCAGAAGAAAGAGGGGCAGATTCTCAGTGGGTGTATAAAATTCTAAAGGAGATGTGAGAGAATTATTGAGGTGGCAGTGGGCAGCAGATATAAATGCCTGGGGGGATGCACGTGAATTAACAGTCCTGGAGCCATAGTTCCACATCCAAGAGAAGAGAGGATGTATGTTATAACGTGGGCGACCTGGAGGGGCTAGGGTCATGACAGAAAAGGGTCAAGACCAGAATAGTGCTCCTAAAACATGTCAAGGCCACCAAATTTGTTGCATTGAGAAAAAAGCTTTGTGGCATTGTTGCATTGTTGCACTATTCGACCTCCTGTCATGAGTTGCCATTGAGAAAGTTGAGAAGGAAACCTTCAATTCCATTTTTGCAGTGTGGTTGCCTCAAAGCAGTCACTTGTGAACTTCTCCATGGGCAATTACTTAATTGTGTGATTGCACTGTAGTAGTAAGTACAGAATCTGGTAATATTGTGTTAGTATTCATATGCTAGGAAGCTACATCACAGGATGTAAAGTTGCTTTCCATGAAATGGTCAATTCAACAAATAATGGGAACAAATTTTGAACTAGTTTAATCCCAGGACAACTAGTCCACTTAATATGAAACTGAATTTTCACCCTCAATCAAGTGTTCTGTATGTGTGCAGTAGAGAATTAAGTTCCAAAATGCAATGCACCGCATTAAAACGTGATTCATTGGTAGAATACAAAAATCCTTTCGGAAAGTGCAGTTACCTGTATGTTCGGACCTTGCAGTTAATTATTGTTACAGCAACCCAGTTTTCCTCCTCTCACTCCCTTCATGAAAGGACTAACAATATATACACTACTAGTCGAAAGTTTGAGAACACCCCCATTTTTCCAGTTTTTACTGAAATTTAAGCAGTTTAATGTTTCAATGTACTCTGAAATTAAAGCATAGAACAAATAAACAATTGCAGATAAAAAAAGAAATCGTGGAATCGTTTTGTTGAACAAAATTTAATCTAAATTTTTAACTCATCAAAGTAGCTACCTTTTGCAGATACAACAGCCGAACATACTCGTGGCATTCTTTCCACAATGGAATTCAAATATTGTTCATAAAATTCTTCCCAACACTGTTGCAGAAGTTCCCACAAATGTGTTGCACTTGGAGGTTGCTTTGTTTCACCCTTCTGTCCAGTTAATCCCAAACCAGCTCGATGGGGTTTAAGTCTTGAGACTGTACTGGCCATTCCATGATTTGAAGCCTACCGTCTTGTTCTTTTCTTCTAAGGTAGTTCTGACATAGCCTGGAGGTATGTTTTGGGTCGTTATCTTGCTGCAGGATGAACCCCTGACCAACTAGGCATAGACCAGAGGGTATTGCATGGCACTCCAAAATGCTGTGGTAGCCCTTTTGGTTCAGGGTGCCAGTCACTCTAAGCAAGTTGCCGACTCTGGATCCAGCAAACGAGCCCCAGATAATGACGCTTCCTCCTCCATGTTTGACAGTTGGTGTCAAACACTGAGGAACCATCCTTTCACCTACTCGACGGCGTACAAAAACCCTGCGTGATGAACTGAAGATTTCAAATTTTGATTCATCGGTCCATAAGACCTTCTTCCAGTTTTCAGTAGTCTACTGGCGGTGCTTAATGGCCCAGGCAAGCCTCTTTTTTTATTTTGCCATCTTAGCAATGACTTTCTTACTGCCACTCGACCTGTCAAACCTGCAGCTCGAAGTCTTCTCTTCACAGTTGAAACTGAGACTTCCTTACTTCGACCAGTGTTAAGCTCTGCTTGTAGCTGCTGTCCTGTGAGCCGCCTATCACGTAAGCTGTTGACTCTCAGAAACTTGTCTTCTGATTGTGTTGTGGCTTTGGGTCTGCCAGACCTCTTCCTGTCAGAGTTTCCTCCAGTTTCCAAGTGCCTTTTGATGGTGTAGGAAACTGTACTCATTGACACCTTGGCTTCTTTGCAATTTCTCAAAACGAAGGACCTCCACTTTTAAGGGTTATAATGGTCTGTCTGTCTTCCTTTGTTAATTGTCTTTTTCTCACCATTATGATAGCAATATACTACTTTCTGCAGGGCAATATTGTCCAAATATTGCTTCAGAGGGTGCAGCAACACAGTCTGCACCAACACTGCTTTTATACAGACAGAGGGTTTTAACTAATCAACAAAAGTTGGGACACCTGTAGGAATTCTTTGCATCAACTTTCAAGGCTTAATTTACTTCCAGTGCTGCAGAACAGCTGCAGTTGTTAACCCATTACTTGTTCCTTGAAATGGGTATTTTTTAACAACTCAGAAATTTACATTATTATTCAGTTTTTGGTAACCTAAACTTTTTTTATAACCTCTGGCAGTTTACCGCTTTGCATTGTCCCATTTCAAGTAATTCACTGGATTTGAACTGCTTAAATTTCAGTAAAAACTGAAAAATGAGGTGTTCTTAAACTTTTAACCGGAAGAGTACATAAATGTATGTATGTATGTATGTATGTATGTATGTATGTATGTATGTATCTTCTTCTTCTTTCGGCTGCTCCCGTTAGGGGTCGCCACAGCGGATCATCCGTATGATCCGCATTGTGATTTGGCACATGTTTTACACCGGATGCCCTTCCTGACGCAACCCTGGTCGCCTCTTACGACACAGGGATATGGTACACCTATTTTAATCGGGGTATACACCGGCCCAGTATACTGGTACTCATTTCACCGACCTCGGAAGAATGACAGGCTGAGTCAACCCCCTAGTGTATTAATTCAGTGGCCCAACGGGGCTTGAACTCAGGACCTTTTGGATCCCAAGCCGCTGCCCTAACCACTGCACCAACACCAGGCTAGTATGTATGTATGTATGTATGTATATATATATATATATATATATATATATATATATATATATATATATATATATATATATATATTTATTTATTTATATATGTATGTATGTATATTGTATATACATACATATACATATATGTATCTATGTGTATATATATATATATATATATATATATATATATATATATATATATATATATATTGTTGTGGTTACCAAATTCGCAAACCACCATTCAGGTCCCTTAGGTGAGATATCTCGGTAAGTATATGTGTAGTTAGGCCCAAACCCGTTGTCTAGTGGGAATACATGTCATTTATGCGTGCTGCGACTCTTCAGGATAGCCGTTTTTCTTTTACTATCTTTATTTTGGACCAACCGCCATTGTTACCACCACCAACCACAACATCAACCACCCACCGCGGCGCCGCTTCACGTCACACCTCGCAACCGTCGCATCGCCACCGTTCTTGCGCCGCTTGTGGGTACCGGTGTTGGACTCTTGCAGGGCGCGTGCCGAACAGCGTGTACAAAACCATGGATTTTCAGCTCCAAAAACGGATCAAAAACGACACACGCCCACTTTTGTTCCGTCCAATCGGTGAGCGAGGGGCGATTTGGCCCCGCCTCCAGGGCGTTGGAGGGCAATCGCTATATGCAAATTTATGGATCAAAATGCATTCACGCCCACTTTTTCTCAGGGCCAATGGGGAGCGAGGTGAAAGGTCGAAGGCAGGGGGTCAAAGATGAGAGAGCGAAGCCACGGGGCTTATATAAGCGACCGCGTTCGTCAAGTCGAGAGAGTGAAGACTTCGCAGTCGGTGGAGTTGGGAAGAAGAAGCAAGAAGGAGTTGGTCGTCGTCGTCGTGTGCGTTGGAGTCGGAGCGAAGAAGACGGAGCTGTGGAGAGGCGGCGAGGGCAGACAAGGGGGTGCTCGCGTTGTGCCGGGAGCTGCACACCAGGGAGGCCGACGGCGCGACCTGGTCGAGGTGGAGACG
This sequence comes from Eptatretus burgeri, assembly GCF_056783735.1. Lineage (NCBI taxonomy): Eukaryota > Metazoa > Chordata > Myxini > Myxiniformes > Myxinidae > Eptatretus > Eptatretus burgeri. Next base: position 9,345,563 of record NC_140974.1, read on the forward strand.
CTCGTCGCGGGACTCGAGGCAGAGTAGAAATCCTCCTTTCCCCCGAGCATCAGCAACCCCCTCCTGTTTCCCCCCGCGCTGAGATAGTGCGACCAAGGGGGCCCCTTTCCCACCCCCTACCAGACACTGTCCGCGAGGCCCGCGGAGTTGAGGCACCATCGCCGCTCCGCGTCTCATCACCAGACGGGTAGGCCCGACCCGGTCTGGCCTCAGGCCCGCCTCATCCTTGAGGGTTCTCTTTTCTTTTGTTTTTGGGAATGTGTGTTGTCGGCGCCGTCTGTGAAGTAGAATTGTATAAGTGTTGCCGTGTGCTCGCGTAATCGGTATTAGATCTGCATTGTCGCATTTTCTTTTTGTCTAAAATTGCATTGTGTTTCTTTTCCTTTTCTATGTGCTTTTGGTGGAATTGAATATGTGTGCTTTCCGTTCATCGCGAATAAATGTGCTTTGTGTTGAACTGTTTCCCGCTTCGCTTCGTCATTTCTTTCATTGAATCCTCATCTTGCTTCACGTAAAGGGTTGGTAGTGGGCTGAATACGCCCGATAATTAATCGAACCGTCGAGGTCGACGAATAACACCGCTCGGTTATCCCGATAGTACGAAACGGGTCGCTTAAGTGGCCCGTGTCCGAAGTCGACCTGCGGCGAGGTGCGATCGCCCGGTCTACCCTCCGTGTGGGTACTTAGGTAGGTCGAATTTGGCGAGCAACCCTATCCCACACGGGGGCCGATTGGCTCGATCGCGGTGAGACCGAAAGGTCCACCCGTGACTGGTTCCCGGCGTTAGTCCGAGAGGGTCACGACTGGATTGTCCGTCCGGTGGGCGACGTGCCGCGATTCGAGTTACGTGGCCGTCGCACGCCGGCGGGCGCGAATCCGTAACTATATATATGAATATATAGGTATATGATATCCCTGTGTCGTAAGAGGCGACCAGGGTTGCGTCAAGAAGGGCATCCGGCATAAAACGTGTGCCAAATCATTATGCGGATCATAACGGATGATCCGCTGTGGCGATCCCAAACGGGAGCAGCCGAAAGAAGAAGAAGAATATATATGTATATGTACATTTATATATATATATATATATTTATATATATATATTTATATATATATTTATATATATATATATATATATATATATATATATATATATATATATATTTATATATATATATATATATATATATATAAATACATTTACATATATATGTATATATATATATATATATATATATATATATATATATATATATATATATATGTATACATATCTACACATGTGGAGTGTGATGAGCACTCCCCTGATCTCCATTGGACATAGTCCGATACCGAAGAGTCACCTCCAACCCAGAGGCCTCGGCCTGGCAACTCTGTCAAACAGACAAAGATTACATGGTCAACATCAGTTGAATATCAAAAGGAGCTGCCAATCCAAATTTTGGGCATATTTGCCCTCATCAGGACCGTTTGATGGTGATACACGCATTTTGATGTTAAATTTTTCGTTTTGATGTTGACTCACCACATCAGAGGTTTAAACAATGAATGGGGTCATCATTGGTTAGATATTTATCGGTATGCCCTCTTGATGAGTTTTTCATCGATCGATATCTCCATATAACGACTCCTCAAACCAAAGAAGCTGCATAAAGCAACACAAGAAGACCTACACAAGGTAAGCGCAATGCTGTTTCGAACCCTTCCCAGAGTTCCTCAACAACTTTAAAGACTCTCACACATAATACACACATGAAAATCCCAATGCTACACATCCCCTCAGCTAACGGACTGGTTTCATCACTTATTGGTGAATCATCAGCGATAGCGCAGACAGCAATGCATACCAATGAGGCACCCAAGCACGCACCATGTGCCAACGTCAAAAGCAGTCAATATATAAATGAAGAAACACCCACCCACATAGCTCACCTGTGAATGGAGGGAATAGCTAATTAGCTCTCACCTCATCAAGTAAACCCAGGTGGCTCGGGTTATATAAAAAAAATTGACCCTCCCACACTCCTCCAGAAAAAGAAGCTGCATAAAGCAACCAAAGAAAACCCACACAAGGTAAGCGCAATGCTGTTTCGAACTCTTCCCAGAGTTCCTCAACAACTATAAAGACGTTCACACATAGTACACACATGAGAATCCCAATGCTACACACCCCCTCAGCTGACGGACCACTTTCATCGCTTATTGACAAATCATCAGTGACAGCCCAGACAGAAATGCATACCAATGAGGCTCCCAAGCTTGTACAATGTGCAAATGTCAAAAGCAGGAAGGGTTTGAAACAGCAAAAGGCCTACCTTGGTAGCCTTTCTTGGTTGCTTTATACAGCTTCTTCAGTGAGAAGAGCATGGGAGGAGTCGATTTGTACATTTATATGTATGTGTGTGTATATATATATATATATATATATATATATATATATATATATATATATATATATATATATATATATATATATATACATATATATATATATACATATATATATATATATATATATATATATATATATATATTAGTGGGGTCTGCTTACACATTGAAAGCAATTACGAGCCGTGCTTCCCCATTGTCTCAGGTCACTCACCTGCATTTATTTTTTTCATTTATTTATTTTCACTTATTTATATTTTCATTTACAGATGCTTTCCGATGATTCTGTGTTTTTTTTTTTCCAGTGTACCGGCTCCGATGTCCATCAGCGCACAAAATTTCAGCTTTCTAGGTCACCCAGAAGGTACCGATCTTTAATATCAGTCAGTGACAGTCAGTCAGTGAGTCAGTGGTTCAAATGAGCTTTATACATTAGATATGCACACAGTATTGTAAATAATTATGGAAACAAAGGATAAACTGGTTATAAAAGGCAAAGAGTACGTGGTAGAATAACATGTCATGTGTAAAAAAAATGAAATGCTCCATAGTATAGTCATGTGATGATACAGTACATGGTTGAGTGTATTGGGAGGTGAAAATGAGGAATGAGGAGACCACAGCGTTCCTTAGTCAGTGGAACAATTAGGATATAATTCCCACTTGAAGTCACACTCAGTGCAATTTGCATTTAATCCAAACTTCCCATTGGCAATCAAGAATACCTTTGAGCAAATTGCAGGTTTGGCACTTCCTACCTCTGCCATGCATGGTGGTGCATACATTCAGCAGGAAAAACATGCTACCAGCCCGCCTGAATTGTGTCGTTACTTTTACCCAACCCAACAACTCATAAGGACATAAAGGTGTTTTTTAAACAATTTAATCAATGCAAAAAAAATCCTAATCCTTTCAATTCATTCACAGCCACAAACCCAACAGAAACCTTTTAACTTGAGACACAGCTTGCTCTGCATCAATGAAAATCCCTTGGTGATATCGTCGAAATTTCTAACTTCCAATTTCAGATGGTTGAGCACTGCCATGAGATTCAAAGAGATTATGCTGAAAGATTAGGAAATTGCACCAGATTTCTTTTTCCTGAACCATCAACTATAACTCCCCCACCACTGTTTCACCATAATGTGAGTCCATTGCTGCTCCTCTTTGTGTATTTCATTGTGTTGTTCGCTTATGAATGCAAAGCAAGTCTTGAGTATGCTGTTTTACTGAACATCACTTGTTTTGTTTTTTTTTCCTCCTTTGCCAATTTTACAAGTACAGTACAGTATTTCAACTTGACCTGTTGCTCCCATCCAAATTCCTCCCAATAAACAATCCTGTTCTTCATCGCAAAATCATAAAAGTAATAACAACGAGAAAGTATCTCAAAATGCAAATCCCGTCCACATCCGCTTTGTACTCAAACTAAACTTGATGAAAACGAGAGTTTTAAAAAATTGTACATTTTATTTATTTGTGTTCTCCACAATCTCATAATAAAGGTTTGATGAAAATTTGATGGCAAAAGCTCAATTAGTAAAAATGTTACGGCCTGGACATAAACACAGAATATCGATGGTAAACAAGGATTTTGATTAAAACATGCATGGCTGGTCTACCACTTCACCAATGATTGCTTCCTCACAATCCTCCATTCCACATTGGGAGTAGAATGAGATGTGCCAAGTTTCAAATTTTTCTGATCAGCGGTTTCAGAGATAAAAATTTTTACTTTTTGATGTTCAATCCAAGATGGCTGCCATAACCTGACCTATGACATCACAATTATCATTAAAATATTCTCCATGGGGGGTCGCTCCTACTCTGATATATAATATATTGAACAAAAAAAAACAAATGAATTCCGCTTCTCCATATTCTCATAATAAAGCTTTGTTGAAAATTTGATGACAAAAACTCAAATGGTAAAAAAAAAAGTTGCGACCTGGACAGATACACAAACACACACATGGAGACAAATAGAAGTGATTGCAAAACCCCGTCTTCTGCTGCACAGGGGACGGGTTAACAATAAAGCTCAATCAAAGATTGCATACCCTAGCCAGAACTTGTTTTTTGTGACGTATTTTGTGTGGCAAATAAATGGAAGGATGTACTAAATGAAAGGTCGTTGATTGAAAATGTTGTTCTTCTTTCGGCTGCTCCAGTTAGGGGTCGCCACAGCGGATCATCCGTTATGATCCGCATACTGATTTGGCACAGGTTTTACGCCGGATGCCCTTCCTGGCGCAACCCTGGTAGCCTCTTACGACACAGGGATAAGGATTGGGTTTCGCCATGATTCCGGGATTCCCTACACCCTCTCATAGCAAGGCCCAGCGCAGAGCGCCCATCCTCAAGCGATCCTCCAACCCAAACCTCTGAGTAGCCGGATTACAGGCGCACGCCACTACGCCCGGTAAGGTCGTTGATTGAAAATGAAAGGTCGAAATGGTCTAGTTGGAAATATGTAAAGGACAAAGGTCTGAAAAGTTGGAAAGATCAAATAGTCTGAGGGTTTAAAGGTTGAAAGGTCTGAAAAGGTCAAAATAGGTCTAAAGGGTCGAAATGGTCTCAAGACTCCAAAGTGTGTAAAGGGTTGGATTTAAGGTCTAAAGGGTCAGAATTGCCTGAAGGGGTCAAAAGGATCTGAAAACGTCCAAAAAGGGTCTCACGGTCAAAGGGGACTACAGGGAATTAAAAGGCCTGAAAGGTTTGAATGTATATATGTCTAAAGGGTAGAAAGGAATCTATGGGTCTTTAGGGTTTAAAGGGACTAATAGGATGTAAAGGGTCTTAGAGGTCAAAGGGTTATAAAGGGTGTAACGTGGTTTATAGGGTCTAAAGAGTCTTAGGGGTCTTAAGAGTCTGAAAGGTCTTAGGGGTCTAAAGGGTCTTATGGTTAATATTGGCTCGAAAGGGTCTGAGGGGTCTAAATGGTCCAACGGGTCTAAAAGTTATTAGAGGTCTCAAGGATATTTGGGTTAAATTAATATAGGGTCTAAAGGGCCTTAGGGGTCTAAAGGATCTTAGGGATCTAAATGGTCTTCGCGATCCTAAAGGGTCTTAGGGTTCAAAAAGGGTTTTCAGGGTCTTAAAGGGTGCTAGGGTTATAAGGGGTCTCTAAGGGTCTTCATGGTCTTAGTAAATGGTCTATGGGTCTAAACTCTAAAGGGTCTTAAAGGTTCTTCATGTTCTAAAGGGTGTAATGTAATTAATACACATACTCACGTTCTGTGCAGACAAACAGACAGACATACAAACAAACAGACCCAAATGCAATACCCTCTCCTCTGGCAATTAAATAATAATTATTATTATTATTATAACAAGAACAAGGTTGATGGTGCGCCATCGCAGATCCCGACGCTTCCCACATAAAGCAAAGTTGAAAGATGGAAAAAAAAGTTCCACCAGGAATGACCAAATATCAAATTTTGAGTAAAAACTTTTCCCCCCAATTTTGACCCCCTCTAACTTGCCCCCTGGGGCATGAACCAGGGCTCAAATCGAAAAAGCGTTACATGATTCATTCATCCCTCAATGTCGATTGCATGTACAAAGTTTCATTAAAAATGATTTAAAATGTGCCCATAATTGCATATTTTGATATTTGACCTTTTTACCCCACCAAAGGGGGTGGGGGGGGCAAAAATTATACGCTCTTGCACCTTTGTGCCACGTTGTGATCATAACTACTAAGTTTGGTGAATTTCTGCCCAACCGTTTAGGAGACAGTACTGACGGGCGGACGGACAGACAGACACACAGATTAGACGTACAGATGGAGCCGATTACAATATACCCGTTTTTTTTCAAAAAGCATGGGGATAATAAATAATTAAGAATATAATTTATTGCTGTGTTGGAGTCAGAGCTTTCCCAGTCACTGCCTATGGATTCCAATAATTAGGCGGTTTATTTGGTCTGAGCCACATGACATCCAATGTTTGCTACAAACATCCATCTCACCTAACGGGGCTTTACCTTCCTCTTTGGATGAATGCACGGTACATATCATGAACTACTGAGGGACTGCTGGTAAACCTATGGGATCCTCTTCCCTTGTGAACCTCAACAAGACATAAGCGATGCTCCGTCCAACGGCGAAACGATGTGTCGATTTTCCGTTCATTCTGGGCCAAAATGCCCATCAGGTGTGAAAATGTTTTTATGACCTTTAAAATTTAAATTCCAGGTTGGATTACAAGAATTCATATTTTGACGGAGCAACAAAAATTATTTACCAATGTCCGATGCAAATAAATCCCATTGCGATGTGAAGCGACCGAGCTGTGAAATGCTCTCTCGGGTTGACTGCCTTTTATGTAGTCTCTGCAGCCATCTGCTGGTGCACACACATCCTGGAACAGAACCCCACAACGTGGGGCTACTGACAACCACATGAGCATGCAAAAACGTTATTTCCATTCAACCTTAGTGATGAGAATGAGTAAATATCGCTCTCCTTTCAAACCACAAACAAACCATTTCCTCGATGATTGACATATTGAGCCAACTAATTCCTAGTTTCAATCTGATATTATACATGCATGTACTGTATTTTCGACATGTATGTATGCTTACAGCATTCATAACATGAGTGGAAAAAAATGTTGAATTGTAGTTCACATCCTCATGTATTTCTGATTCCATCAATCGGCAATGATGTCGTCGCAGTTTATCTGAACTCTCCCCTCATTTTCACGATCAAAACGACTGCTCTGATCATTAGTCTCATCTGCTTGCTGTTCCAAAAAGTTTTATGACCGATATAGTTGTAGTCGTCCAAGAAACGCCAAAACTCTTTATTTTTTCAATGAGCAGACAGACCTCTCAAGGACCAGTGATGGTATGGAATGAGGTTTGATAGGTCAGGATGGCCATACAACAACAAACAACAACAGCAACCCAGTTCCCCGACAATAACAAACCTACACAAACAGCAGTATTACATGGAAATGGAGTTTTATTTGCTGCTTGCCACAAGCTAACTTTCACTTTGTGCCAAAACAAGACTCAGTGGCATTGTGATTGTCGTGTCTGCTCTGAGTCTGCGAGGTCAGCAGATCAATTGCTATCTTGGCCGAGTCATACCAAAGACTAAACAAAATGGTCCCTGATGTTTCCTCTCTTGATGCTCAACATTTAGAGGATAGAGTATGGATAAACCCCATGAGTTCACATCCCATTTGGGGGGCTTGTGGGGGAGGGAGGGTGCGATTTCTCCTTGCAGACAAAAAAAAGAGGACACAAAATGCCATCACGGCACTCAGAGTGCTCTGGGAGGCGATCACTTCCCCCAAGGTATCAGATGGTTTTTTTGTTTCTTTTTACAGAGTCGTAGACTCGTTGAGGATCTGCAACACAAATCACACACTCACTTGCACACCAATACATGATACAACACGCGACTTGACTTCAGACAAACACAGCCACTGATGCAACTTCCTGGGGCACTCCAGGTACCGGCGATGCTATCTTGATGACATCACTTTCTGCACACTTAGAAAGACAATGGAGAATAAATTTCCGCCTCACCATGGACGCCAACCAATGAGGTTTGTCAGTGCTCTATTCTCTAAGTGCTTCGAATCAAGGAAGGAAAAAGCACGTCCCACCTTTAAAGTCTTTGGTATGGTTTGACTCAGGTCAAAATGAATCCGCCGACCTCCCAGACTCAGAGCGGATGCTTTAACGATTATTATGCCAGTGGGTCTGTTTAAAAATCTGAGATTTAAAATCTGATGTTTGAAATAAAAATCAAGCTCTGCTTATCTTGTTATTTTTTTAAGTCAAGTGCAAAAAATGTCAAGTCTAATGCCTGTGTGTGCATGCGTGCGTGTGTGTGGATTGTGTTTGACAACTCCTCCGCGAGCCCTACACCATGAAGAAAAATGAAAATAAAAAAATGAGCAGCGATGCTTCGAAGAAAACAAAAACTTTCTCTGATTAACCTCCGCCATCTTCGAAGATGGATGGAGGTTACTGTTTTCACCCCTTTCTGTTTGTTACTTACGAAATCTAAAGATTTCGTAAGTATATTGATGCCTTCCGTTTCTGTTTGTTTGTTTGTTTGTTTGTTTGTTTGTTTGTTTGTAGGCACGATAACTCGAGAATGGAAGAAGCCACCAATGTCAAATTACACCACGTGATTCAGGAGGGTGCTGGCTAGTGCTGATTAGATGTTGGTCAAAATCGGTCAAAGGTCAAGGTCACAGTGAGGTCAAACATAATTCCGTAAATTCACGTGGAGAAATGGAGTATTTTTGCTTCGCTCGACGTTACGAGTTCGTTTTAACTTCGATTTTAATTTTGTCTTCGGTTTTTGCGATCGCTTAGGACGCTTAAAACTCGGTTGTCGAAATTCTGGTAAAAATCGGATGTTTTGGAGACGTTTTAAGATTGTATAAAAAATATTTCACTCGACGCGTCACGGCTCGTCCCATGATGCAGTGCGCTCGAGCAGACGCGTCGTTGAGTTACGTTAAGGTATAATTGCTTGGAGAAATGGAGATTTTTGCTTCGGTCGACGTTACGATTTTGATGGTTTGATACAGAATCATCGTAGAAACTTCTGGTTTGCGTCGCTTCCTTCTCTCGAGAGACAGCTTTTATTAGACAAGGTCAGAGGTCAAGTTGACGATTTCGTAAGTACCAGTCTATGACTGCTTGTTTGTTTGTTTGTGAACAGTATTACGGAAAAACTCCTCGACGGATTTCGACGAAACTTGGTTGGGGGGTTAGGTGTGGTCCAAGGATCATGCTATTAAATTTTGGACTTGATCCCCCCCCCCCCAAAAAAAATTAAGAGAATTTTTTTTTTTTTTTTTGCATTTCTACATGTTTTAAGTGATTTCCAACCCCCCCCCAAATTGTTACCCCCCCCCCCAAAAAAATTGTTAGAGAAATTTTTTTTTGCATTTCTACATATTTTCAGTGATTTCCAACCCCCCCCCCCCCAAAAAAAAAAATTGTTTGAGAAAAAAAATTTTTTTGCATTTTTACATGTTTTAAGTGATTTCCAACCCCGCCCCCAAAAAATTGTTACCCCCCCCCAAAAAAAGAAAAACTTTTTTTTGCATTTCTACATGTTTTAAGTGATTCCCAACCCCCCCCAAAAAGAAATTGTTAGAGAAAAAAATTTTGCAACTTTTTTTTCAACAAAATTTCGATTTCTTTTTTGCATTTTTACATGTTTTAAGTGATTTCCAACCCCCCACCCCCCCCCCCTTTTGTCAGGTCAGGTTCGATCTGTGACCTGCTACAGGTACCATGTAAACCTGTACTAACCTGTTCCATGGTCGGGTTGTCGGCGACTAAACCGTCTCCCCCACCAGGTTTTCTGGTGAGGAGGGTGTTTGGATATGGACACCCAGCAGGATTAAAAACAAAACCTGTCAAAGGGCGGAGGAGCTCCTTGTGAGCCAACGGCCATCCATATCTAGTGCCCAACTGTGTCTGCGGACGTCCTCCTGCAGTTGGGTTACTTCTTATTAGGAGGTTGGTGGCAGGATTTGCACTCCAGCCACCGTAAAACGCTTCATTCCGCAAAACGCAAAAACGCAAAAAATCTGAAAACCCACTCCGTGGGAGTACCTCCTGTGCAGCTTCCCTTCGCAGGGCAGCTCACCGGATGACGGGATTGGGGCAAAGCCTTCGGGACCCCCAATCTTTGATAGGAGGGAAACCACGGGGTAACATCCCTGGGTCAGATTGCGGGAGAGTGTGTCGGAGTGGTGCTGAGGTGTCGTCCACCAGACGGCGGTCTCCTTGGGTTAACCTGAGGCGGTCCCTTCGGGTGGGTGCCTGGAATGTCCTATCCCTAAGAGAGGATGATCACCTGTCTCTGTTATCATCTGAGCTCAAGCGTTTGGACATCGGGATTGCAGCTCTCTCTGAGGTTCGGAGACCGGATTGCGGCGAGATAATGGTGGGTGGTTACACCTACTATTGGTCTGGTCGCTCTGATGGTTACCATACCCAAGGAGTTGCTGTAGCTGTGTCCAATAAGCTGACCCCAATGATAATTGAGGTAACACCGGTCAACGAGCGTATTATGAGATTAAGGATTCGTCACTCCTTAGGTGTCATTTCCCTGGTCTCTATTTATGCTCCGACTGAGGCGAGTGATCTTACCGTGAAGGACACATTCTACGCCACACTCGAGTCTGTGGTTGATCAGTGCCCCAGACGAGATACACTTCTAGTCTTGGGGGATTTCAATGCATCGACTGGAACTGATAGGGATGGTTATGAGGTGTGTGTTGGTCCCCATGGGTCAGGAACTATGAACCAGAATAGCACTAAGTTCCTTGACTTTGCAAGAAGTCAGGGACTTAGGGTGGCTGGTTCATGGTTTCAGCGCCCGCAAGCTCATCGCTGGACTTGGTATTCCAACGCTGGCGGTGTGGCAAAGGAGATTGACCATGTCCTCATTGACGGTCGTTGGAGGATGATCCAGAACTGCAGGGTCTACCGGAGTGCTCAGTTCCTCAATACTGACCACAGGCTTGTTGTAGCAACTCTAAAGCTGCACCTTAAATCCTGGAGAATGGTACCATCCCAGCCTAGGCTGGATGTTGCCAAGCTCAGGGATGAGAGAGTAGCTGAGGAGTTTGCGAACAGGCTGAGTGGACACTTGGGGGTCTGGGTGCTTTGGGGGTCCTGAAGAGTTGTGGAGCACCTTCAAGACCACCGTCCTTGATGTTGCCGGTGGATGCCTTGGAGTTCACCGCAGGGCAAAGAAGAATTTTGTCTCTCAAGGGACACTGGATACCATTGACCAGAGTCGCAGGGCCAGGCTGAATGGCAGAGCTGAGCTGTTCAGGGAGCTGAGGCGTAAAACTGTACGTGCACTGAGGGTGGACAAGGAGGCCTATGTGCGAGGAATCTGTGAGGGGTAGAGCATCACCTGTGGACAGGTGATTCTCGTCCCGCTTACAGGGGAATTCGCGCATTACGTTCATCCAAGCCCATCCCTCGGAGCACTGCAGTTCGAGCAGAGAGTGGTAGGCTCTTGACAGAGGAGTCTGAAGTGAAGGCCCGCTGGGCCGGTTACTTTGAGCGGTTGTACCAGGCTGATCCCCCAGCTGTCGAGTTGGACGTCAAGGGTGTTACAATCCCTGTTGCTGACCCTCGAATCAACTGTGGTCCACCATCGCTTGTGGAAACACGGGCTGCGGTGAACCAGTTGAAACGGGGCAAAGCTCCAGGGATCTGTGGCATCCATGCCGAACTTCTCAAGGCTGGTGGAAATGCTGCACTCGCGTCGTTGCATGCAGTTTTGTGCTCTGCCTGGAACACAGGCATCATCCCAACTGACTGGAAGAGGGGCCTTGTTGTCCCTCTCTGGAAAGGGAAGGGTGATCGCCAAGACTGCAACAACTACCGAGGGGTGACGCTGCTCTCAGTGCCGGGCAAGGTCTTTGCTCGGATAATTCTTGATAGGGTTCGCCACCATCTGCTTGAGCACCAGCGTCCAGAGCAGTCAGGCTTTACACCAAAGAGGTCAACGATTGACCGTATCCTTGCACTTCGTGTCCTCACCGAACGCAGACGAGAGTTTCGGCAGGGGCTGCTTGCAGCCTATGTTGATCTCTGTAAAGCGTTCGATTCAGTGAATCGGGATGTCCTCTGGAGGATTCTTGGTCTTCGTGGGGTGCCACCGAAACTGATCGATCTGATGTCTGAACTCTACTCTGGTACTGAGAGTGCTGTGAAGTGTGGTGGTACCGCCTCTGACTTATTTCCAGTTGTTACTGGAGTTCGTCAGGGATGTGTACTTGCCCCCACACTTTTCAGCACTTGTATGGACTGGATTTTTGGGAGGATGTTGGAGAGATCAAGTTGCGGTGCATCGTTTGGCAATGTCAAGATCTCGGACCTTGATTTTGCAGATGATGCAGTCATCTTTGCGGAGACTTTAGACATCCTCTTGGGGGCCCTCGAGGTGCTGAATGAGGAGTCGGAGCCGTTGGGATTACGGATTTCTTGGGTCAAAACAAAGATCCAGGCTTTCGGTGACATCTTGGATGCTGCTGTCCTGTCTGTGTCTGTTTGTGGTGAGGATGTTGAGGTCGTGGATAGATTCACTTACCTTGGCAGTGATATTCATGTCTCCGCAGGTTGTGAGCCGGAGGTCAATAGACGTCTGGGTCGGGCCTGGGGAGTCATGGATTCACTGGATCATGGGGTGTGGCGCTGCCGGTACCTGTGCGGAAGGACGAAAGTCCGAGTCTTCAGGTCCTTGGTACTTCCAGTCTTGCTCTATGGGTGCGAGACTTGGACTTTGACCAAGGATCTGAGACGGAGACTTAATTCCTTTGGTACCAGGTCTCTTCGGAGAATCCTTGGCTATCGCTGGTCGGATTTTGTGTCCAACGAGCGGTTGCTGAGAGAGACTCGGATGAGATTTGTTACCTGCATAGTCCGTGAGCGTCAGCTGCGGCTGTATGGACATGTGGCTCGTTTTCCTGACGCTGATCCTGCTCACCAGATTCTCTCAGCGAGGGAGTCTCATGAGTGGAGGAGGCCAGTGGGCCGACCACGTGCCTCATGGTTGCAGCAGGTTGACCATCATCTCAAGGAGATGGGGATGGGCCTGGCATCTGCCTGGGGGATGGCCAGACGGAGGCCCCTGGAGTACCGGCGGAAAGTGGACGCAGCGACGCGCTGTTCTGGCACATGCTCCCATACCTGACCTGACCCCCCCCCCTCCCCCCAAAAAAAATGTTGGAGAAAAGAACTATAACTATGTCAGCACTGTTGACATCATATTTAATGAATAAGATATAAGGTTCACTTGAGTGACCCAGCAGTATTGGCGGCGGAGGTTTTGCACTCTCCCGAGTGCTCCCCCTCTAGTTAACCTCCGCCATCGAAGATCAGAGGTTCCTGTTTTCACCCCTTTCTGTTTGTTTGTTTGTTTGTTTGTTTGTGAACAGTATTACGGAAAAACTCCTCGACGGATTTCGACGAAACTTGGTGGGGGGATTAGGTATGGTCCAAGGATCATGCCATTACATTTTGGACTTGGTCCAAAATCCAATATGGCCGCTATGGCGGCCATTTTGAAAAAATATTTGAATTTTTTTTTTTTGCATTTCTACATGTTTTAAGTGATTTCCAACCCCCCCCCCCCCCCCCAAAAAAAAATTGTTAGAGAAAAAAAAAATTTGCAACTTTTTTCAACAAAATTTCTATTTTTTTTTTTTTTTTGCATTTCTACATGTTATAAATAATTTCCAACAAAAAAACATGCCAAAATTATCATTGCGGCTGATTTTGGAACTTCAGGTGGATATACCCACGTAAAATCAATTTCTGTCTCAAGGAATCGAGTTATGACGAATGAATTGAGTATGTAAAAGTTAAAAGTAAAAGGGAAAGTTGCAAACTATAACTCTGTGAGCACTGTTGACGTCAAATTGAATGAATAGGATATCAGGTTCACTTGAGTGACCTTGCAGTATTGGCGGCGGAGGTTTTGCACTCTACCGAGTGCTCCCCCTCTAGTTTTATTCCTGTTATCATACCTGATTCTGGAGACATTTTGGTGAAATTTTGACTCTCCCTTATATGCAGTTACATTAAGACGTCACAAACAATAACCAAGTTATCATAAACTTACATATTCATTAAAATCAAAATACCTTGAAACTTAACTAACCTTCTCAACTTCAAAGTTGTTTATTTGTTTTTCATTCATCTTTTAAAGTTTTGTGATGCATTCTGTACTTTTCTTTTTACCCAAAACCTTGGCTGTCATCACCATAGTGTGAATGTTTACCCAAAAAGTAATGATGAAAAAACACCTTAGAAACCACCAAGAAAGAAAATATACACCTTATTTACACAAACAAATGCTAATCCCACTGCCACATTATGTTCTCTTCCATTTCCACTCGTGAGCTTTACTACACCTTGCTGAGACCCTGTGTCCCATCCTGAGACCCTGTTCCCACCCTTCTCCAGTTTCTCTCCTTGTGCTGGAGTGTCTGCTTGTTGTCATTCCAGTGTCTTCCCTTTGCCCCATTTTGTTTGATGATTCATTGTCCCTTATTGTTCCACTCTTCCATGAGCCTTGATGCCTGTATAAATATGAGCTTCCCATTGCCAGTAAGTTGGCCAGTTTTCGTGGCTGCCATGACGACTTATTCGCCCACGCTCGCGAAGCGAAAAGGGGGGGGGTGGTTTCTATGCACTGTTGAGGCTCGTATGAAAGCTAAGACACAGAACATACAACAAGGGGAGCAGAAGACAATAGGGGCGGGAGAGGGAAGGAAAAAACAGTGGGAAACAGAGACATTAGGAGATCTGTGGAAGAGAGAGGGACGGGGTAAACAAGTAACAAAGTAATACAGGTAATAAAGAGTTACACAGGTAACAAAGAGTTAAATTGAGGAGATGGACACCACATGGACTTTCAGGTCCTTACACGACAGGGACTTTGAGGAAGGAAAGCAGGGAATTTGAAGGAGGTGGCCCTGGGGTGGATTAGTGGAAAGATAAAACATTGTGGTTTTGGATGGGGGGAGATAAGACATGGTGGTGAACAGCTGTTTTGAAGACCTTGAGGGAAATTTCAGTTTTTTTGTAGACCTGGTGCCAAGTATCATTTTTTTTCCAATGAGCAGTTTCAGAGATACAGAGCTCCAACATTTTGGGTTAACCAATCTGTTGCATACGTACGTACATACAGTACGTGTCTGCATTTTGTTATTCTCTTCTCTCTGGAACCGCTTGTCGGATTGACAAGAAATTTTCACCATCGGTGTAACAACTCATGTAGAATGTTTTAATGATAATTATGATGTCATAGGTCTTGTGGTGTGGCAGCCATGTTGGAAAAAAAGGAGAAACGTTGGAGCTCGTCTGTATCTCCTTGGAAAAAAAATGCTCATTGGAAAAAAAAAATGAAACTTGTCACTTGTCAAGTACTCCCCATGGGGAATAAATGTGATTTTTTTTATGAGGTCATAGGTGCGTGCCTTCATTATGATGTCATAAATGCAAAGGTAGAATGGTACATCTCCGGTGCATGCTCCCACACATGACCTGACCCGACGCTACATCCGATCAGTATGAAAATTTTTGAGCGTCATCTCGAGATAAATTGGTCAATAGAAAAATAAAAATGTATGATGCCATCGGTCACGTGGTTTGACAGCCATATATATATATATATATATATATATATATATATATATATATATATATATATATATATATATATATATATATATATATATATATATATATATATATATATATATATATATATATATATATACAGTCAAAGCTCGTTACTATGCCACCTCGCTTCTATGCCACTCTCGCTATTATACCACTTTTGCTCGGTCCCGACAAAATTCAATACAAAATAAATTTACTATGCCACCCCCTACTCTCGCTACCATGCCACTACTGTGTGACTGTTAAAAGGCACGAGTCGTGAAAAAGTCTGTATTGCGCAGTGCTCGATTGTCACACTCACGTCCAAAGGCGAAGCGACGAACTACAGTCCAGCTGCGCACAACATAACTCAATACGTACGCGCATAGTCAGACTGTGTCAAAACACGCGATTCTTCTCCCCGATGCCAGCCACAACAAGCCAATCACAACACGCACAACGAGACACAAAAAAGCGCGAGCACACACACAGACACGCAGGCACACGTACAACAGTGACATCATTTTTTTTTCAAATTCAGCCCATAATGTCAGCTCAGAAACGCAAGCGAACCGACTTTACGCTGAAGGAGAAGAAGGAGATCATCAATGCCGCGAAGAAGGAGCCGAATCAGTCCGAGTTGGCCAGGGAGATTAGCAAGAAATGGGGCGTCGAAGTTAAGAGAACCACCGTGAAGGGCATTCTCAGGAAGAAGGATGCAATCGAGGCTGCAATCAAAGCTGGATTTCCATCGAAGCGCATGAAGTTGACGCAGGCTCACGACCCGAAGCTTGATGAGGGAGTGCTCATGTGGCTGAAGCAATCAAGAGGACAGAATGTGCCTGTCAGCGGCGATCTGATCAAGGAGAAGGCGATGAAACTGGCCGAGCTGATGCACATCCCAGACTTCATGGCGAGCGACGGTTGGTTGGGCAATTTCAAGAAGCGCCACGGCATCACGTTCAAGACAGTGCAGGGCGAAGCTGGAGTGGTGGATTCGCAATCCCTTCTTGAGTGGCAACAACAGGTTCTCCGGCCCTTACTCGGGCAGTTCTCCGCAGACGACGTCTTCAACCTGGACGAGACTGGACTCTTCTGGCAGCTGCTTCCGAACAAGACCATGGCTTTCAGGGGAGAGCGGTGTACTGGAGGAAAGAAAAGCAAGCAAAGGATCACTCTTCTGGTTGGGGCAAACATGAGCAGCAGCGAGAAGTTCCCTCTTCTGGTGATTGGCAATTCCAAGAAACCCCGTGCCTTCAAGAACAAAGAGATCCCGGCCAAGTACAAGGCGAACTCGAAGGCGTGGATGACGGCGGAGCTTTTCAAGATGTTGCGTGCGTGGGACGGACGACTCGGCCAGCAGGGATGCAGAGTGCTGGTCTGTCTCGATAACTTCTCTGGCCACCCTCCCGAGCTCGAGCTGAACAACATCCAACTGGTCTTCTTCCCACCCAACACGACAGCCAATTCGCAACCAATGGATCAGGGAATCATAGAGAACCTCAAGCGCCACTACAAGAAGCTCCTGCTATGCCGCCGGCTTGAGGCCATAGACGAGGGAAAGGAGTTCAAGTTCACGTTGCTCGACGCTCTACACGTCGCCCGGCGTGCTTGGGAGCAGGTCGGCAAGTCGACGATCAGGAACTGTTTCGCGAAGGCCAAGTTCATCGAAGAGGAGATCCAAACTGAGCCACAGGATGCGGAGCTGCCCGACATCTGGGAAGCTCTGCCTGCCGAGGAAAAGATGCACGAGAACGAGGAGATCGAGCTGTCTGACTTTCTCGAAGCCGACGAGCGCCTCGCGACTGGCGGGTATTTCACGCTGGAGGAGATTGCGGAGGAGATTCTGTGCAGTGAGGAGCCGGTGGAAAGCGAAGATGACGAGGTAACTGTCGAGGAGGAAATCGTTCCGTTCGCGGAAGCCCAGCGCGCGATCGCGAACTTCTACGGAAGTTCATGCAGCAGAGAAGCGGGAAGCCCGGTGTGATGCAAGCGTGCGATCGGCGAGACAACGAGATGCACGAGATCCACCGAAAGAAGATGCGCCAGCCGACAATTCTTGAAAGCTTTGTGTGTCGTGAATTTCTCGCCATGCCATATGTTAGTGTGTGAACTCTGTTAGTGTGTGTATGTTCTCCGTTCGCTTAGCTTATACAACAGTCGTGCCTTTTACTTGCTGGAATAAATTTTGTCGAAAGATTAACTACAGATGGGTAACTTGAGAAAATAAGGCCGTTT
Source organism: Eptatretus burgeri (assembly GCF_056783735.1). NCBI lineage: Eukaryota > Metazoa > Chordata > Myxini > Myxiniformes > Myxinidae > Eptatretus > Eptatretus burgeri. Next base: position 9,363,368 of record NC_140974.1, read on the forward strand.
TTGCAAAATCTCGTTACTATGCCACTTTTGCTCGGTCCCGACGGGTGGCATAGTAACGAGCTTTGACTGTATATATATATATATATATAGAAAGACCCAACCACATCTATCACCTGTGAATGGAGGAAATAGCCAATCAGCTCTCACCTAATCGACTAGTCCCAGGAGGCTAGGATTATATAAATGATTGACTCCTCCCAAGCAGATCCTCCAGCCAAAGTAGCTGCATAAATCAACCCAAGAAGACTTAAGCAAGGTGAGTGGTAAGCGCTGTTTCAAACCCTTCCCAGAGTTCCTCAACACATAGTACAACACATAGTACAACACATAGTACAACGACGTTCACACATAGTACACACATGAGAATCCCAATGCCACACACCCCCTCAGTTGACGGACATTTTCATCGCTTATTGACAAATCATCAGTCACAACCCAGACAGAAATGCATACCAATGAGGCTCCCAATATACCAATTAGGCTGCTTGTACATATATATATATATATATATATATATATATATATATATATATATATATATATATATATATATATATTGTTAACCTTCAAAAATATTCTCCAAAATGGCTGAACAGATTGAAGAGAAACCTTACAACTACGACCACCTCTCTATGAGGAATAAAATGTTCCCCACCTATGATGTCAGAGATCACATGATTTGGCAACCATATTAGTTTTACCCTAAAACCTTTAAAAAATCTTCTTCTCCAGAACGGCTGGACAGATCGAGGGGAAACTTCACACACGTTCCACAAGCCTTGGGGATACCAAGGTGTTTATGAATAATTGATAGGTAACATGGGCTGGCAGCTACAATGGATGAAAGGAAAATATTATTTAAAATTCTCTCTCTTGAACTGCTGCATCAAATGGCATAAACCTTCAAAATTATGATCTAATAGTGATGGGGAATATATGTTTTAAATTTCAACCTGATTGGATGTATGGTCGAGCAGACAGAATTATTTGATTTTTTTGAATCTGCCTTCTTTTGTCGTTTTATTTTTTAACTTCGCCGTATGATTGCATTTGGTATCTTCTTTTATTCTTGGAGGATGGCGGTTCAATCCCCGTCTGAGTCACACCAAAGACTTTAGAAAATGGTACGTGCTGCTTCCTTGCTTGATGCTCAGAATATAAAGAGGATACAACATGGACAAACAACCATAGGTTAGCAACCATTGTGGAGGCTTTAATGGGCCGAATGGCCTCCTCCTGCGTTGAAGTTCCTTGTGAGTGAACTCGTATTATATTAGGATGTTAATGCTGACATTCACCGGCGTGTGACATAGCCTCTGACAGCAAAACAACTCGTACCTTATGTCTAAATCAGTGATGAGCACAGGTAACAAAGAGTTAAATTGAGGTAAAGATTCTTCATTCTTAATATATGCCATTTGAATATTGATGGCATGTGTTTAGTAAATCCTCCACTTTGTGGCTTTTTATGAAAAAGCCGTCTAAACGCATATGTGCTGTGGGTTTCATTTGTAATCCCAAAAATGTATTTCCCATAATCCATTAGCTGGAATTGACAAACACCACACAGCAGCTTCTCCTTTATCCCCCTTCTATTGTCATTAGCATGGTCATTGCTCTGCGGAGTCATCGGCTGTAGTTCCATGACCAATGGTGCATCCTCGTTCCACTCACTTGGTTTCGACTCGCCACCCTAACTGTGTCTCTTAAGACATGCAGAACTAATATACCTGCTTCTTCTTCTTTCCTCGGCCCGCTAAACTCTGGAACTGAGTGCTTCTTTCTGCATTCGCCACCATTACATCCTTCAGCAGTTCAATGCCTCGATGAACAAGCTCCAATGGTCTTATCACTCCTTTCTTGTCTCCCTCCTTCCCCTTGTTGCACGAAATCTTCCTCATGCGAATGGGTCTTCTGTCACTACCCTTCTGTACCTTTATCCTGAAAAAAATACTAACGTGATGGATGACAAATGCACAATGATGGAGCCTGTTTACATGGTTCATTGATGAACTTCAATGAACAAGACTCACAGTAGTCCAAGAAACACCGAGATGCTGTAAATTTTTCAACCATTTAAATGTCGATTCATCATCATCATCATCACCATCATAATCATCACCATCATCATCTCCATCATCACCATCATCATCTCCATCATCACCATCATATACCATGGCCGATGCAGAAAGTTGGTGCTTCCAAAGCAGTTACTACAGTAAGTTGCAATCCTGGTTGTGATGCCAGTCCAACTCAGGAAGTCAGGAAATAATTTTTTACCCAAGCTGAAGGAGAGGGTATTGCATTTGGGTCTATTTGTTTGTTTCTTTGTCTGTCTGTCTGTCTGTTCTTCTGTTTTTTTGTCCGCAAAGTACTTCAGTGTTTTTCTCCACAACCGCTTGTCAGATTGAGATGAAATTTTCACCATAGGAGTGACTACTCAAGTAGAATGTTGAAACATGAGGATGACAGTTTATAGCTGGGTCGGGATTCAAATCTCGGCTAGACAGCTTCGAGGCAAGCACGACATGTCAGTTATGATCTATAAACGATGAGCAAATTGTCTAGATGGACATTTTTAACATTACCTATGGCTCATGGAAAAGCTTGTCTGTATATCACGTGCAAGACAAAGGTACAGGACTTCCTACAGGTAATTCATGATTACCTCTGCCACCGAAGGTGGATGGAGGTTATATTTTCACCCCTGTCTGTCTGTTCGTCCATCTGTCTTTTCGTTTGTGAACAAAATATCTCAAAACGTTTGGACAGGTTTGGACGAAATTTGATGGACAGCTTGGCTATGAGACAAGGATGAAATGATTCGATTTTGTGAAAATCCAGATCTGCATCTGGATCCGAGAATTTTTTAAGTGATTCTTCACCATTGAGTGATGAGGCAAAAATGATTTCGAGCACAATATCTGAAAAAATTATGGACGGATTCGGATGAAACTTGGTGGATGAGTTGGTTAGGTGACAAGAACAAGCCGATTAGACGTTAGTTCAGGTCCAAATCCAGATCTGGCCATTCAGTGGGATACAAAATGTAAACTAATTGGCCTGGCGGAGGTATGCGCTCTACCGAGTGCCCTTCTCGTTAAGTATTGTTTTTAGGTCAGCCGTGACGTTTTTCTAGTGGCTTGGGATGAGCAGTACCTGCAATGGCATTTCACAAAAAAAAATGAACAGTTCCCAAGTTCAAATTAATATTGCCTTCCATTACCATGGTTTGACCTGCTTGGCATTCCCATCGGCACTTATTCTCCTCGTGCTGACATTCCAACATAAATCTCATTCGGTGTGTTAATTTCCATTGTCTACTAACGTCCTTGTTCATCATGTAATACATTTACAAGCTTCTTCACGAGTCTTGAACATGAAAGAAAAAAGATCATTAAAAAGAGAGTATGAACAACTAATGATCATTAATTTCAAGAAGCTTTTCAACACTTTTTCCACAAAATCGAGGCTCATGGAAGATTTGAAATACTTTTAGATTTTTAAAATAAAAACGCCGACAAAAGGACAATTTTTCATTAAAGATATTAAATATTAATCTAAATATCTCTCAGGAATTTCCCCGGCAGCCTCCTGGCTAATTAATTACACAGTTATTTCATGACCAAGCAAATTTTAATGTTTATTTCCTTTACATCGCAGGGGTATTACATGTCTATCAGTTTGTTTATAAGATTTGAAAAGTCTGGCGAAAACCAAAAGTTTTTTCCTTTAATTAAACATCACGATATTCTTTCCTCTGCATTATGAGAACGTACCTTCATTAGGCGGTGTACATTATACCACTGCCGCGATCGCTATGAACAAAACATGCATTACTTCGTTTGACTTGGAATCAAAATATACATTTATTTCCTCAAAATGGTACCTTTATTGAATGATTGAAGATGCGTTGTTCAGTCTTCAAATGTACATCAGAGGCCGTTGGACAATCTCAGCCATGTGGAGTGAAAAATATGGTGGTGATTTCTGGGCGGATGGAGGGAAAGGCATGGCCTGTAGAATGGGTGGGGCTTATGACACACACACACAGACACACACACACACATACACACATTAATTCAGCTTTTTATAATAGACATACATTCATATATACAGGGTGAGTCAAAAGTAGCGCCCATTTTCTGTTTTTTCGGCTGTCAGATTCTTTCTGGGAAGTCATGTTGTTAATAATTGTCTTGCAGATTATTAATTTTCGTAATTTATTTATTTTTGATTTTGTTTTGCAGGTTATTGCTGCGAATTTGGAAAGTTACTGAATTTGCACCAGATTGAGCTTAATGGCACAATTAACAGACACGATTGTGTCTACTGGGCTGCGAATAACCCAAGAGTGACAATTGAGAAGGAGGTAAATTTACCTGGAGAGACAGTTTGGGCAGCCATATCTTCATTAGGGATAATTGGACCCTTTTTCTTTGAGGGATCTGTCACTGCAGAAATTTAGCTGGATATGCTGCAGACCTTCTTTTGGCCCAGGGTACAAGATCAGGACTGTTATTTCCAGTATGATGGAACTCCTCCTCATTATGGACGTTATGTTCGTCAGTGGCTTGATGAAAATCTCTCTGAAAGAGGATTGGCCGCCGCGGTCCGATAGAGTGGCCGGCACGCTCCCCAGACCTTACACCTCCAGATTTATTTCTTTGGGGGCTCATGAAAGACCTTGTTTATCGTGAAAAGCATCGTACCATTCAGGAATTGAAGGCTCAAATCACTGCAAAGTTTGAGGAAATTGATATCGAACTCTGCAGACGTGTGTGCCGCTCTGTGCCAGCTCGGCTGCAATTGTGCATCGATCACGAGGGAGGGCACTTTGAAAATTGCAAGTAAAACAGCTTGGTACAGTTCTGTAATAATTTTTTTCTTGAATAAATGGTTAGATAAACATGTCATTCATTTATTTCTACCTTCTTGTACACTGTAATACAAATGGCAAACAAACAATCAACTGACAGAAGCTGGGCGCTAATTCTGACTCATCCTGTATACATATATATATATATATATATATATATATATATATATATATATATATATATATATATATATATATATATATATATTTAAATTTAATGAAAGAAGCACACTGACCCACTGACATGACAATGGCGCCATGCACATGCATTATTCCAACATCACCTCCACACTAGGATGGTGTCCGTGTGGTACTCAGGTCTTTCCAGATTTATAGTTGTTTTTATTTTTGTTTTTTTTTGTATACCTTGTCGAGGCTCGTGTGAGAGCTAACACACAACGCACAGCAAGGGGGGCATGAGACAAGAGGGGAGGGAGTGGGAAGGACAAAACAGTGGGGAACAGAGACATTTGGAGATCTGTGGAAGGGAGAGGGATGTGGCAGGGAACATGGTGAATACAAGATGGACATTACAGGGACTTTCAGGATGGAAAGCAGGGAATTTGAAGGAGGTGGGTTTGGGGTGGATTATCGGGGGTAGAAAAGATCGAGGATTTGGATGGGGGATGATAAGAGGTGGTGGTGAACAGCTGTTTTGAAGGCTTGGAGGGAAGAATGGGATTGAATAGAGTGAGGGAGTTTATTCCAAAGGCGGGAAAAAAGAGGAATGAAAGATTGAAGGTGAGCAATGATTTTGGTAGTTTTACCAGAAGGGGGTTGTTGGCGGACCTTGAGCACCCTGTGGAAATGTGGTGGGGACAAATCGCAGAGAGAGCGGGGTGGGGGGGCGAGACTGGAGAGGAGATGGCAGAAGACAGAAAGACCACCGACCTGCCTGCGGTGAGAGAGTGAGAGGCCCAAAGACTCAGCCTCATTGCGGGAGATGCCAATGATCCGAAATGCCTTGGTTTCCACAGCATGAAGCCAAGAAAGGTGGGAGGCAGGAGCACCAGCCCAGAGGAGAGAGCAGTACTCCATCAGGCTGCGGATGAAAGCTTTGTAAGTGGTCAGTAGCTCAGGAGGGCCGAGGAAGGACTTTGCACGATGGAGAATTCCCAGTTGGCGACTGGCTTTGGAGGCGAGGTTTGAAATGTGGCTCTCCCATGAAAGGTCATGGCAGATAGTTAGTCCCAGAAGCTTTAAAGAAAGGAGTTCTTCCAGAGGATTGTTGAGAAAGTGGTGGGGGGGGGTTATAAACGGCCCATTCAGAAAGACATAGTGAGAGTGTGAGATTTGTCTGGATTGAAAGACATGTTCCACGTGTTGGACCAGTTCGTGATTTTACCCAGATCTGCAGTGAGCGAAAAAGCTGCTGCCTGCCGGTCTGAGAGATGACAGATGGTACGGCAGAGGGTGGAGTCATCAGCAAAGAGATAAAGAGGATTTTCCAGAGAGTCGGAGAGATCATTGATGAAAACCACAAAAAGAACAGGGCCCAGAACGCTACCTTGAGGAACTCGAGCCTGGAAAGGAAGAGGGGATAAAAGAACTCCATTTCGGGCCACACGTTGACTATGACAGGAGAGGAAGTCTGCGAGCCATGAGTGGAGATGGCCTTGGATACCATGGGAACAGAGTTTGGTGAGTAGTGCAGGGTGCCAGACTGTGTCAAAAGCACGTGATATGTCCAGGGATACAGCTCGGATTTCCTGTCTGGCATTGAGGACTTGCATCCATTGTTGGGAGAGCAGAAGCAACATATCCAGGGTAGAGTGACCTGGTCTGAAACCAAATTGATGATCGGAAATCAAGCCATTGGAGAAGAGGAAGGATTTCAAGTCTGAAGCGATGATGGATTCCATAACCTTGCTGATGATTGGGAGAAGGCTGATTGGTCTGTCGTTGCAGGGATCTGTTTTGCACCTTTTTTTATGCAGGGAAATAATGTTTGCTGATTTCCAAGCAGATGGAAGATGACCTTGAGCAAATGAGAGGGTGAATAGAACAGAGAGAGGGTGAGCAAGAGCAGAAGAGCAGGTTTTTAGGACACGTGGGCTGATGCCGTCTGGACCGGTTACAGAATCTGAGTCGAGGTTTGACAGCAAGCTCTCCACCTTTACAGGAGAAAAGGACACAGAGTCCAGGGACAGTTGGGTGCGACTGGGTAAGGTGGGTAGAGAAAGTGATGGGTTTTGGACACAAGATTTAGCTGCAAACACCGAGTTGAGGCATTCAGCCTTTTCATGTGCGGTATCAGCGGTGTGGCCATTTGAGGTAAAGGGGGGTGGGGGGATAGAGGGGGAACATACACCAGAAACAGATTTGATTAGATGCCACCAGGATTTTGAGGAGGGAAAGAGGTTTGAAAGTTCATACTTGAGCTTACAAAGATGTTGTTTTCTGGCTCTCCTGAGGGTAGATACACACTTGTTCCGAGCTTTATGGAAGGAACTGAGATTACCCTCAGTTGGCTTTGCTTTCCATGAGGCAAAGGCAGGTTGTTTCAGGACAACTGCCTCGCCACAAGCTTCAGTGAACCAAGGGCGGGAGGAAGGGGAGGACAACTGAAGACGAGAGGGGATAAATCTGTGCATGAGGGAGAGCAAGTTTCTTTGAAAGAATTCCCAGGATGAGTTGATGTTGGAGAAGGTAGCGATAGGAGACCAGTCTATAAGTATGATGGCTGCTTGGAGACCCTGCCAGTCAGCTTGAGTGAAATGCCAGACTCGACGGCGGTGAGGTGGTTCTCTGATAACAGCCAGAGAGATGTCCACTTTGACAAGGACATGGTCAGAACAACCGATTGGAGCAGTGGAAGAGCAGCAGATATTGTCAGGGAAATTTGTCAAAATCAGATCCAGAAGAGATGGAGTACCGTTGGTTGAGATCTGGGTCAGGAAGTTGACCAATTGAGTCAGTCCCAATGAGTTGCAGAAAGATTTTGCTGAAGTGCCATGACAGGTGAGAGAGGTACCCACACCTCGCCAACTGGTGTGATGACAATTGAAGTCACCACATAAGAGGAAGAGAGAGTTTGGATGAGAAGATAGAAGATGGTCCATGTTTTCGGATAGTGAGGTATAAATGGAGTCATCACTGTGAGGTGGATGTTGCAGTACACATATAAACATGAGGTGGGAGTGGAGGGGAAGCCGTAGCCAGAGGTATTCCTGGGGGTGTGGGGGAGTGAGGGCAGTGCATGGAGAGTGAGGAATAGAGTCTTTGATGAAGAGAGCAACTCCTCCACCAGGAAGAGGCTCAGGTCTGTCATCCCGGAGGAGGGAGTAACCAAGGAGAGATACTTGGGAGTCAGACAT
>NC_140974.1:9379063-9389063 GCF_056783735.1 Eptatretus burgeri
GTGTGTGTGTGTGTGTGTGTGTGTGTGTGTGTTGTTTCAGGGCTCGCTACGAGGGGAAGCACTGTTTGAGTTTCTCCTGAACACCCGTTCCTGAGGCTGCCAACATCACATAACTCTGCAGTCCAATGTGCTGTGGTTCTTACACACCCATAGCCGCTTGACTTAGACTACCAGCCTAGCAGGGTGATGCTTCGATGTTTCCACAATACCTTTCTGTTGGCATGGCAACCTAACTTGAGGCGACACCCACGGCACCGCACCTGGTGATCTTCTGCCGAGTGGAACAGATAAGTACAGCACCAGTTAATGTAGAATATCAGGTGGGGTACAAGTTCCCATCTAACTTTTCTTGTACGCTGTGTCAGAACAATAAAGAAAGTACAACCAAGATGAATTGGAAATAACAACAAACAATTATATATTACACACACACACACACACACACACACACACACACACACACACACACACACACACACACACACACACACACACACACACACACAATCATTCATTTAATAGCGAGTATTTATCAGCATGAAAGCAAAAGGCGCAAAAGAGTAGATTTAACCATAACACAAATTCTTTCTTATACAATCTTATTTACACAAAGGACACATGGCCAACATTAAATCTGGGGAGAAGAAGAAGAAAAGAAAAGTGCGGAGTGTGGAATCGACTCCTTTTCCCTCACCTCACACAGCCCAATGGGGTTGCTCCGGTCCAAATATAGTGGGGAATGGGGGTGAAAGAATGGGGAAGATGGGCACTGGCGATGCTGTGTAATGGCACGCACAGCCGCATCTCTGAGCTGTCCAGATCAAGTAGGCAAGTCCTCTCCATGCAAGATATGCAATGGCAAGCAACTCACTCTGTTTCTGATGAGCCCCCATGTCCAGCAGTTACCCATGAACCAAACCTCGTTTGGGGTTTCTTATGCTGTCCTCTTCTCTCTCGTACACTCCTGTCTTCTTCCTCCTCATCTAGCTCTCTTTTTCGGCTCATGTGAGCCTCTTCTCATTGGTTTACATCCGATTTGGGCAAGTCCATGACACAGCTTGTGGAAAATGCCACTGTTCTTGAGGTAACTTTCCTTTCAGCACAGCTCCCACCATGCTCTTGGTGCGCAAAAGACGCCGCGAGTACCCTCAAGCCCCTCCCTCACGCAAAACCCAAAACGGACCAAAATGCGCCCAATGACACAATGCGTGAATGGAGTGAAAACAGAGGGATGCAGCTGGATCAAGCGATGATCGAACGGCTGTGAGGTTGAAGGTAAGACCGATGGGGTGAAAGAGGGATTGTCAAAATTAGGTTTGGTGAAGGGGATTATTGGGGAATTGAAAAAGCAGAGGGGGCAATGAACCGATGGTGCAAAGGATGGATTGTTGAAAGGAACAGGGTGGGTGGAGGAAACGGACCGATGGAGTTAAAGGAGGGATTTTTGAAAGGAGCAGAATGGGGTGAGGGGGGTGGGGCGGACCAATGGGGTGAAGGAGGAATTGATGAAAGCAGAAGGTGGGGGGATGGACCGATGGGGGTAAAGGAGGAAAGATTGGAAGCAGCAGAGGGTTTGAACGGACTGATGGGGTATTGAAAGTACGAAAGAAAGCATCGGAGGAGGGGGGAGAGGGAAGGCATCACACCGGGAAAACACGAACTAACCTCAATGCATGCCACCCGAGAAAGACCCTCAGACAAGGGGGCAAGGACTATCTACACCTATACTCATGAAATAACTAATCCTCTGGTCACCTATTTGTCCATGTATGCTCTTCCCTTGGGGTTTTTTTTCAAAAAACGTTTTAGGTTATATGTATATGTATGTGTGTATATATATATATATATATATATATATATATATATATATATATATATATATTTAAATATATATAGCTTTATATTTATATATATATATATATATATATATATTTAAATATATATAGCTTTATATTTATATCGATATCTTTATTTATATATACAGGGTGTCCCAAAAAATGTACTCACATTTTGGCTCCTCATAACTCATTGAATTTTTCTTTTATTTTCAGATCAAATTGACCCTAATAATGGAAGAAGTACAACTAGGTTTTTAAGAAAGAAAATTTATCATAAAGTGCTACTGGAAGCACGAAAACATCATGGAAGTGCAAAGACAATTTAGAAGACATTTTTACAAAGATCCACCAACGCGACGCACCATTGCTCGCATCCAAGATAAGTCTGAAACCGATGGAACTGTGCATGACGTCCATAAGGAGCGTTCAGGAAGACCACGGTCATCAACCATCCCAGCAAAGGAAAATCAATTGCTGGAAACCCTCCACCGATCCCCACGGAAATCTGTACGACAAATGGCTCGTGAGACAGGAATCCCAAAATCAAGCGCCCATCACATTTTGAAGCGAATTAATTGGAAAAGTTACATTCCAAAATTAATCCACACTCTAAATGAAGACGATCCTGACCGGAGAGCTGAATTTTGTGAGTGGTGCCTGGGCAAATGCGAAGAAGATGCAGCATTTCCATCCAAAATTGTTTGGAGCGATGAGGCCAGCTTCAAGTTAAATGGCTCAATTGACCGACACAATTGCACCTACTGGGCTCCTGAAAATCCGCATGTTACTATGGAACACCATTTAAACTTACCAGGGGTTACTGTGTGGTGTGGGATATCAGCATTGGGCATCCTAGGGCCATTCTTTTTTGACCAAATTGTCACTGAGGATGTTTACTTAAACTTGCTGCAGGAATCCGTCGGTCCACGTGTCAAAGAGATATTTGGTGACGAAGAGATTTACTTTCAGCAAGATGGAGCACCTCCCCATTACCACCGTGATGTAAGGGCCTATCTCGAAGCAACTTTTCCGAACAGATGGATTGGGCGAAGAGGTAGTGTTGAATTCCCTGCGCGTTCCCCAGACCTCACTCCAATGGACTTCTTTTTATGGGGATATCTCAAAGATAAGGTTTACGGCTCAAAACCAGCAACAGTCGATGAGCTGAAAGAGAATATTGAAAGACAATGTCTTGCAGTTCCAAATGAAATGTAACGCTGTTGAATCCATTGGTCTGCATTATCGGCTGTGTTTGGAACGTGATGGTCGTCAGTTTGAACATTTGTAAACATGCATTTATCCATTTAACCATTAATCTTGTTTCTAAGTCAATAAACAACGCATTTATTATCATTTAAAGAGTGAGTACATTTTTTTGGGACACCCTGTATGTATATATATATATATATTTTTTTTTCATCTACATTTTTTTATGTATATACATATATATTTATATATATATATATATATATATATATATATATATATATATATATATATATATTTATGTTTTTATTTATTTTATGAATATAGATATATATGTATATATTTTTCATCTACATATTTTTATGTATATATATATTTGTTTATATATTTATATATATTTTTGTGTTTATTTATTTTATGAACATATATATGTCTTTTGTACCTCAATACTTTTTGGAAGCTTTTCGTGGGGGAGGGGAGGATGGGCTGTGCACGACTATCTCAATGATATCTGTGATGTGATGTGAAGCGATGACCTTCTCCTTTTGACATCTGACTTCAATGGCTGTATTCTGCAACTAAACTGAGTCAATCTCACACGGCTGTATTCTGTCATTGCAAAATAATTTCGATTATGCAACCGTTTGTCATTTGTGGTCTTTCTTTTCTGTTCTCAGCAGAGTGTGGACCTAGCCGTTATGTAGCTGTAAGGTAAGGTCAAATGTAGCTGTCAAAATGAAGGTAAGGTAAGAGAGTTCACGATTAAAATTGAATTGTCTTAATTTTCACTTTTTTAATGGCCACAAATATTCCCATATTTTTATTCCAAGTCTTTTACGAACCGGTTGGGCAGGCCTGACGTCTGACTACATAGCTCGGGCAGGAAATTGTAATTTGTTCAGGGTGTCGGTTATGGCTCACATCCTCTTTGTGAAGGACACCGTGGGATCTTTAACGTCCACCAACTCATGCCAGCAGATGGGACACCCAGTTTGACGTCGATCCGAGGGACGTCACACACATTGATGAATCACCCTGCCTGTGAAACACCAGGTTGACAGTTTACATCTGCGTCGGGATTCGAACCCAAGCTCGACAGCTTCGAGGTGAGCAGCATACCAAAGTGCAAGATGGATCAAAAATATTCATTCCTTCCTTGTTAATAATACGAAGATTACTACCACGTATCTATTCCATGGTGTTTTGTGAATATAAAAAAAAATTGCACAATATTGTTTTTACAAGTCACAGGAATAGGGAGGGAGCTATGAATTAGCAAATCGATGCGCCCATGCATCCAATGAATATTCTCGTGTCAATGCCAGGTGAGGAAACACATATCGCTGCAAATACTGCCCATCAATCTTCTTAAATCTTATCTATTTCTCCATTTTCTTGCAGCTCGGTTTATTGCGCTTTTCCGCAGCGAGAGGCCCGTGATGTATTGTCGGCCCGTGCTGGCCTCAAATGTCACCCGCGACCCACGAAGGCCTGAAGAAGGCTGCACATTGTTTCTGAAACTTGTAATGGGGCCATAAAAAATTGATGGCGAAATGTTTGTGTTATATCCATGAACAGTCGACTGTAAAAGCCGTGGAGATTAAATTAGGTACCATAAGTGATGCAATAAACGACCATTTGTTTTTCTCCCCCCAAATTGGTTCCCGAGACATGTGCTTCTTCACGACCTCATACTCCGAAGTGCTTACCCGTTGGTTCAACCAAGAATGCATTTCATTCGACTTGATGGACACCGATCAGCTTCACTCCGAAATGCAACTTGGATAACTGTTGCTGTGTCTGCAAATTATTGGGAAAGAAAATTGCCTCCTATCCTGAATTTTCCCCCACACAAGTGTGTCGGGGTGATCCCACAAACATCCACTTGCCAGCCAGTCTGCACCAATTCCCCCCATCTTGTTTGGATCAGGAGAGCGAGGTCATTTATCAGAAACAGCCGCACAAACTGGAAGAATTTGCAATTACTATAAAACAGCAATGGAGAGGGAAAGGAATAAAATTCAACAACTTTGAACTAGCATAGCACATTTCATTTTTTTTTTTACTTTCCTCTCTCCAATGAACGTCTCCCTTGCTCCTTTGTCTGCCAATCTCGAGGTACAAATTGAGGTTACGCTCAGGTTATTGATATAACAGGTGTGGAATTCTTTTCACCTATGCAACAACAACAAAAAACGCTCACGAAAGAACATATGAATACGAGAGATAAGAATAACAATAAAATTGATTACAATTGCAAAATCATGTTTGGGAAGGAGGAAGCGGCACACACTTTGTAGTCCAATTGCCTGGGTATTGTATCAAGAGCAATTGTGCAACGCATTCAATGAAAATAAAGAGATGCAATGCTACAAGAAATGCCAAAATGAAGTTTTAAAAATTAAGATTTGGTATTTGCAGAGACCACATCCTCAGCAGCTACTACCAATGAATCACGAATTTTAACCATCTTGCTTCGTATACCATTTGGGGTGACTGGTGTTGCTTTACGGACTGGTCATTCTCGCACTGAATGTATGAGACACTTTTAGGTTCTTAGTTGTTGTTAGCCACCTTGGTGTTCTCAACTTATTAATGTGGTTGATCAGGACACACGTGCTGTGATAGGCCTCTTTGTGATTGGATGCTTCGATTATATTGAGGGCAGGATTGTAAGGATTGTCTGTCTGTGGGAGTCTTGCAATCAGCAGTGAGCCTGTTTGATGTGCTGGGACAGTTCTCTTTGGGATTGGAAGCTTCAACCGTAGAGCGAGAAAACATTGGATGAGAAAACATTGGATGGTTGTGATGCGTTTCATGTGCGGATGCGTTGCAACTGCTGTTAGGCTTGCCTGGCATGCTAGGCAGGCCTCTTTGGAAGTTGAAAGGTCTATTGCAATGTCATCAAGGTGTGGACTCCTGTTGTTTTACTCTGATACACTGCCTATGGATTTGCCTATGATGTAAAAGTTGGCCTCTGTTTGTTTCAAAACTTGATATGCAGTCAGAGTAGGGTCGCCCCAGGTGATCATTTCCTCTCGCACCTGTCTTAAAAACTTTCAACAAAACTTGGATTGTTTTTTAACAACAATTTTAATTGACTTTTTCGACATGGTGTTTTAACATTTTATCTGCCCTATCACCATTATCAGGGTGACAGGGTACCTCGAAGGCAGCGCGCTCACCTATGAGCTGACTACTCTTGAGTTTCATTCCCACCCGATGATAAGCTCTCACCCTGGGGTTTTGCCAGCAGGGAGTTCCACATGTTGTCCAAAAGATGGGGCATTTAAGACAGGGTTCTCTTTGCCAGCGATGGCTGCTCGGTGTTAAAGATCCCATGGTGTCTTTTTGCAACTGAGCAGGCCATTGTCTGTCAACACCCTGGCCAAATTCCAAAATCCTACCATAACTAGGCTATGGGCTCTGCAAATTATGAACCGCATGTCAAGGCTCTGGCATTCTGTTCCCACAATTGACCATGGGATTGTGGCATAGTCCAAAACATAGCCGGGATGCAATAACAACATCCCCGTATTTTTTTTTTGGTGGGGGGGGGGGGGGAGTTCCACTTATTTGTTCGGCCACAGCTTTAGTTGAAAATCTAATAATACACCAAAACATGCACAACTTTCTTCAAGATATCCTTCTTATTTTACTGTATGCGGCACAAGGCTGCAAGGTAGCATCATTGGCTGAAGACACTGCTATTTCGCTGATGCAGTGCCCTCCGTAGGTTAGAGTAGGAATTTGTAATTTGTTCAGGGTGCCGGCGAGAGCTGACCGACTTTTCACATAGGACACCATGGAATCTTTGACGACCACCAACTAATGCCGACTCGTAGGACTCCCAGTTTAACGCCCATTCGAGAGACAGCACACATATTGATGCCTCGCCCTGCCTGCAAGAAACTAGGATGAGAGTTTGTAGCTGGGTTCGAGATTCAAAACCCATACATCTAGGCAATCTTTCCAGCCCTGTTCATGATTCAACTACAATGGCATTCAGTCGAGCGCATACCTACGCCAGGCTGAACAGTTTATGGTTTCTATCCAACTAATCTTTATTCCTGGTGTTGGATTAATGGTTAGGGTGGTGGGCTTGGGATTCTCGGATCCTGAGTTCAAATCCCACTTTGCTGTTGAATTAATACCAGGTGGGGTTGACTCTGCCTGTCATCCTGTTGGGGGAATACCTGTGTTGGAGTGGTTACCTGTTGGGTTGGCAAAATGAATACCAGCTTGCTGTTATCCTGTGTTGGAGTGGTTACGCAGCAGTACCAACGCTCTGCACAGAGTATGGTCCTGATGAGTGAATCCCACTGAGCTGCATTGTGACCTGAACTAGAATCAAATTGGCTTGTTCTTGTTAACTACCAAACTCATTCACCAAGGTTTGTCATAACCTGTCAACAACTGTTTGACATATCGTTCTATATATCATTTTTGGCCCTATCTCTCAATTGTGAACGGATCCAGATCTGCATCCTCACCAAAATTTAAACAATTCGTTCTTGTCCCACACCCCACCTGTCCACCAAGTTTCGTTTGATTTCGTCAATAACCTTTTGAGATACCCTGCTCACAAACAGATGGACAGACACACAGACAGGGGTGAAAACATAATCTCCGTCCACCTTCGTTGGTGGAGGTATCAATGAAAGACTAGACGTTGCCATCCTTCAGTAAACAGCATTAAAAAGATCTTATACGAACCTAGTCACTGCCAGACTGTTTAGTTATTTTCAATATCATTCAGTCATTTCACAGGTGAAAAATCATTGCTTTGATTCACTCATTACAGCTGGTTAAGAGCAAAAGAGACAACAAAAGGAAACTTTGAGAGTTCATTCACAAAAGTCAAATTGGAACATAGTGACCAAGGTGTGATCATCCTCACGGTCTTTTCCTTGTCCACCTACAAGACCTTCATCTGAAGCTTGATGGAGTGCTGCTCCCCCATCTGGGCTGGTTCCCCGCCTCACGTCTTACTCAGTTTGACGAAGTGGAAACCAAGGTCTTCAAGATCATTGGAATCTCCCAGGATGAAGCTGATTCTATGGGCTATCATCAAAGACAGGCCAATGGTCTTTCTGTCTTCTAACGCTTCCTTTATGGTCTTGCACGCTCTGCCCTTTCTGTGCTTTGTCCTTCCCAGGGTTCTGCAGGACACACGCGGTCCACCAGAAACCCCCTGTTGAAACTCCAAAAAGCCAAAGTCACTGCTCACCTCCACTCATTGGTTCCTCTTTTTCCCCGCCTGTAGAGCCAACTTCTGCATTCTCTTCAACCTCATTCTTCCCTCCAGGGCTTCAAGACAGCTGTTCACCACCATCTAAGATAATCCCCCACCAAAAACCATGATTTCTTCTCACATCCCCCCCCCCAATCCACCTTCCAAATTTGCAATTTCACCTTCCTGGGAGTTTGCTTGTGTATCCAACCAGTCCACCCCTGGCATCCTCCTCCACCCCTCATTCTTACCAGCATCCTTTGTTTGTCCCGTCTTCATCTATATTGTCTCTTGGTCCTGCTGTCAGTTCCCCCCTTTCTTTCTGCGGTTCATTTTGTATTGCTGCGTCCTGATCCGTTCTGTGCTCTCGCTCTTCCACGAGCCTTGAGTTTGTATTCCAAAAAATAATAATAATAAAGGAGCAAAGTGAAAGGAGGTCGATGCCTGGCAGCCATCTTCAAGGCGTAAAGTCGAACAAGAGTTGTTTTGTATTTCACACGAATGGAAATGAGGTTCCATATTGGGAACAAATGAGCAGACACTGGGAAATAATCTGGATCACAAAAACTTACAGTGAATAAATTGGAAGTAGGGGAACAGCTATGAACCGCATACATAACCCATGATCTCCCCCCAAACATGCATTGGCACTTCCTCTGTTAAAAGTAACCCAATGGATTTGATTAATTTGTTTGGTTGTTTTGTGGGTGACAGATGTAAGATTGATTAACCAGTAAGAACAACTGTCGACTGTTTATCATCAATCATAATTTCCTTTTACCATTTAACTCCAGGGTGTAATTATACCGTTTCGAGGGACGGGTGTGGTGGAGTACATCGAACCCTGTTGCATTTCCCTCACTATTGTGGCTTCGATTCCCATGGCTATACTCAGTGGAAGGTTTCCACAGCCTGCTACGGATTGGTCACCTGTCCAAGATAACCTTCAGCCTGAGGAACGTTCAAGCCTCGTTGTGAGTGCCACATGCCCTGCCAAGGGGGAAGACCACCACCACAAATGTGCGGAAGATAAGTAGAAAAAAAGTTATGTACTTTCCGATGAACCACCTTGTTGGATGAGACGATGTGATTCTCACTCCAATTGGTGTTTGTCTTTATCTATGTGCCTTTCAAGCTGCATCTATCATATTATCAATGGACTACTCAGTGTAGAAGCAGAGTGCTCAACAAACCAATGTTAAATGATCCCTGACGTTTTCCCAATTTGGAGGAACAATTCCAAGTTCACACAACTCCTGGGTGCAGTTCTCCATTCCGCACCTGCGCAAAAAGACATTGCATTCAACTCCACAAGGTACCAAGTATCCAATTTTCTCATTTTCCAATGGTTTGCAAGAGACGGATGTTTCCACCTGGCTTGACACTTCACTTGTTTTACCGAGCAGCCTTATCGGCGGCCTGGCGGATGGTTTAGACGCACCTTTAATTTAGCAGCTCATTGGACATTAAAAGTGACAGGAGACGGATTGCTGCATCTCCCACTAACTTGCAGAAGTGCAGCCATTGGCAAGACGAATGAAGCTCAGAAAATTAATAGCCCGTGCTCTGCTTTGATAATGTATCATGTGGCTAATTGCTGCTGTGCGCGTGACAAGCGTGCACAGCACACACGAGCACCTGTGTTTAGGCTCATGAGTGGCAGTGCATGAAAAGGTCTCCTGATGTAGTACGTATGGTACCAAGAGAGCTCTTTTTCTAAGAA
>NC_140974.1:9394063-9404063 GCF_056783735.1 Eptatretus burgeri
GCGCTCTGCTGTGGACAGGGTCCGGGATGCAAAACAAACAGGCCGCTCGGAACCATCGTCCATCCTGTGGGAGAGCACTGCCCCGATGCCATATGCAGAGCTGTCGCATGCCAATAGGAGCGGACGCGCAGGCTCGTAGTGCACAAGGACCGTATCCTCTGTGAGCAGCCGCTTGACGCGGTCGAACGACGCCTGGTGTGCAGGCCCCCAAGCCCAGCGCTCTTCCTTCTTGAGCAACCGCGTTAACGGCGCAAGTTGTGAGCTGAGCCCGCGCACGAACCTTTGGTAATACTGGGCCATGCCAATGAACGAGCGCAGCTGTGTCTTGTCGCGAGGCGGTGGCATGTGCTGAATCGCCTCCACCTTCCGAGGACCTTTCAACAGCCCCTCCGGCGTGATGATGTGCCCGAGGTATTCCAAGCGCTGCTTGAAGAACGCGCACTTGTCCCTGTTTAAGCGCAGGCCGCACGCTTCTAGCTTTGTCAGCACTCGGGCAATGTTGGCAAGATGCTCGTCCGCCGTTTTCCCCGCAATGAGCACATCGTCCAGGTAGGTCTGAGCGGGCAGGCCAATGCAAACCTGATCCATGGCTTTCTGCCACAAAGCTGGGGCCGAAGCAATCCCAAAACAGAGCCGGGTATATCGATAGAGTCCTTGACACGTGTTGATTGTCAAAAGCTCGCTACTCCCGGGATCCATCGGCAGGTGAAAATATGCATCACGCAGGTCTAGCTTCGTGAAGTATTGACTCCCCGCCAATCGCGCATATATTTCATCGATTGACGGCAGTGGATATTGCTCCACGCTGAGCCCCAGGTTAACCGTGGATTTGAAGTCCCCGCACAATCGGACGTCTCCATTCCGTTCCAGCACCGTGACAACCGGGGTGGCCCAATCCGAGCACGACACCCGTTCGATCACTCCACAGGCCTCCAGCCTATCCAGTTCACCCTTGACTTTGTCCCGCAGGGCATACGGCACTGGACGCGGTTTACAAAACCGAGGAACCACCCCCTCCTTCAAGAAGAGTTTTGCCTCCATGCCCTTGAGTTTTCCAAGGTCGTCGCTAAACAACCCTCGATGTCTTTGAAGAATCTCCTCCAACTGATCTTCCCACTGGCTCGGCACGGGTTGCACAAGGTGAACTGCGGCCCAGTCTAGCCTGATGCGGGTCATCCAATCTCGGCCGAGGAGAGACGGCCCCCTCCCCCGCACGATGTACACCCGAAGCGTGGTGACCTGGCCTTGGTACCGCACAGACACGTCTGCCATCCCGACTGGCGTTGTCTTCTCGCGGGTGTACGTGAACAGCGTGAGGTTTGACCTGATAAGCTTCAAGCCGTTGAGTCTACGCGCGGTCTGTTCGCCGATGAGCGACACCGATGCTCCGGTATCGACCTGGAACGTTATCGGCGTTTCGTTCACTTCGGCTTCCACCGTCATCGGGCGCGCCGTCGCCGGGCCAATTGAAAACAGGCTCAACAACGGCCGCTGGTTCCGCCCCGAGTCGCCTCGCACATCGCCGTCCATGACCTTAACGGTGGCCGTCGCCCCACGGCACACACGCGCCAAATGACCCACCTTGTGACAATTCAAACACACGTTGCCTTTACACGGGCATGCACGGCGCAGGTGTCGACCTCCACATCCCAAGCATGTCCGCGGGGTCACCCCGCTGCACGCGCGGCCGCGTGGCGACGTCCGACCCGCATCGAAGGTCGTGCGCGCGTCCCGGGGTGCTCACGATCCCGCGTGGCCGGTGATGGCTCGAACATCCCCGCGAGTCTGCTCGACCGCTGTAGCCGTGCTGACCGCCGAGTCGAATGTAATGGTTTCATCCTTCAGCCGTAAAACCGCTGAAACCATCTTCGCATCTCGTAAACCAGCAATAAAACGATCTCTGAGCCGAGCTGGCCGCTCCCCCGCCGTGAACTTGCAGGCCACGGAAGAACGCTTAATCCGCGCCACGAAATCAGCGACGCGTTCCTCTGCCCCTTTCGAGAGGCGATCGAACTGGACTCGAGCGAGCTGCAATGACTTCTCCGGCGCCATGTGTGCTTTCATTTTCTCCACAATGTCCCGAAACGACAGCCCGTCATCCCGGGGCCTGTTCGGTGCCACGAAATCACCCAGCAGCCGATAATGCTCCGGCGAAAGCGAAGCGAGCAAGATCGACTTCTGTTTGCTCTCGTCGACCACATCGTTCGCGTGGAAATAGCATTCCAATTGCTCCGAAAACAATTCGAAGTCGTCCCCATCGAAAACGGGCACAAGTCCGTATTCAACCATCCTCGTCAGCCAACTAGAGTGTACGAGGTGCAGTGGAACGCAAGAAGCACGCGGGCCAGCATATACTCCGCTTTATTGCGCGACCAGAAGCACACTCTTGCCACCCCTAGCGGGCGAGGCATGATATACGAAAACCCAATCACGTGACACAGCACAGTAACCAACAACATCCAAGTGAAAAACAAATTCTACAAATTTCAGAAAATTAATTATAAATACAAAACTAGAATATCTTGCTTAGATAAGTGTCCATACCCCTCATAAAAGCAATTGTAAATTAACTCAGGTGTAACCAATCACTTTCAAAATCACACACCAAGTTAATTGGCCTCCACCTGTGTTAAATTGTAGTGAATCTGGTTATTTCAGAATAAAATCTGTTCCTGTAGGTTTCCTCTGCTGGGTAGTGCATTTCACAGCAAAGACTCAACCATGAGCCCCAAGGAGTTTTCAATAGACCTCCAGGATAAAGTTATGGAAAGGCAGAGATCAGGGGATGGAAATAAAAATATTTCAAAGGCCTTGAATATCCCTTAGAGCACAGTCAAGACAATCACTAATAAGTGGAAGGTGTATGGTACCACTAAGACCCTGCCTAGATCAGGCAGTCCTTCCAAACTGGATGACCAAGCAAGGAGGAGACTGATCAGAAAGGCCACCAAGAGGCCAATGTCAACTTTAAAAGAGCTCCATGCCTTTATGGCAAAGACTGGTCACTGTGTGCTTGTGACAATAATATCCCAAGCACTCCACAAGTCTGGTCTGTACAGTAGGGTGACAAGAAGGAAGCCATTACTCAAAAAACCCATCTTAAGTCCCGTTTGAGGTATACAAAAACAACCAGATTATGGTATCAACAACAAAAACAACCAGGTATCCAGAGATTATGAAAGCTGGTGGCAAAACGTTTTGTGGTCTGACAAAACCAAGATGGAACTTTTTGGCCTAAATGCAAAACATTACATTTGGTACAAACCCAACACAGGACATCACCCAAAGATCACCATCCCTACTGTGAAGCATGGTGGTGGCAACATCATGTTGTGGGGATATTTCTCATCTGCAGTGACTGGGCAGGTGGGGGGGCACTTGCCAGGATAGAAGAGAAAATGGATGGAGCAAAATACAGAAAAATCCTCGAGGAAAACCTGCTGCCCTCTGCAAGAAAGCTGAAATTGGGACGGAAGTTCACCTTACAGCATGACAACGACTCGAAGCACAAAGCCAAAGCTACGCTGGAGTGGTGAAGGAACAAAAATGTAATTCCAGGCTATAAGGCAACAAAAGATGAAAATTTTGAAAAGGGGTGCACACTTTCTATAGGCACTGGACATATTAAGTCAATCGGATGACAATTGACGATTTGTGTGACCTTGCCTTTGATCTTTTGACCTCTTGACCTCAAAAAGAATAGCCTTCCAGCTTATGACTACATCGACCAGGTGGTTATGTTTCGTGAAGATCTGAGAAAAATTGAGACCTGTAGTTTATTGACAGACAAACAGACAAGACGACCAATATATGAGTCCTTTTGAATTCTCAATTTCGCAAGTAATATTGAAGGCCGATACTCTTGACAAAGCTTTGTGGGGGGGGGGGGGTGGGGGGTGCAGTTCCCAGAAGTCCAAAAATGTTTCAAAGCCAAAGCCAATCCGACACAGATCGTCACTCCATTGCAGGATACTCGGAAGAAGGTGGTTTTTAGGCAGAGATTTATTATTTGCTCAGGATGCAGGCAATAGCTTACCCGTAGTTCACAAAAAACCACCGCAGGATCTTTAATACTTACAAACTAATGCTGGCATACAGGACAACCGGCTCAATGTCCATTCAAGGTACTGCACACATTGATGCCTCGCCCTGCATGCAAAACACCTAAATAACATTTTATAGCTGGGTCAATAAGTCAAGATTCAAACCCAGGATTGACAACTCAGAGACGAGTGTGTATGCATACCTCGAGCTATCCTGCCACTATCTCCACAATAAGTAAATAAATGTGTTTTTTCTTTCCAATTATATCTTCTTATTTGTTGAGGAATCATTAGAAACCCGTTGTCGTTTCAAGGAACATTTTAAACACCCACGTATATCAATCATATCATTCTACATCAAACATCACTGTTTCGTAAATAATTCTGTCATATTACAAAATTGCCGAAGGCTGGAATACACGTGGAACGATATATATATATATATATATATATATATATATATATATATATATATATATATATATATATATATATATATATATATATATATATATATGCACCTTTCAAATGATCAGCGTTTCCCTCTTATTATGTATCTTCAGGGATGTTTGTTTGATGACAACAGCTAATCTTTCAAGTCTGTGTTGAGTGTGCAATTGTCGAAAATAAAGCACAAATTCAAAAACCTCAAGAAACGCTCATTATGCACTTCAGAAAACAAATTCCATGGATCTTCATCCCAACGATTTGTATTCCTCGATTCACCTGCCAAGCAACCTATTGGGTGTTCCTGTTTGAGCACTTACCTCATGCAACCACCAAAGAGGTTGCTTGTTCCCCATCTCCAACTGTGACGTCATGGTTGAATCCCATAAACTGTGTGGGTTTGTTCATTGTTTACTAAATATGCTTGATATTCATGTCAAAGAGCATTGATGTCTTATAACGTCATTATCCAGAATGGAATGCATACAGACATGTGCAAGGACCTCATAACCTACGAGAAAAAGGACCACTGGACCTGTAGCTTATCTGGGCCCTGGCCTCATGTTGTAACCCGAATTTGGTGGCATTCTGATTGGTGAGTCGAGAGAAAAAGATTTTGGAAGGAATTTGTGTGACCGCCATTTTGACACACTTCCGGTCACATGATCAGCATGGCCTCTACAATTTAACATACCGACCCTGGCACCATGTTGCAACCCGAATTTGGTGGCATTCTGACTGGTGGGTCGAGAGAAAAAGATTTTGGAAGGAATTTGTGTGACCGCCATTTTGACACACTTCCGGTCACATGATCGGCATGGCCTCTACAATTTAACATCCCGACCCTGGCATCATGTTGCAACCCAAATTTGGTGGCATTCTGACTGGTGGGTCTGGAGAAGAAGATTTTTGAAGGAATTTATGCAATTTTCCCAAAAAATTGACTGTAGGCAATTTTGACACACTTCCGGTCACGTGATCAGCATGACCTCTGTAATTTAACATCCCTACCCTGCCTGGCCTAATGTTGTAACCCAAATTTGGTAGCCTTCCTACTGGTGGATCTGGAGAAGATTTTTGAAGAAATTTATGCAATTTTCCCAAAAAATTGACTGTAGGCAATTTTGACACACTTCCGGTCACGTGATCAGCATGACCTCTGTAATTTAACATCCCTCCCCTGCCTGGCCTAATGTTGTAACCCAAATTTGATAGCCTTCCTACCGGTGGATCTGGAGAAGATTTTTGAAGAAATTTACTGTCTGCCATTTTGACCTACTTAAAGTCACGTGACTGGAACGAGCTTTGCAATTTCTATACTCGTAAGGAGTTGAACATTGCTTTTTCTTTCTTTTTTGTTTTTTCTTCTGCTGCCAATGAGTTGGATGGATGGACAGAGCTCAATGACAATACCTTATCTGGAATTTAAATTCCAGATAAGCTAATTATAAAATAGCCTTATGGTGTACTCACCTCTTAGATGTTTAGCCTGGGTTTGAATCCTGACGCAACGATAAACTGTCATAGGCAGGGTGATTCATCAATGTGTGTTCCGTCCCTCGGATAGATTTTAAACTGGGTGTCCTGTCTGCGAGCATTAGTTGGTGGACATAAAGATCCCATGTTGTCCTTTGTGAAGAGTCGGCGAGCTATCGCTGGCATCGTGAACAAATTACAAATTCCTGCCCTGCCTTCCGTTGTCGAAGTGGCGATGTATCCAGGATTTTCACCCGAGCAATAGAAAGAGTTTCAGCAGTCCCGATGCTTCGTATAGACTATAGAGCATGATAATGATCTCTTTCATGATGTCTTTGATCCCATGATGTCTTTCACGAAATAGAACGAACTTTGAGGTTCCAAAGGTTTTAGGAATGATACGCTGTTCACAATAGTCCGAGACACACCAAAGTATTTTATTTTTTCTAATGTGTGTGTGTATAATTCATCATAAAATGTTGTTTTTTTCTTCAGAATGGATGGATGGATTATTACATCCAACCTTTCTAAGTTGTTAGGAAGCATCTGACTGAGAAAAGAATTTCATATCCTCATGAGGTGCATTATAAAAAAGCCTTCCCCACAGGGGAAAGACCCTCTCGAGAGCAGGCCCTAGCTGCTCCTATGGTTAGCAGTGAGTGTCCCGGAAACAGTGGGGGAAAGAGAGTGGCACTTGTATATGTGGAAGAATTGCATTGCTCAGCTAGTGGGTTGCTTCGGTAGCTCAGATGGCAGAGCATTGGTATGATTTGCCAGAGGACCTGGGTTTGATTCCTGGACTGGGCATGTAATTTTTCCACATAGATTTATGAGCAAAGAAATACACTTTGTGGTTTGCCATTGCAGAGAAATTTGAAATTTGCTCATCATGCTTGTGCCAATCACCTATAGATTTGCAAGACACTGTGGGATCTTCAAGATCAGATTTTGGCAGACATCATTCTGTCTGTCTCTCTGTCACTGTCTCTCTCCTTCCGACTCTTGTACTCCTCCCATCATTGCTGCTTGATATCAACACCATCAGGAGACAATGGAATATAACCAGTCTAAAGCTTTTAGTTTGGATATATGTAACCGTGTATGTCATCACACGATCCTGGTGTATGACAGGTCCAATTGTTGGAGGATTTGAATGGCCAGACCGTGATTGATGGTGTTGGACATTCTAGAGGACGCTTCAAAGGCTGCATGCCCTGCTTAATTAATTGTAATGCACACTCTCATTTGAGCTGCTATTGCAGTCATTTAATTCAGTACATCACAAGAAATATGAACTTCCTCTTTATTATGGCAAGTCATTTATGCTCACAACACGTCTGTTTATCACTGACCTTTTATTGCACCAGCAACATGCTTTTCACATCCTAATTAGGTGAATAATTTAAAAGCAAACAAAGTAATCAGATGGCCAAAATACGGATCCGCAGAGGATAGAGAAGACAGATATGCTTCCCTTGCATTAACCTATTCTGACATTATTTCTGCTAAATCCATCAAATATTTAGTTTCCAATGTGCGCTCACAGGAGTCTTGATAAGTCGGTAGAACATCGACAGCCAAAGGAATCTGCAGTCCAGGTAAGATGTGAGTTCCACAGAGTGATCAATGTTATGTGTGACAAATATTGAGGTATTCACAGTCGAGTTGAGAGGTTGAGATATGTCAGTGAAGGTAATTAAATGTTTCACAAATTGGTAATGTGGTTAAGAAGTGAATATATTATTTTGTCTTTGAATATTTAAAAGTAATTATCTGGCTCATGGAAAAGCTTGTACATAATATAATGTGGAGGGGAGTAGATGATAAATGGGATTTCTGGGACTCCCATTCAAATGAATGGGGGGAAAGGGAAAAACTTTCTGACTTCAGCCCCAAAAGCCCAAAATAGGAGACTGATTTTCTCCTTACCTATCCCTTTCCCTCCCACACAAGCAAATGTAAAATTGAGACTATGAAAGATTGAGACTTACTGATTAAAGCACTTCTTCGCTTTTATATTTTCATTCCACTCAAGGAGCGAACCAACAAATATTTGTCCATGTTCTACTTTAGGGAATAACTTAATTTTCTTATAACATTCAGTTCCATCGAGTATATTCACAAAGAATAACTTGGAACTTGGTTCTTGGTATAAGTGTCTTTGTTGAGCAGAAATGAAATGATAAACTTCTTTTAATGCTGTTGTTTGACCACCTCCTGAGCCACATATCATTTTGAGATTGTCGTAAATTGTTTTTTTCTATTGTTCAATTGATAACCATCAAAGTTTTCAGTTCATTCAAGGATATTGATTTTTTTTTCTTTACATCCTCCAACTTATTTGTAATTAAATTTATCCGCTTATTTGTTTTATTTACTTTTACCCCGGTTATTTCTTCAATAAGACTTATTTGATATTTCTCACATTCTTTATGTTTCCCATTTAAATACCATGGCTGATTACATCTCCACTCTTTGGTTTGGTTATTGCTTGGTTCTATCATTTATAAATCAGTAAAAAGATGGCATAGCCTGTGAAAATTCCCAAACCAATATCTTAACACTTATCCTTATAACCATAAGGGAGACGATTGATTCAATTCTCTAAAATATATCTTTTATCATCAAAAGCTCCTAATGCTTTCTAATTTATCTCTTCTGTGTATAATTGATGTTTATAACTTCTTATTGTATTCATTTTTCTGTATGGCACGTTTTGTTAAAGGAGTAAAATTTACAACCACAACACCTGGTTCAACAAACCATACACCTTTTCTTATTAAATTCAATTATCTGCTTAGTCTTGAATTTTATAAAGAAGGAAGAATAGTTAATATGAGAATAGAGAAATGGAGGTATAATATGTGTGATTTAGGATATAATTGGTCTTTTTCATTCAACCTAGAAGACCTACACGATTTTTATCAGTCTCGTAAAGAAGAATATTATCCTCTTGGTAAGAATCAGGAGATATGTGGAAGCACAATTAGCAAACAACAAATACACGATTTCGGGAATAGGAAATTATATGATGGTGAAGCAATAGTTTATATGACAAAGAAGGAAGGAAATTGGATAATCTATCTATAATTCCAGCAGTGTGTGTGTGTGTGTGTGTGTGTGTGTGTGTGTGTGTGTGTGTGTGTGTGTGTGTGTGTGTGTGTGTGTGTGTGTGTGTGTGTGTGTGTGTGTGTGTGTGTGTGTGTGTGTGTGTGTGTGTGTGTGTGTGTGTGTGTGACCGCTGTTTCTCGACAACCACTGGTCCGATCTAATTGAAACTTGCCAGATATATTGCTGGGGACCTGAGAATGTGCCTTTTCAAGGTTTGATATTAATCGGACAAGTGCTTCCCAAGTTATGGCCATTTATTTACCAAACCAATGACGACACGTTGTTGCGTGGGCGTGGCCGATGGGGAAGGGAAGCTCAGCCGCATTCTCCATTACGGGTTACAACGTACGGGCTTCCGGATAATGATGACTTCGTGTATTCTAAGAATTTCTCGATTTCTTATGCGCATTTATAGATAAACACAATGCCCCAAGTTATGATCGTTTCATATTAGATGGTGCATAAATTTCTGTAACATCAGAATGCTGGTATGCTCCGAACCAGGAAGTAATTTTTTTCTCTCTCTTCTCTTCTCTTTTTGTTTTTCCTTGCCACGACATTGCGAAAAGGTAAAATACTTTGGCGCTAATTGAATAATTGGGTATTAAAACTAAATTGCGAATAATATGCGAATTTCCAGGCCACGCACGTACGGGCACGCGAGAGCGAAGAAACGGCCTGTGTGGTTGTTGTTTGTTGCTCGTGGTTTGAATATTTAATTCTAATTTTTTTTTTTTTTTTACGGGCACGTACTAGTTATACAAAGTCGAGGAATACAAACTGATTTAACAACAGGAAGATGGGGTGGTATTACGTGTCATCATATTAATCTGTCATATATTTCTGATACATAAATGACAGCAAGAAGACTTCAAGAAAATTATAATTTTTGCATTTAAGGATACCTACAAGAAAAGGGTGTT
>NC_140974.1:9409063-9434063 GCF_056783735.1 Eptatretus burgeri
CATGGAATGGTCTCCCCAGATAGGTAATGGCAGTGGAAGGGGTGGTTATGTACAAATGGGATTTAGATAGGTATCTGGATGCATTAGAGATTGAAGGGTATGGGGATATTGGCCTGTGTGGATGGATGATGATACTGGGGTTTGGTGCAGCACAGGGGCTGAATGCGCTTCTCTGACACCAAAGTTCCTTGTTTGTATCAATACACCACACTCTTTACAGAGCAACCGTGCTGCTAAAGCAGTTTCTTGCCAAGTCTTACCCACCTACAGTATACAGTGCCTTCAGAAAGTATTCACACCCCGTGACTTTTGGCACATTTTGTTGTGTTACATCCGAAATGTAAAAATGATTAAATTTAATTTTTTGTCACTGATCTATACAAAAATAATGACAAAGTAAAAACATTATTTTAGAAATTCTTGCAAATTAATTAAAAATGAAAATCTAAAATATCTTGCATCAATAAGTATTCAACTCCTTTGCTATGACACTCCAAATTGAGCTCAGGTGCATCCAATTTCCTTTGATCACCCTTGAGATGTCTTTAAAATTTGATTGGAGTCAACCTGTTGCCAATTCAATTGACTGGACGTGATTTAGAAAGAAACGCACCTTTCTATAGAAGGACTCACAGTTGACAATGCATGTCAGAGCAGAAACTCCACCAGAAAGTCCAAGGAACTGTCCGTAAAACTCCGAGATAGAATTATTGAGAGGTATAGATCTGGGGAAGGGTATAAAATTTATAGAGTGCTGCAAGTCCCCAAGAGCACAGTGAGCTCCATCATTTGCAAATGGAAAGAATATTGAACTACCCAGACTCTTCCTAGAGCTGGCTGTCCGACCAAACTGAGTAACCGGGCAAGAAGCTACTTGGTCAGGGAGGTGACCAAGAAACCAATGCCCACTCTGACAAAACTACAGAGTTCCTTGGCTGAGATGGGAGAACCTGCCATCAGGACAACAATCTCTGCAGCACTTCACAAATCTCAGCCTTATGGGAGAGTGGCCAGATGGAAGCCACTCCTGTGAAAAAGGCACATGACAGCACGCTTGGAGTTTGCAAAAAGGCACGTGAAAGAGAGAGAACACCAGGCAAAAGATTCTGTGGTCTGAACGAGACGAAAATTGAACTCTTTGACCTGAATGCAAAGCACTATGTCTGCCAGAAACCAAGCACGGCTCATCACCCACCTAACACCATCCCTCCCTTGAAGCATGGTGGTGGCGCCATCATGCTATGGGGATGCTTTTCAGTGGCAGGGACTGGAAGACTTCTTAGGATAGAGGGAACAATAAAATTTTAGCCAAATACAGGAAAATCCTTGAGGAGAACCTGCTTCAGAGTGCAAAAGACCTTAGACTGTGGCGAAGATTTACGTTCCAGTAGGACAATGACCCCAAGCATACAGTCAAAACAACACTGGAATGGCTTCAGAGCAAGAACGTGAAAGTCCTTGAGTGGCCCAGCCAAAGCCCAGACTTGAATCCCATTGAGAATCTGTGGAAAGACTTGAAGATTGCTGTTCACCAATGTTCCCCATCCAACTTGACAGGGCTTGAGCAAATCTGCAAGGAAGAATGGAAAAAAATACCCAAATGAAGATGTGCAAAGCTGATACAGACATACCTAAGAAGACTTGAAGCTGTAATTGCTGCCAAAGGTGCTTCTACAAAGTATTGACTCAGAGGGTTGAATACTTATTGATGCAAGACATTTCAGCTTTTCATTTTTAATTTACTTGTAAAAAAATCTAAAAAAAATGTTTTCTCTTTGTCAATATGGGGTATTTTGTGTAGATCACTAAAAAAAAAATTTTCATCCATTTTAAATCCAGACTGTAACACAACAAAATGTGACAAAAGTCAAGGGGTGTGAATAGTCCATATGTCCGAGGATCATCCTGAAAGTCCCGTCATCTCACAAGTAACATTTTGGGTAAAAGGACAAGATGATCTGAAAATTACATGTATACTGTCTCATTATTTACTGATGTGTTTGGTAAATATTAAATTTCTCACACTACTTGTTATATATAGGGAATTAAAATAATGGCATCCACTCTCAAGGAGGTGCCCTTGGCAAATAGCTTCAGTGAAGAACAAATACGAACTGTTGCTATCATAACAGTTATGCGGAAGAGAAATGCACATCAAATCCCCAAAGAAATTTTATAATTCTACCCAACACTTGATAACACTTGATAATTGTTCATGGAGGGGTGAAACACCAACAATGGAGCATCAACATGTTTCGCATTCCTTTTTCGAACCACAATGCAATTTGGTTAATCTGGGCACATATGGTTTATTCGCAAAGACTTCATTGACTGGGATGTTTATTGTTCCAGCGATTTCCATTGTAAATTGTTAACTTTTGTAGTTAATTAACCGTCACGGACATGAACTCATGGTAGCTGTCCCATATTTACATTGTTTTTTTTTTCTTTAATAGTGATCTAAGGCTGATGGTGGAGCCTGCACAATTATCACATGTAGAACAATGCCATTAAATGACATCGGTGATCGATAACTGGCGCCTTTTTACGAGATTGAAACCTGAAAACGCTTATTCCTAACCCTTTATTACTTCAACAGATGACTGCCCAAGAATAGGGCTCAACAAAAAAAATAACGGTGAGACATCTGTCTACGAAAATGCTCAACTCTCATGCGGACCCTTGTACATGTTCCTCTCGAACAAGCAACTGCAAACAGATATTGATAATGTAGGAATTATAAAGCCACAACTTCAATCAAATATATAAAACTCATTCTAACCACTCACGAACTCACTCACTCACTCACTGATATTAAAGTTCAGCACCTTCCGGGTGATGTAGAAAGCTGAAATTCTGTGTGCCGACGGACATTGAAGCTGATACACCGGGGAAAAAATCACACAACCATTGGAAAGCATCCGTAAATGAAAATATAGATAAATTAAAAAATAAATAAATAAATAAATACAGGTGCACGACTTGAGACAATGGGGAAGCATGGTAATTTTGAGTGCTGATGGACATTGAAGCTAATGCACCAGGAAAAATCATAGAACCATGAGAAATCGTCCATAAATGAAAATATAAATAAATGAAAAAACAAATGAAAAAAAAAATTTAGGTGAGCGACCTGAAACAACAGTGAAGCACACAGTTCATTATTGCTTAAATGTACAAGCATACCTTGCTAGTATAAATATATAAATACACTAGGTGGCCAATTGCAGCTAAATCTTGCAAAACTATACCTCTATCCCTTCACCGACTTCCAGCCTCGACACTTCCCCCTTTATCCATACATATACGTACTCCACATGCCTGCTGTTGGCTTAATGGTTCGGGTGGTGGGCTTAGGATCCAATAATCCTGAGTTCAAACCCCACAGGTCAGGTCAGGTATGGGAGCATGTGCCAGAACAGCGCGTCGCTGCGTCCACTTTCCGCCGGTACTCCAGGGGCCTCTGTCTGGCCATCCCCCAGGCAGATGCCAGGCCCATCCCCATCTCCTTGAGATGATGGTCAACCTGTTGCAACCATGAGGCACGTGGTCGGCCCACTGGCCTCCTCCACTCATGAGACTTCCTCGCTGAGAGAATCTGGTGAGCAGGATCAGTGTCAGGAAAACGAGCCACATGTCCATACAGCCGCAACTGACGCTCACGGACTATGCAGGTAACAAATCTCATCCGAGTCTCTCTCAGCAACCGCTCATTTGACACAAAATCCGACCAGTGATAGCCAAGGATTCTCCGAAGAGACCTGGTACCAAAGGAATTAAGTCTCCGTCTCAGATCCTTGGTCAGAGTCCAAGTCTCGCACCCATAGAGCAAGACTGGAAGTACCAAGGACCTGAAGACTCGGACTTTCGTCCTCCCGCACAGGTACCGGCAGCGCCACACCCCATGATCCAGTGAATCCATGACTCCCCAGGCCTGACCCAGACGTCTATTGACCTCTGACTCACAGCCAGCAGAGACATGAATATCACTGCCAAGGTAAGTGAATCTCTCCACGACCTCAACATCCTCACCACAAACAGACACAGACAGGACAGCAGCATCCAAGATGTCACCGAAACCCTGGATCTTAGTTTTGACCCAAGAAACCCGTAATCCCAACGGCTCCGACTCCTCATTCACAACCTCGAGGGCCCTCAAGAGGATGTCTAAAGTCTCCGCAAAGATGACTGCATCATCTGCAAAATCAAGGTCCGAGATCTTGACATTCGCAAACGATGCACCGCAACTTGATCTCTCCGACATCCTCCCTAAAATCCAGTCCATACAAGTGCTGAAAAGTGTGGGGGCAAGTACACATCCCTGACGAACTCCAGTAATAACTGGAAATAAGTCAGAGATGGTACCACCACACTTCACAGCACTCTCAGTACCAGAGTAGAGTTCAGACAGCAGATCGATCAGTTTTGGTGGCACCCCACGAAGACCAAGAATCCTCCAGAGGGCATCCCGATTCACTGAATCGAACGCTTTACAGAGATCAACATAGGCTGCAAGCATCCCCTGCCGAAACTCTCGTCTGCGTTCGGTGAGGACACGAAGTGCAAGGATACGGTCAATCGTTGACCTCTTTGGTGTAAAGCCTGACTGCTCTGGACGCTGGTGCTCAAGCAGATGGTGGCGAACCCTATCGAGAATTATCCGAGCAAAGACCTTGCCCGGCACTGAGAGCAGCGTCACCCCTCAGTAGTTGTTGCAGTCTTGGCGATCACCCTTCCCTTTCCAGAGAGGGACAACAAGGCCCCTCTTCCAGTCAGTTGGGATGATGCCTGTGTTCCAGGCAGAGCACAAAACTGCATGCAACGACACGAGAGCAGCATTTCCACCAGCCTTGGGAAGTTCGGCATGGATGCCACAGATCCCTGGAGCTTTGCCCCGTTTCAACTGGTTCACCGCAGCCCGTGTTTCCACAAGCGAAGGTGGACCACAGTTGATTCGAGGGTCAGCAACAGGGATTGTAACACCCTTGACGTCCAACTCGACAGCTGGGGGATCAGCCCGGTACAACCGCTCAAAGTAACCGGCCCAGCGGGCCTTCACTTCAGACTCCTCTGTCAAGAGCCTACCACTCTCTGCTCGAACTGCAGTGCTCCGAGGGATGGGCTTGGATGAACGTAATGCGCGAATTCCCCTGTAAGCGGGACGGGAATCACCTGTCCACAGGTGATGCTCTACCCCCTCACAGATTCCTCGCACATAGGCCTCCTTGTCCACCCTCAGTGCACGTACAGTTTTACGCCTCAGCTCCCTGAACAGCTCAGCTCTGCCATTCAGCCTGGCCCTGCGACTCTGGTCAATGGTATCCAGTGTCCCTTGAGAGACAAAATTCTTCTTTGTTCAGAGACAAAAAAAATTCAAAAACTCCACTCGGCTGTTGAATTAATACCAAGTGCGGTTGACTCTGCCTGTCATCCTTCTGAGGTCAGCAAAAAGAGTGCCAGCCTGCTGGTATCCTGTGTCGTAGTGGCGACCCGTCCAGGATTGTGTCCGATAGCCTGCCTAGGCAGCACCATTGCTCTGCACAGAGTATGGTCCCAATGGATGGATGGATACG
Organism: Eptatretus burgeri; assembly: GCF_056783735.1. Classification (NCBI taxonomy): domain Eukaryota; kingdom Metazoa; phylum Chordata; class Myxini; order Myxiniformes; family Myxinidae; genus Eptatretus; species Eptatretus burgeri. The sequence continues at coordinate 9,414,637 of NC_140974.1, forward strand.
TACTCCACCATACTGTTTGGCCCCTGGACCATGAATATGCCAAATTGGGCTTTAAAAGCTGAGCCTGAAGCAAATGGGTTTCATACAGTGAATTGTTAATGTTAAAATATAAGTTCCCATGATCTTTTCTACACCTGTTAAATCACCCCCTCTGGCCCACCCAAAAAATTTTGCTTCTATATCCATCTTGTCCACCCCTTGCGTTCTACCTACATCATCCTACCTACCTACATCCCTTGTTTGTCCGTCTCCATCTATTTTCTCCCTCTGCCCTGCTGTTGCCATTTCCCCCCTCTCTTTCTGCTGTTCCTTTTGTTATGTTGTGTCCTGATCCATTCTGTACTCGAGTTCATCCACGAGTCTTGACTTTGTACACAAAAAAAGTTAAAACCAACAAACAGTACAGTAGAGTGTGACAATTCGGTCATTTTAATGTTAAAACACAAATTGATTGTAAGCATCCCAACTTTCCAAAAAATTCACTGCACACCTCAAGTCAATTCATTCTGCCCAGCAGTTCATGAGTGCATGTAAAACACAGAGACAGACAGACATGTGACAGACAGCATTATAGAAATCTAACAAGATAGATTATAGTTATGTATGTGCGTGTTGTTGTTATTCGTCTTCCGGCTGCTCCCGTTAGGGGTCACCACAGCGGATCATCCGTTATGATCCGCATTCTGATTTGGCACAGGTTTTACGCCGGATGCCCTTCCTGACGCAACCCTGGTCGCCTCTTACAACACAGGGATAAGGATTGGGTTTCGCCATGATTCGGGGCTGCCCTACACCCTCTCATAGCACGGCCCAGCGCAGAGCTCCCAGTCCTCAAGCGATCCTCCAACCCAAACCTCCGAGTAGCCGGATTACAGGCGCACGCCACTACGCCCGGTAGATTATAGTTATGTATATATAAATATATAACCATAATATACCTTTGTCCTGCTTCCCATGAGACAAGCCATTTTGCATCTCTGTCCATGCACTCTCTATCCGCTTCCTCCTCTCCTCCGCGCACCTGTCTGCTCCTTTCCAGACAAGCTTTCAGGATATGGACGAGGACCAGTTCAACACTCCTTTCTCCTCACAGGACATAGCTTTATCCCGTCAAATCTCGTGCAAGCCTCTTTTTCATTGGTCCTCATTCGATGTGGGCGGGTCCATGATGCAGCTTGTGGGAGAGTGCCGCTATTTCTAAGGGAACTTTCAATACAGTCCCCACCGTGCTTTTGGCAGGTGAAAGACACCGCAGGTGCCCTCTAGCCCACCCTGCATGAAAAAACGTCCTCAGTACTGTATACCACTGTATCAGACATGTGAGATGTACCACACTTTATTCCATATGAGAAAAGCGTTGCACTTCATGCCACAGACATGCGTGTGAGAAGGGACAAAGTCCGATGCGGTAAAGGACATTCGATCTGCCCAAAGGATTAATAACCGCAGACGGATTGTGGGACGACCGACCAGCTGCGGGGTTGAAGGTAAGACTGATGGGGTGATGGAGGGATAGAAAGTAGGAGAGGGTTTGGAATGGATCAATGGGGTATTGAAAGAAAGATTGAAAGAAGCAAAGAGGGGATTGTTGGAACGGAGTGATGGAGTGAAGGAGGAAAGATTGAAAGGAGGCAGGTGGGGAGGGGGGGAAGACATCACACTGGGAAAAGACAAACTAACCTCAACGCATGCCCCCAAAACCCTTAGAGAATGGGCAAAGGTCTACCTACACACAGACTAAAGAAATAACTCATGCTCAGGTCGCCTACACCTTTGTCCAGAGTATCACAGAATCTTATCATGAGCTCCTTCTTCTCTTCACACAGATAGAGAATATAAAAAGTAATATATTACAAAGGAATACAAAAGACCATCTATCTAATACATACGTAACACACATTTATCCACATGAATTAAAATACACTTAACTAAACAGATGCTTTGAAATAAATGTCTTTGTACGAAAGATGCACGAATTTAACCCCGAGGAGACACACCCGCAGCAATACGTACAGTGTCTTCAGAAGGTATTCACACCCCTTGACTTTTTCACATTTTGTTGTGTTACAGCCTGAATTTAAAATGGATTAAATTCAATCATGTTGTCATCAATCTACATGCATTACCCAAAAATGGCAATGTGGAATTATTCTTTTCGAATTTTTTGCAAATTAATTAAAAATGAAAAGCTGAAATGTCTTGCGTCAATAAGTATTTAACCACTTTGTAGTGACACTCCAAATTGAGCTCAGGTGCATCCAATTTCCTTTGATCATCGTCGAGATGTCTCTACAATTTGATTGGAGTCCGTCCACCTGTGGCCAATCCAATTGATTGGAGATGATTCAGAAAGAACCACACCTTTCTATAGAAGGTCCAACAGTTGACAGTGCATGAGGAGATTGGGACCATACTCTGTGCAGAGCGTTGATGCTGTTAAAGCAGTCTACTTGGCTATTGAGCACAATCCTGGACGGGTCGCCACTCCGACACAGACAGTGCATGTCAGAGCAGAAACTCCACCATGAAGTCCAAGGAACTGTCCGTAGATAGAATTGTGAGGAGGCATAGATCTGGGGAAGGATATAAAACAATTTATGGAGTGTTAAAAGTTCCCAAGAGCACAGTCAGCTCTATCATTAGGGAAAGAATATGGAACTATCCAGACTCTTCCGAGAGCTGGCCATCTGGCCAAGCTGAGCAACCGGACAAGAAAGGACCTTGGTCAGGGAGGTGACCAAGAACCCAATGAACACTCTGACCAGAACTACAGAGTTCCTTAGCTGAGATGGGAGAACCTGCCAGAAGGACAACAATCTCTGCAGCACTTCACAAATATTGGTTTTATGAGAGAGTGACCAGACAGAAGCCACTCCTGAGAAAAAGACATGACAGCATGCTTGGAGTTTGCAAAAAAGTACGGGAAAGACTCAGAGCATGAGGCAAAATATTCTGTGGTCTGATGAGATGAAAATTGAACTCTTTGGCCTGAATGCAAAGTGCTACATCTGGCGGAAACCAAGCACAGCTCATCACCAATCCAACACCATCCTTACCGTGAAGCATGGTGGTGGCAGAATCATGCTGTGGGGATTCTTTTCAGCGGCAGGGACTCGGAGACTTGTGAGAATAGAGGAAACAATACATTTTAGCCAAATACAAGCAAATCCTTGAAGAGAACCTGCTGCAGGGTGCAAAAGACCTGAGACTGTGGCAAAGATTTACATTCCAGTAGTACAATGACCCAAAGCATACAGTCAAAACAACATTGGAATGGCTTCAGAACAAGAACGTGAAAGTCCTTGAGTGGCCCAGCCAAAGCTCAGCCTTGAATCCCATTGAGAATCTGTGTAAAGGCTTGAAGATGCTGTTCACCAATGCTCCCCATCCAACTTGACAGAGCTTGAGCAAATCTGCAAAGAAGAATGGGAGAAAAAAACCCAAATCCAGATGTGCAAAGCTGATACAGATGTACCCAAGAAGACTTGAAGCTCTAATCACTGCCATAGGTGCTTCCACAAAATATTGACTCAGGGGGTTGAGCAATGCCTTGTGTTGGCGATTCACTGCTCACCTTCACTCTTTCATTCCTCTTTTTTCCTGCATTTGAAATAAACTCCCACACTCTATTCAATTCCATTCTTCCCTCCAGGTCTTCAAAACAGCCGTTCACCGCCACCTCTTATCTTCCCCCATCCAAAACCACGATCTTTTCTACCCCAGTTAATCCACCCCAAACCCACCTCGTTCAAATTCCCTGCCTTCCTTCCTGAAAGATCCCTGCCGTGTAAGGTCCTGAAAGTCCCTGTGGTGTCCATCTTCTTTACCCCGTGTACCCCACCCCATCCCTCTCCCTTCCACAGATCTAATGTCTCTGCTCCCCACTGTTTTGTCCTTCCCTCTCCTGTCCCCCTTGTTTACTGCCCCCCCTTACTCTGTGTTGTGTATTAGCTCTCATACGACCCTCGACAAAGTATACAAAAACAAAAATAGTTAGGGTAGCAGGCTTGGGATCCTCAGGCCCCCGAGTTAAAATCTCACTTAGCTGTTGAATTAATACCAGGTGGGGTTCATTGAGCATCTCATCATTCTGAGATTAGCAAAATGAGTTCTAGCTTGCTGTGGTGATTGTGCCATTTGAGTATCCTGTATCAGAGTGATGACCTGGGCAGGATTGTGCCCAATTGCCCAGACTTCTTTGGCAGCACCATTTCTCTGTACAGCGGTTGGTCCCAATAGATTTGGATTTTTTTTGGTTGAACACTTATTGATGCAAGACATTTAAGCTTTTCATACTTAATTGATTTGTAAAAATTTCTAAAACATGTTTTCATTTTGTCATGATGGAGTATTTTGTGTCGATCAGTGACAAAAATTAATTTAAACAATTTTAAATTCAGGCTGCAACACAACAAAATGTGACAAAAGTCGAGGGGTGTGAAAACTTTCTGAAGGCACTATATTTATTTAGATAACGTCAGTGTCATGTAATAGAGTCAGTGCACTTCTTTGGTTGAATTATATATATATATATATATATATATATATATATATATATATATATATATATATAATTCAACCAAAGAAGTGCACTGACTCTATTACATGACACTGACGTTATCTAAATAAATATAGTGCCTTCAGAAAGTTTTCACACCCCTCGACTTTTGTCACATTTTGTTGTGTTGCCTGGTGTTGGCGCAGTGGTAAGGGCAGTGGCTGGGGACCCAAGAGGTCCTGAGTTCAAGCCCCGTTGGGACACTGAATTAATATATGTATGTATATGTATATATATATATATATATATATATATATATATATATATATATATATATATATATATATATATATATATATATATATATATATAATGTGTATATATATATATATGTATATATATATATATATATATATAAATAAATATATATATATATATATATGTATATATAAATATATATATATATGTATATATAAATATATATAAACCAAGTCGAAAACACCAGGGGGTTGACTCAGCCTGCCATCCTTCCGAGGTCGGCAAAATGAGCACCAGTTGTACAGGGCCCGGTGTATGCCCCGGTTAGAATAGGTGTACCATATCCCTGTGTGTCGTAAGAGGCGACCAGGGTTGCGTCAGGAAGGGCATCCGGCGTAAAAACCTATGCCAAATCATTATGCGGACAACAAAACGAATTTCCATACCGGATCGGTCGAGGCCCGGGTTACCAACGACCGCCACCGGTACCGGTGGTCAGCAGGGTACCAGTGGAAATTGTGCTACTGCTGGGCGAAGGAGGAGAAGGAGACGGGGAAGGCGAGTCCGGAGGCAGTGGGAGAGGGGGAAGGGTAGAAGGGTGGAGGTGAGAGTTGGAACTCTGAATGTTGGGACGATGACTGGCAAAGGACGAGAGTTGGCTGATATGATGGAGAGAAGAAAGGTGGACATACTGTGTGTACAAGAGACCAAGTGGATGGGGAGTAAGGCGAGGAGCATTGGAGGTGGTTTCAAACTGTTCTACCATGGTGTGGATGGGAGGAGAAATGGTGTCGGGATAATCCTGAAGGAAGATCATGTCAAGAGGGTATTGGAGGTGAGGAGGGTGTCTGACCGAGTGATGAGTGTGAAGTTGGAAATTGAAGGGGTGATGATGAATGTCATCAGTGCATATGCCCCACATATGGGGTGTGAGATGGAATATAAAGAAGATTTCTGGAGTGAGTTAGATGAAGTGGTGGAGAGTGTATCCAAGGATGAAAGAGTGGTGATTGGAGCAGATTTCAATGGACATGTTGGGGAAGGGAATAAAGAGGATGAGGAGGTGATGGGGAGGTACGGTCTCAACAAGAGAAATGTGGAAGGGCAAATGGTGGTAGAGTTTGCAAAAAGAATGGAAATGGCAGTGGTAAACACGTATTTCAAGAAGAAGGAGGAACACAGGGTGACATACAAGAGTGGAGGAAAGTGCACACAGGTGGATTACATCTTAAGTAGGAGATGCAACCTGAAAGAGATTAGTGACTGTAAGGTTGTGGCAGGGGAGAGTGTAGCTCGACAGCATCGATTGGTGGTCTGTAGGATGACTTTAGAGGTGAGGTTGAGGAAGAGAGTGAGGGCTGAACCAAGGACCAGATGGTGGAAGCTGAAGGAGGAAGACTGTTGCGTGAAATTTAGGGAGGAGGTGAGACAGGCGTTGGATGGTGGTAAAGATGGGTGGGATGATTGGGCAACGACAGCAGAAGTTGTGAGGGAGATAGCTAGGAAGGTACTTGGTGTGACATCTGGACAGAGGAAGGAAGATAAGGAGACTTGGTGGTGGAATGAGGAAGTACAGGAAAGTATAAGGAAGAAGGGGTTGGCGAAAAAGAAGTGGGATAGTCAGAGAGATGAAGAAAGTCGGCAGGAGTACAAGGAGTGGCGTCGAAAAGCAAAAAGAGAGGTGGCTAAGGCCAAGGAAAAGGCATATGACGAGCTGTATGAGAAGTTGGATACAATAGAAGGGGAAAAGGATTTATACCGATTGGCAAGACAGAGGGACCGAGCTGGGAAGGATGTGCTGCAGGTTAGGGTGATAAAGGACGCAAATGGGAATGTGCTGACGAGCGAGGAGAGTGTGTTGAGAAGGTGGATGGAGTACTTTGAGGAGCTGATGAATGAAGAAAATGAGAGAGAGAGAAGGTTGGAAGAGGTGGAGATAGTGAATCTGGAAGTGGGGTGGATCAGTAAGGATGAAGTGAGGACTGCTATGAAGAAGATGAAAAGTGGAAAGGCGGTTGGCCCAGATGGTATACCAGTGGAGGCATGGAAGTGCTTAGGAGAGATGGCAGTGGGGTTGTTAACCAGATTGTTTAATAAAGTCTTGGAAAGTGAGAGGATGCCGGAGGAGTGGAGATTAAGTGTGCTGGTTCCGATTTTCAAGAATAAGGGTGATGTGCAGAGCTGTGGAAATTACAGAGGGATAAAGTTGTTAAGCCACACCATGAAGTTGTGGGAAAGAGTAGTGGAAGCTCGGTTGAGAGGAGAGGTGATGATCTGTGAGCAGCAATATGGGTTTATGCCAGGAAAGAGCACCACTGATGCGATGTTTGCTTTGAGAATGTTGATGGAGAAGTATAGGGAAGGCCAGAAAGAGTTACATTGTGTGTTTGTGGATTTAGAGAAAGCTTATGATAGGGTGCCAAGAGAGGAGTTGTGGTATTGTATGAGGAAGTCGGGAGTGTTGGAGAAGTATGTGAGGATCGTGCAGGATATGTATGAGGACAGTGTGACAGCGGTGAGGTGTGCAGTAGGAATGACGGACCGGTTTAAGGTTAAAGTGGGATTGCACCAAGGATCGACTCTGAGCCCTTTCCTGTTTGCAATGGTGATGGATAGGTTGACGGACGAGATCAGACTGGCGTCTCCATGGACCATGATGTTCGCGGATGACATCATGATCTGTAGGGAGAGTAGGGAGCAGGCTGAATCGAGCCTTGAGAGGTGGAGGTACGCACTGGAGAGAAGGGGAATGTTAGTCAGTAGGAGTAAGACAGAGTACATGTGCGTAAATGAGAGGGAGGGTGGTGGTATGGTGCAGTTGCAAGGAGTTGAGGTGGGGAAGGTGGATTGGTTTAAATACTTGGGATCAACTGTCCAAAGTAACGGAGAGTGTGGGAGAGAAGTGAAAAAGAGAGTGCAGGCAGGATGGAGTGGGTGGAGAAGAGTTGCAGGAGTGATTTGTGACAGAAAGGTAGCTGCAAGAGTGAAGGGGAAAGTATACAAGACGGTAGTGAGACCAGCTATGTTGTATGGTTTGGAGGCGGTGGCGCTAACAAAAAGACAGGAAGCAGAGCTGGAGGTGGCAGAGTTAAAGATGCTGCGATTCTCGTTGGGAGTGACGAAGATGGATAGGATAAGAAATGAGTGTATTAGAGGGACAGCGCAGGTAGGACGGTTTGGAAACAAAGTAAGAGAGGCGAGATTGAGATGGTTTGGACATGTGCACAGGAGGGAAACGGAGTATATCGGGAGAAGGATGTTGAAGATGGAGCCGCCAGGCAGGAGGAGAAGAGGAAGGCCAAAGAAGAGGTTCATGGATGCGGTGAGGGCAGACATGCGGGTGGTTGGAGTGTCAATGGAAGATGTGGAGGATAGAGCGAAATGGAGACAGTTGGTCCGCTGTGGCGACCCCTAACGGGAGCAAGCCGAAAGAGGAAGAAGATATATATATATATATATATATATATATATATATATATATATACATATATATATACATATATATATATATATATATATACACACACACACACACACACACACACACACACACACACACACACACACACACACACACACACACACACACACACACACATATGGCAGTGAATCTGTACCCACCACACATTGTAATGTTACCAACAAGGTAATAACGTTCGTTGTAATTTATTCATGCAATTACACCAGTGATATAATGTCAATCTCTGGTATATTTTATAATACCCTCATGAATTTGTTAAAGGAAGGACACTTACACAGTTTGTATATTGGATGATAATTAAGGAGAGAATGACTGGGTGTTATGATTCTTCATAACCGATGACAAATATGGACACCATATTACGATTCAAGGTCACACTTTGAATGCTATTAACCTCTAAATATGTTTGATCATCCATCAATATAGATTCTTTCTCATTCAGAAAACGTTTCCAGGTCGAAACTTCAATAGACATCCAAAGATTATCGCTTTCGGGTTATTGTACTGCTAATTAGATGTCACGGAGTATACAACAAGATAAGCAATATTCACATATGCGTGAATATCGTGTGAATACAGTTTTCTAAAACATTCCGTATATTATTTATATTATATGCACATTGAAGCAATTGTTCCATAACTTTTTTAAAAAAACAGTGATCGAAGGCTCAGCTTAGCTTGTGCAATCCCATGCAGGACAAAGGCATTAACAGACATCAGTGTACTTTTACACACATTACAATGTCATTCATAAACAACGCACAAATACATGCATTAAATAGGATCATTGAACCTGGGTTCTCAACACCATTAGCCTTTTGTTCAGTTTGGGGAACAATGAGCAGACCAAACCAATTAAGGCTTTCAGTTATACCTTCCATTGACAGTGAAAATGATAATAATAATAATAATAATAATAATGTAATCATAATAATGTAACATTAACAACTAGAAGAGCACTCGGAAGAGCGCTTACCTCCACCAGTAATACCTGATCTACGAGAACATACCGGGCCCAATACATTTTTGAAATATCATGCTATACAGTACTATATCGTTTTTGACCCTATCTCTCAATGGTGAAGAATCACTTTAATAATTAAATAATTCTCGTATCCAGATCCGGATTCTGATCTTAACCAAAATGGAAATATTTCTTCCTTGTCACACACCCAACGTATCCACCAAGTTTCATCCGAATCCGTCTACAACTTTTTTGAGATATCGTGCAATATATCGGTTTTGCCCTATCTCTCAATGGTGAAGAATCACCTTAAAAATTATAATTTTTTGCATTTTTAGGATAATAATCAGATCTGGATCCGGATCCGGATCTTCACCAAAATCTATTCAGCTCGTCCTTGTCACACACCCAACCTGTCCACAAAATTTTATTTCGATCCATCAACAACTTTTTGAGATATCCTGCACACAAACAGACAAACAGACAGAAAGGGGTGAAAACATAACCTCCTTCACCTTCGGTGGCAGAGGTAATAATAATAATAGTAATAATAATAATAATAATAATGCAATAATAGTAATATTAATCATAATGTAATAATGGAAATAATAATATAGAAATAATAATCATGTATTAATAACAATAATGTAATAATAATAATAATAAATAATAATAACAACACCAATAAATAATTTGAGATGATAATGATGCAAAATTATTTCCGAGTCACATTACGTTATGCAATTTCACAAACAAATACGAACAATGCCACATTGATGAAAACATTTTCATGTACACAGATTTAGAGTGGAAGAAAAATTACAAACATATTCATAGCAGATAAACATTACTTTGGAAAATTAATTAAAACCTTGGCATAATGATTACAAAAAACCCTTTTATGCTTTCATTGTGTTTCAAACATTAACCACAGCCTATTTTAATATATTTTACTTAGAAATACAGTTTCTGCTGCCACAAGCTCATTGTTTTCTTCAGCTGGTTTAATACTCCGAAGACACTTGTACATGTCATGAATATATTGTGACGGTTGTATGCCCCCGAGGAGAAGGAAGCACCAACACATTGGATTACCCTAGTTTACCCTAGTTATATCTCGTACTATTCTGTTTAGCTCTGAAGAATAGGCTGGATTCATGCGGATAGATATGCATTGCAAATGTTAGTTAGGTACATGTTCTTCAATATTCTGGACTTGAGCCCTTACGCAGCAATGCCAACCCTCCCGATTTCATCGGGAGGCTTCCGAAAATTCACCCAAACTCCCGCCCTTACGATCACTATCCTTATCCTCCCGAAATTTTGATATTTTTGCACTGTTCACTAATCAGAATGTACTAGTATGAGAATTGAATGAAAAGCATCGTCTGCTACGTATAGCATGTGGTAACTCCATAACGTTCGCTGCTTCCAAATTGTACGTAAAAAATTGCAAATTCAAATGAGGAGCAGCGAAACATTGGGTCTGGATCTCGCTTATGCGATCATGCACTGAGATTTAGTGCATGCGGTATGTGTGCAATACAGTGCATGCGGTATGTATGCACAGTGTATATGCATGCGATACGCTCACTGCATGCAGCTGGGCCCCGTACCAGCCCGGCGGTCGCGACCACCGTGCGGTGTTTAATTTAACAGCCGCTAGAGTTCTACGAGTCGCGCTGCAGCTGTGGAACATCGACTTCGAAGTTACCGATGCTTCAAGCCCTCGATGTTGATTACGAAATGGCAGAAAAGAAGCTTACGAAGACCAAGAAATGGTCTCAGAAGTACAAGACCGAATACAGTCTCCAATACCCGTGTATTCGAAAGTCTGAAAGAGGAATTCATCATGCGTATTGTACAGTATGCAGCGTTGATATTTCAGTTGAGCACGGAGGTCGCGATGATATTCGGAAGCACGTTGGAAGCAAACGGCACACAGACATTGCAAAGGAGAGATCTTCGAGCACGAGTACCGGTACACTTCTGAATTATTTCACCAAACAAGGGACAAGCGAGGAAGAGGATGTTACCCGAGCGGAACTTCTCTTTAGTGGATTTATTGTGGAACATAACTTGCCCATATCAGTCTCAGATCATGCTGGACCTCTATTTCAAAAGATGTTTCCAGATTCAAAAGTTGCTTCAAAGTATGGATGTGCAAAAACAAAAACTTGCAAGATGTGCAAGATGTGCAAGAACAAAAAAAAAAAAAAAAAAAAAAAACAAGAACAAAAAGCAAGAAAAAAAAAGAAAAAAAAAAGAAAAAAAAAAAAGAACAAGAACAAAGAAGAAAAAAAGAACACTGGTCAACAATTTTTTACTTTCTGAATGTTGTCTAGATTTCTACAAGTGAATTAGGGTATTCTGGCACTGCTGAATCAGGAAATGGCATCCGTTTCTCTCCATCAGGTCAGGTTTTTGTGCTAAGTTGATTTGAAAAAATCAGATCTTGTGACAAAATCAATTACATTTTTGTGGCATTATCAGCTGATTTTTGTCAACACATATCATCCTAAACATGTTTTAAAGAAAAAAAATGTTTTGCCAACAACATTTATTGATTACATGATAGAAACATCGATTACTGTCATCTGAATGGTGGGCATTGATAAAGGTAAGTACAAGTAAATTGCATGTTGCGTCACCACTGTTCAAACTTCAGGGCTTGAACTTCCGTTTCTTCGAACTCCTGGAATGTTCAGCGGCAGGGAGGTCTCTCTTCAGATTCCAACAGTAGTCAGCCATCATGACTGCGTCCCAGCGACCCTGATACCTGGTCTCCATCTCCTTCATGTCCTGATGGAATCTCTCCCCCTGCTCGTCACTCATTGAACCCAGGTTCTCAGGAAACCGGTTCATATGTGAAAATAGGTAGTGCATCTTGATGCTCATGTTGCAGCCCAGGTTTCTGAAAGCAGTCAGCATGTTGTTGACAAGTTCTGCGTAGTTTCTGGCCTTATTGTTGCCAAGAAAGTTCTTCACTACCAAAACAAATGTCTTCCACGCTTCCAGTTCCACTTCGTTCATTGAGTTTTTGAACTCTGGATCTCTGATGAGCTGACGGATCTGAGAACCATCAAAGATGCCAACTTTCAACTTCTCCATGGTCAATCCTGGAAAAGCCTGGCACAAGTAAGTGAAGCACTCACCATCTTTGTCCAGAGCCTTGGTGAACTGCTTGATTAAGCCGAGCTTGATGTGCAGCGGTGGGAAGAGTATTCTGTCTCTGTCCACCAGAGGGTCGTTGATGACGTTCCTTTCTTTGCATGGCACCAATTCCTCCCGCACAGGCCAGTCCTTCTTCGTGTAATGCTGAGCACGGTCCCTACTATCCCACATGCACAGAAAACATGGGTACTTGGTGAAGCCAGACTGTTGTCCCAACAAAAAGTTCACCATCTTCAGGTCAACACAAATAAACCACTTATGCTGATCATAACCAATTTTCTCCAGCACGTACTTCACCGCTTCATACTTCTCCTTCAGTGTAGTCGAGTGAGCGATGGGTACAGAGGAAAACTGGTTGCCGTTGTGTAGCAGAACACATTTCAGTGATCGCTTGCTGCTGTCAATGAACAGTCTCCAATATTTGGGTTCGTACTGTGGCACTCCAAGCTTGAGCAGAAGCGCATGTCATAAATTGGCGCATGTAGGTATTGTACATTCTTCAGAGTTCGTTATTTCAAGAAATACAACTTTTTTGTATCACATTATTACAAAATCTGCCCCATTAACTTTAGTTTTGATCCACGAACTTTATGCTTTGCCTCACCAATTTTTGGAAGATTTTGAGGTTTTATGACTTCAAACTGATCCCTTTTCGACATAATCACCCAGAACTATCATACCTGAATACTTCTTGTCATTAAAATAATTATTTCCAATCAAAACAATTATTTGACATGACATTTTACCCCCACCAACTTCTTCTAAAATGCTCCACACATGCGTACATGTGAACAAAAATGTAAAAAACGACATGTGGCCATATCTCAAAAACTTGACCTGATTGAACAAAACTAATGTGAGTTTTGGATTCAGCGCATCAGATGCGTCCTAAATCAGCTTAAAAAATGCAGACAACAAATTTGTTGTTGACCAGTGTAATTGGTGAGTTGTCAAATGTGACTGCTTCATCTATTGCCGATATTGCTAGACTAGCTCCATTTAGCCTAGCTCCAGACGGTAGCAATGACAGTGGTGAGGCCCAGCTATATCCTGTCCTGATTTCGTACTATGACAACAGTGCTGGGATTGTGAAGCAAGGTTTGCTAAGTTTGCCTGCGTGCAAACAAGATTCCACTGGAGAAAACATTTTCAAACTGCTTGATCATGAGTTCAGTGACAGGAAAATTCCGTGGGGAAATTGTGTTTCCTTTTGTGCTGATAATGCCTCTGTCATGGTGGGCAAGCACAAAGGAGTCGCTGCTTATATCCACAAACAAAATCCAGAGTGCTACATCATGGGATGCCCTTGCCATATGATGCACAATACGGCCAAGAAGGCGGCTCAGGCCTTACCCATTGAATTAGATGACTTTCTCATCGATATTTACTACTACTTGGACAAAAGTAGTAAACGCGTCAAAGGAGTGAAAGCACTGCAAGAACTCTGTGATGCCCCGACACACAAGATTCTGAAGCATGTCGCAACAAGGTGGCTGTCCCTTGGTCAGTGCCTAGACAGGCTGATTGAACAGTGGGAGCCACTTCGCCTCTTCTTCAAAGAAGAAGTACGAAGAAAAATGCAACCAACTGTAGCCAAGACTCTAACAACGAGCAAGAAGGATGGCACTGTATCTACTGCCAGTACTGGCACTGCAGGATCAAGCACTCGTGGAGCAGCATTCACCACTACCACTGCAGTATCTGCTGCGAAGAAGACAGCAGGGACAGCACCAAAACCAATGCTGAGAGCAGGGAGCATCACCGGCCCTTCATCACGTTCATCTACAAAGCAGATTCCTTCAGAGTCGAGAAAGACTGTGATAGTCCCATCTACAGGCAAAGAAGGACCCAAGTTAAGTTCTGCTTTTGCCAAATCACTTGATAGAAGCTCAGCAAAACCTTCGAATCAGAGGTCTTCTTCCTTGGCTGCACCTACCTCAAGCTCTCTCCTCAAACGTAAAATTGGATCTGGTACTACAAGTCTGACCTCTTCTGCTGGCAGTAAACGCAAGTGTGATCGCCCTGCGGCTAAGTGTACTACGAGTTCTACAACTAAAAGCGCATCTTCCTCAAACACTGTGCAGGAATCTAGAGAAAAACGTGTCAACAGGATGTTCTTGTCTCCACAAACAAAACTCTATTGTTTCTTCCTTCGATATGCTAACAAGCTTTTTGAGAAGGGGAATCTTCTGCTCCAAAGAGACGAACCCTGTATTCATCTCCTGCACGGAGAATTGAATGGTCTTCTGAAAGATATCTTCGTACGGTTTTTGAAACCATCGGTGTCATCGGTTGCTCTGGTAAATGTACCCTTCTCTGACAGAAATCATCAGAAGAATGATGAGGACCTCATGATTGGGAACGATGCCAAACTGTATATAAGGGAACAAAGGAGTCTCAAGAAATCCACCTTCACTCTGAGTGAGTCAGACATCCAAGGTTTCTTCAGTGCAGTTCGCTCATATTATGTGAAAGCCTGCAATTACATCTTCAAAACCTGGCCGCTAGATGATGAATTAGCCAAGCATGCTCAGGTGCTGGATGTTAAGCTACACCAAGAAGTGGGGTTTGACTGTGTGGAGTTTTTCATCAAGAAATTCCCCTGTCTGTTCAGTGGCGGTGATAGTGACATAGACAGTCTTGAGAGTGAATTCGCTCACTACCAGGCAGACGCCTCCATAGCTACAATTGCTACTGAGACAGTGAGAGTGGATGAGCAGTGGCATCGGATTTCACAGCTCACAGATCCCTGCACTGGTGCCAAGAAGTAACCTAATTTGAGCAAAGTGATGAAGGGAATCTTGGTCATTCCTCATTCGAACGCATCATGTGAGCGGGCACTCAGTCTTGTACGGAAGAATCATACTGAATTTCGTCCCAATTTGAGTGTCAAAACCCTGGAAGCTCTCTTAATTGAAAAACTAGCTCATAGCACCCCTTGCTACCAGAGAGAATACAGCAAAGACATAATCAGAAGGGCTAAAAGAGCCACACAGCTGTCACTCAGCAAAGCTGCCATGGAAAAAGCAAGCAGCAGTAGTACCAGCCAGTAAGGTAAGAAAAATATTGCTTCTTTTGTGCTTTTTGTTAATCTTTGATTGTCCCCTAACTTACTAATATTAACATACATGTAACATTAAAAAGTGCACAATTTTCCCCTTTTTTTGTTCAAAAAGTGGGAATTCTTAACATGTTAAATGCTCCAAAATAGGGCTCAGAGGGCACTAGAGAGCGTCTAGAACCCCAGAGCTTCCAGGGCCCTAAGGCAGGCCCTGGACCCCGCCGCAAGGGTCGAGTGCTCCGCGCTCGAGATGTGCGCTTCGCGCACATTATTTGGTGTCGGTTGAAAATCCTCCCTAATTCTGATTTCCAAAAGTTGGCATCTCTGCTTACGCACGTGCCACAGACGGACTCCCCACGACAGCCCCATTGCGAGTTCATGCGAACATAGCAGAAAGTGAAAGATCATCTCAAAGTGACAGGCACGTGACATCTCAAAGTGACAGGATCATCTCAAAGTGACAGTGACAGTGACGTCAGGTCAGGTTCGATCTGTGACCTGCTACAGGTACCATGTAAACCTGTACTAACCTGTTCCATGGTCGGGTTGTCGGTGACTAAACCGTCTCCCCCACCAGGTTTTCTGATGAGGAGGGTGTTTGGATATGGACACCCAGCAGGATTAAAAACAAAACCTGTCAAAGGGCGGAGGAGCTCCTTGTGAGCCAACGGCCATCCATATCTAGTGCCCAACTGTGTCTGCGGACGTCCTCCTGCAGTTGGGTTACTTCTTATTAGGAGGTTGGTGGCAGGATTTGCACTCCGGCCACCGTAAAACCCTTCATTCCGCAAAACGCAAAAACGCAAAAAAATCTGAAAACCCACTCCGTGGGAGTACCTCCTGTGCAGCTTCCCTTCGCAGGGCAGCTCACCGGATGACGGGATTGGGGCAAAGCCTTCGGGACCCCCAATCTTTGATAGGAGGGAAACCACGGGGTAACATCCCTGGGTCAGATTGCGGGAGAGTGTGTCGGAGTGGTGCTGAGGTGTCGTCCACCAGACGGCGGTCTCCTTGGGTTAACCTGAGGCGGTCCCTTCGGGTGGGTGCCTGGAATGTCCTATCCCTAAGAGAGGATGATCACCTGTCTCTGTTATCATCTGAGCTCAAGCGTTTGGACATCGGGATTGCAGCTCTCTCTGAGGTTCGGAGACCGGATTGCAGCGAGATAATAGTGGGTGGTTACACCTACGATTGGTCTGGTCGCTCTGATGGTTACCATACCCAAGGAGTTGCTGTAGCTGTGTCCAATAAGCTGACCCCAATGATAATTGAGGTAACACCGGTCAACGAGCGTATTATTAGATTAAGGATTCGCCACTCCTTAGGTGTCATTTCCCTGGTCTCTGTTTATGCTCCGACTGAGGCGAGTGATCTCACCGTGAAGGATGCATTCTACGCCATACTCGAGTCTGTGGTTGATCAGTGCCCCAGACGAGATACACTTCTAGTCTTGGGGGATTTCAATGCATCGACTGGAACTGATAGGGATGGTTATGAGGTGTGTGTTGGTCCCCATGGGTCAGGAACTATGAACCAGAATAGCACTAAGTTCCTTGACTTTGCAAGAAGTCATGGACTTAGGGTGGCTGGTTCATGGTTTCAGCGCCCGCAAGCTCATCGCTGGACTTGGTATTCCAACGCTGGCGGTGTGGCAAAGGAGATTGACCATGTCCTCATTGACGGTCGTTGGAGGATGATCCAGAACTGCAGGGTCTACCGGAGTGCTCAGTTCCTCAATACTGACCACAGGCTTGTTGTAGCAACTCTAAAGCTGCACCTTAAATCCTGGAGAATGGTACCATCCCAGCCTAGGCTGGATGTTCCCAAGCTCAGGGATGAGAGAGTAGCTGAGGAGTTTGCGAACAGGCTGAGTGGACACTTGGGGGGTCTGGGTGCTTTGGGGGGTCCTGAAGAGTTGTGGAGCACCTTCAAGACCACCGTCCTTGATGTTGCCGGTGGATGCCTTGGAGTTCACCGCAGGGCAAAGAAGAATTTTGTCTCTCAAGGGACACTGGATACCATTGACCAGAGTCGCAGGGCCAGGCTGAATGGCAGAGCTGAGCTGTTCAGGGAGCTGAGGCGTAAAACTGTACATGCACTGAGGGTGGACAAGGAGGCCTATGTGCGAGGAATCTGTGAGGGGGTGGAGCATCACCTGTGGACAGGTGATTCTCGTCCTGCTTACAGGGGAATTCGCGCATTACGTTCATCCAAGCCCATCCCTCGGAGCACTGCAGTTCGAGCAGAGAGTGGTAGGCTCTTGACAGAGGAGTCTGAAGTGAAGGCCCGCTGGGCCGGTTACTTTGAGCGGTTGTACCAGGCTGATCCCCCAGCTGTCGAGTTGGACGTCAAGGGTGTTACAATCCCTGTTGCTGACCCTCGAATCAACTGTGGTCCACCATCGCTTGTGGAAACACGGGCTGCGGTGAACCAGTTGAAACGGGGCAATGCTCCAGGGATCTGTGGCATCCATGCTGAACTTCTCAAGGCTGGTGGAAATGCAGCACTCGTGTCGTTGCACGCAGTTTTGTGCTCTGCCTGGAACACAGGCATCATCCCAACTGACTGGAAGAGGGGCCTTGTTGTCCCTCTCTGGAAAGGGAAGGGTGATCGCCAAGGCTGCAACAACTACCGAGGGGTGACGCTGCTCTCAGTGCCGGGCAAGGTCTTTGCTCGGATAATTCTAGATAGGGTTCGCCACCATCTGCTTGAGCACCAGCGTCCAGAGCAGTCAGGCTTTACACCAAAGAGGTCAACGATTGACCGTATCCTTGCACTTCGTGTCCTCACCGAACGCAGACGAGAGTTTCGACAGGGGCTGCTTGCAGCCTATGTTGATCTCTGTAAAGCGTTCGATTCAGTGAATCGGGATGTCCTCTGGAGGATTCTTGGTCTTCGTGGGGTGCCACCGAAACTGATCGATCTGATGTCTGAACTCTACTCTGGTACTGAGAGTGCTGTGAAGTGTGGTGGTACCATCTCTGACTTATTTCCAGTTGTTAATGGAGTTCGTCAGGGATGTGTACTTGCCCCCACACTTTTCAGCACTTGTATGGACTGGATTCTAGGGAGGATGTCGGAGAGATCAAGTTGCGGTGCATCGTTTGGCAATGTCAAGATCTCGGACCTTGACTTTGCAGATGATGCAGTCATCTTTGCGGAGACTTTAGACATCCTCTTGGGGGCCCTCGAGGTGCTGAATGAGGAGTCGGAGCCGTTGGGATTACGGATTTCTTGGGTCAAAACTAAGATCCAGGCTTTCGGTGACATCTTGGATGCTGCTGTCCTGTCTGTGTCTGTTTGTGGTGAGGATGTTGAGGTCGTGGATAGATTCACTTACCTTGGCAGTGATATTCATGTCTCCGCAGGTTGTGAGCCGGAGGTCAATAGACGTCTGGGTCGGGCCTGGGGAGTCATGGATTCACTGGATCATGGGGTGTGGCGCTGCCGGTACCTGTGCGGGAGGACGAAAGTCCAAGTCTTCAGGTCCTTGGTACTTCCAGTCTTGCTCTATGGGTGCGAGACTTGGACTTTGACCAAGGATCTGAGACGGAGACTTAATTCCTTTGGTACCAGGTCTCTTCGGAGAATCCTTGGCTATCGCTGGTCGGATTTTGTGTCTAACGAGCGGTTGCTGAGAGAGACTCGGATGAGATTTGTTACCTGCATAGTCCGTGAGCGTCAGCTGCGGCTGTATGGACATGTGGCTCGTTTTCCTGACGCTGATCCTGCTCACCAGATTCTCTCAGCGAGGGAGTCTCATGAGTGGAGGAGGCCAGTGGGCCGACCACGTGCCTCATGGTTGCAGCAGGTTGACCATCATCTCAAGGAGATGGGGATGGGCCTGGCATCTGCCTGGGGGATGGCCAGACGGAGGCCCCTGGAGTACCGGCGGAAAGTGGACGCAGCGACGCGCTGTTCTGGCACATGCTCCCATACCTGACCTGACCTGACAGGCACGTAGGACCTCACTTTACCCCTAAAATCTCTG
>NC_140974.1:9444063-9491563 GCF_056783735.1 Eptatretus burgeri
AACAAAGACCTTGCCAGGCACTGACAACAGCGTCACCACTCGGTTGATGTTGCAGTCATAGTGATCATCCTTCTCTTTCTAGAGAGGGACAACAAGGCCCCTGTGCCAGTCAGTTGCGATGATGCCTGTGTTCCAGAAAGAGCACGGAACTGCATGCAACGACACGAGTGCAGCATTTCCACCAGCCTTGAGAAGTTCAGCATGGATGCCACAGATCCCTGGAGCTTTACTCCCTTTCAACTGGTTCACTGCAGCCTGTGTTTCCACAAGCAAAGGTGGTTCACAGTTGATTGGAGGGTGAGCAATAGGGATATTTACACCCCTGACATCCAATCAACAGCTGGTGGCTCAGCCTGATACAGCCACTCAAAGTAACCGGCCCAGTGGGCCTTCACTTCGGACTCCTCTGTCAAGAGCCCACCACCCCTCCACTCTAACTGCAGTATACCGAGAGACGGGCTTGGAGGAACACAATGCGCAAATCCCCCTGTAAGCAGGGCGAGAATCACTTGACCACAGGTGATGCTCTACCCCCTCACAGATTCCTCGCACAAAGGCCTCCTTGTCCACACTTGGTGCACTTACAGTTTTATGCCTCAACTCCCTGAACAGCTCAGCTCTGCAATTAAGCCTGGCCCTGGAACTCTGGTCAATGGTTTCCAGTGTCCCTTGGGAGAAAAAGTTCTTCTTCGCCTGACAGTGGGTTCCAAGACATCCACCAGCAACATCAAGTGTGGTCGTCTTAAAGGCACTCCACAACTCTTCAGGATTCCCAAAAACACTCAAACCCCTAAATCCCCACTCAACCTGTTCACAAAGTCCTCAGCTACCCTCTCAACCTTGATCTTGCCCTCTCATCCAGCCTCGGCTGGGATGGTACCATCCTCCTGGATTTAAGCTGCAACTTCAGAGTTGCTACCACAAGCCTGTGGTCAGTATTGATGAAGTCAGCACTCCGCTAGACCCTGCAGTTCTGGATAATCCTCCAGCGACCATCAACGAGCACATGGTCAATCTCCTTTGCCACACCTCCAGCGTTGGAATACCACACCACCAAAAAAGTCCAGCAATGAGCCTGTGGGTGCTGAAACCATGAACCAGCCACAATAAGTCCACGACTTCTTGCAAAGTCAAGGAACTCGGTGCTATTCTGGTTCACAGTTCGAGACCCATGGGGAACATTACACATGTCTCATCACCATCCTGATGAGTGCCAATCGATGGATTGAAATCCCCCAAGACTGGAAGAGTATCTCTCTTAGTCACTGATCAACCACAGACACGAGTGTGGCATAAAATTCCTCATTCACAGTGAGATCACTCACCTCATTCGGAGCATATAAAGAGACCAGAGAAATGACACCCAAGGAGTGAAGAATCCTCAGTCTCATAATATGCTCGTTGACCGGTGTTAACTCAATTATCATGGGATTCAGCTTATTGAACAGGGCTATGACAACCCCTGGGGTTGGGTAACCATCACAGCGACCAGACCAGTAGTAGGTGTAACCACCCACCATCATCTCATCACTATCCGGTTTACGAATCTCAGAAACTGCTGAAATACCAATGTCCAAAGGCTGGAGCTCAGATGATAGCAGAGGCAGGTGATCATCCTCTCTTAAAGATAGGACATTCCAGGGACCCACCCGAAGGGACCACCTCAGGTTAACCCAAGGAGACCGACGTCTGTTGGACGACACCTCAGCACCACCCCGCCACACACCACCACCCTCTGACCCAGGAAGGTTGCCCCGTGCTTTTCCTCCTCTCATCAAAGAATGGGGGGTCCTGAAGGCTTTGCCCTTGCCATCCAGGGACCTGCCTCGCAAAGGTACTCCCACAGAGTGAGTTTTCAATTTTCCTTGCATTTTTAATGTGTTTTGTTTAATGAAGTGATTTACGGTGGCCAGAGTGCAAATCCTGCCACCAACCTCCTAAAAAGATGTACCCAACGTCAGGGGGACGTCCACAGACACAGTTGGGCCCCAAATGTGGATGTCTGTTCGCTCACAAGGAGCTCGTCCACCCTTTGACAGGTTTTGTTTTTAATCCTGCTGGGTGTCCATGTCCATACACCCTTCTCACCAGGAAGTCTGGTGGGGGAAATGGTTTTGTCACCAACAACCCGACCATGAAACAGGTGAGTACAGGTTTACAGGGTACGTGTAGCAAGTCACAGATCTGCTCTGGCCTTACAATAAATATATAAATATTAAACAATAAATATTAAATACAATGACAGATGAAAAGTAAATGTGCAGGAGAGTGTAAAATAATGAGTGTTGTCCGATTTTTTTTAAGTCTGCATTTGTAATCGGCAAGGATTTGCTGAGTGATGGATTTAACACGCACCGTTATCCTGATACTTCCCACCCTCACATCCATCACCCACTTGCAGGTATTAGTTCGGAGCCATACCATAGACGGTAGGAAAAATAATAATAAATAGCTACGAGCGAAGGAATTTCAGTGCTAAAGCATAGAGCAATCTGTATGTGCTGCGATATATATATATATATATATATATATATATATATATATATATATATATATATATATATATATATATATATATATATATATATATATATATATATATATATATATATATATTGTTGTGGTTGACGAAATTCGCAAACCACCATTCAGGTCCCTTAGGTGAGATATCTCTGTAAGTATATGTGTAGTTAGGCCCAAACCCGTTGTTTAGAGGGAATAAAGGTCATTCATTCGGGCTGCGACCCCTCTAGATAGCCGTTTTTCTTTTACTATCTTTATTTTGGACCAGCCGCCATTACTACCATTACTACCACCACCAACCACGTCTCAACAGCCATCACACAACAACCACCAACCGCAACGCCGCTTCACAACAACAGCCACGACCCTTGCCGTCACATCTCGCTCTCGCAACCATCGCATCACCGTCATTCCCGCGCCGCTTGTGGGCACCGATACTGGACTCGTGCAGGGCGCGCACCGAGCAGCGGGTGCAGAAACACCAGCCTTTCCGAAGAAATCGGATCAAAAACGACTCACGCCCACTTCTGTTCCGTCCTATCAGCGAGCATGGGGCGATTTGGCCCCGCCTCCAGGTGCGTCGGAGTAATATCGCTATATGCAGATTCATGGATCAAAAAGCATTCACGCCCACTTTTCCTCTGTCCAATGGGGAGCCAGCCAGAGGTAAAGGGTCGAAGGTGAAGGAGCGAGGCCCCGGGGGCTATAAAGGGCCGCGTTCGCTCGCCGGCAGTTGAGTTGAGTTGGGAAGAGTCGGAGAGTTGAGTTGGGAGTTGGTGGAGTCGAGTTGAGTTGGGAAGAGTCGGAGAGTTGAGTTGGGAGTTGGTGGAGTCGAGTTGAGTTAGGAAGAGTCGGAGAGTTGAGTTGGGAGTTGGTGGAGTGGAGTTGAGTTGGGAAGAGCCAGTCAAGAGAAGAGTCGGAGAAAGCAGTTGGACGGAGCTGTGGAGAGTTGGAGAGGTGGCGGCGGCGAAGGCAGTCGAGGGGGCGCTCGTGTCAGAGTCGGGGAGCTGCGGAGAGGGGAGGCCGATAACGCGACCGAGGTCGCGGTGGAGACGCTCGTCGCGGGACCCGAGCCAGCGAGATATCCTCATCCCCCCGAGCATCAACAACCCCCTCCTGTTTCCCCCCGCGCTGAGATAGTGCGAGAAGGGGGTCCCGTTCCCACCCCATTCCAGACACTGTCCGCGAGGCCCGCGGAGTCGGGGCGCCAGCGCCATTTTGCGGCTCATCACCAGACGGGTAGGCTCGACGCGGTCTCGGCCCCAGGCCCGTCTGCCCCCCTCATCGTTGAGGGTGGTCCCTTTTTCTTTTGCTTTGAGTATAAGTGTTGTCGGCGCCGTCTGTGAAGTAAAACTGTATAAGTGTTGCCGTGTGCTCGGTAGTCGGTGGTAGATCTGCATTGTGTGTTTTGCTTTTACATTTGCTTTTTGTGCAGAATTGTTGTGTTTCTTCCACTTTTACATTTGTTTTTGGTGTATAATTGTATATGTGTGCTATCTGTGTGCCATCGCGAAATAAATGTGCTTTATGTTGAACTGTTTCTCCCGTTTCGCTTCATCTTTTCTCTAATTGAATCTCCATCTTACCTCACGTAAAGGGTTGGTCGTGGGCTAAAACACCCGATAATTAATCGAACCGTCGGGGTTGACGATAACACCGCTCGGTTATCCCGATAGTACGGAACGGGTCGCTTAAAGTGGCCCGTGTCCGAAGTCGACCTGCGGCGAGGTGCGATCGCCCGGTCTACCCTCCGTGTGGGTACTTAGGTAGGTCGAATTTGGCGAGCAACCCTATCCCACGCGGGGGGCCGATTGGCACGATCGTGGTGAGGCTGAAAGGCCCACCCGTGACTAGTTCCCGGCGTTAGTCCGAGAGGGTCACGACGGGATTGTCCGTCCGGTGGGCGACGTGCCGCGATTCGAGTTACGTGGCCGTTCACACGCCGCCGGAGGGCGCGAATCCGCAACAATATATATATATATATATATATATATATATATATATATATATATATATATATATATATATATATATATATATATATATGACAATAAATATTAAACAGTGGCCTGCAAAAGTATTCACCGTGACCAATAATTCCACATTTAGATAAATTATGAATTATGTAGAAACAAATTTTCCAAATGAACATTTTTATGAATAACTGACTAGATCAAACTAAACACTGTTACAGTTGAAGGAGGTTACATGTCAGGAATATCTGTAAAAAAAATACATGTACAAATCAAAATTCACTGGTTGTAAAAGTATTCAGCCACTTTGGTCAGTACTTGGTTGAAGGACCTTTTGCCACAATGACTGTTTTTTGTGGTAGGTCTCCACTAGCTTTTCACACTGAGATGATAAAATCTTTGCCCATTATTCTTGTGAAAATTGCTCTATTTCTGCCAAGTTTGATGGAGATCGTCGATGGACCACAATCTTCAAGTCTCACCATAAATGCTCAATTGGTTCAAGAAAGGACGTTGACTGGGCTACTCAAGAACATTTATTTTCTTCTTCTTCAGCCATTCCAGTGTGGCTTTAGCTTTGTGCTTCAGATCATTGTCCTGCTGAAATTTGAATCTTCTACGCAGTTTCAGATTCATGGCTGACTCAAGGAGCTTTTCATCAAGGATTCTCCTGTACTTTGCACCATCTATTGGTCCGTCTATCCTAACAAGCTTGCCAGTCATTGCTGATGAAAAGCAGCCCCATAACATGATGCTGCCACCACCATGCTTGACAGTAGGGATGGTGTTGACTGGTGATGTGCAGTATTTAGCTTGCGCCAGACGTAACACTTTGAATTCAGACCAAAAAGTTCAATTTTTGTCTCGTCTGACCACAAAACTTTTCTCCACATGCCTGCAGTATCATTAAGATGCTTTTTCACAAACTCCATACAAGCTTTGAGATGAGACTTTTTCATTAATGGCTTATTTCTTGCCACCTGTCTATAGAAGCCAGCTTTTGTGAAGGGAATGGGATATTGTTGATTGATGAACATTGACCCCCATCTCGAACATAGAACCTTGCAGATATTTTTAAGTCATTGTTGGATTTACAGTGACATCCCGATCCAGTTTCCTGCTTGCGGGGCTGCTGAGGTTGGATGGGCGATCTGATCTGGGTAGAGGCTCGGTCTCGAGGTGATGTGGTATATCTTCCACTTCTTAATGATGGATTTCACCATACTCAAAGGGATAAGGAGTGACTTTGAAATCTTCTTTTGACCCTCTCCTTAATGGTGCTTCTCCACCATTTTATGTCTGCCTTTTTTGCAAAGTTCCTTGGTCTTCATGTTTACCTTATTGGTTGACCAAGTGAGTTACACCTTGAAACTCCTTAGATAAATGGAGCAGATTAATTTTTAAGTTAAACCACTGATTACATACAGATGAAACCTATTACACTTATTTTGGAACCTTTCAAACAAATAATTTGTTCTTGAAGTGATTTATGGTTAATTAGACAAAGGGTTTGAATACTTATATCACTGAGACTCATCTGATTTTCTCTGTTATTGCAAGTCATTCACATTTTATCTACATTTTTTTTAGCTTTATCACTTTGGAGTAGTTTGTGAAGACTATATATTGAATTTGATTTGAAAACATCATGACGTAAGCTCAGGTGGCATCAAAATGTGAAAACTTTGAAGGGGGTTGAATACTTTAGCAGGCCACTGTAGTTCAGCTCAAGTCAGTGTTCAGCTCAGTTCAGTTTGGATCAGTGTTCAGCTGCCCTAACTCCACCCCACTGATTTACACCCATTGGCTGGACAGCTGGACTGACTCCACCCCAAGAAAATAACCCCATTGCATGAAGCAGCAAAGATTGGCAGGCCGTGGCCTGGGTGTTAGTTCACATCCAAGTGCAATTGGAATGTTCAAAGGTATATAACCACAATTTATGTATGTATGCACATAAGCCGTATGCATATTTTTGATTCATGTACGTACATTGGTTTATTTTTAATATTAAATAGGCAGAGCCTGGAAATGAATGAAACACGGTGGATTAGAGAGTTTTGTGTTCATTTTGGTTATGGTAATCTTGCTCTTATTCATATTGTTACGGGTTTGTTGGCTGGGTCACAAGTGGCTTTGCCATGGCATGACGAGTTGTTAAGCAACCACAAGCACCATCTGAAACGACTAATTCTGGCAGGGTCCTCACGTCAAAATACCGTATTACCTTCCCAGTGAAATAGTCACCCCAGATGAAGCCTGTGCTCTCCACACCCTACCCTTTTTTAAATCAATTAGATACAGCCGAGCGGAACCGTACATGGGATGTCAGCTAGTCTAACTGTTGGCGAACCAAAAGTAAAAAAAGGAAGCCTTTCAGAACATTCAGAAATACATCAACTTTAAAAAAAAATTTTTAAAGAAGCCTTATTGGACTGGTTTTGTGTCCAAATCAAGAGTGCAAATAATGCTCTTTCAAAAGACCTTCAAAAAGCCTGGAATTGTTGGTTTTCAGTACTACAATTCAATAAGTACTGGCTTGCCTATTTAACCCTCTGGATGCATTTGCTCAATACATCGAAAGCCATCATTTTCTGGACAATAAGCACCCCATGTTTATTGAGGACATTCTAGTTCTCAAAATGAGACAAATTGATGAACTCCAAGGGAATCGATGATGTCTCGATTATGAGGCCATAGGACGTGCCCTTTTATTCCAAATGACACATTCCATGCCCTTTGTCTACTAATAATGGTTTGAACTTAAACCTTCAATGGTACACATTGTTTCTGGATCAAAGGAGTTAACCCATTTGTTATCTTCGGAAAGTGTCTTGAAATTAACCTCTTGGACCAATGTACTGAGTGTGCTGTTAATGCGTTTAATAACGCAGATGTACAGTTTTCTTTATTGGATGTTAACTCATTAATCATCCTGCATGGCAGTGAACACCTTTGCAGTGCAGACGTTTAATCGATGGCCTAATTTCCATTGTGCCATTACGGCTGCCGAGGGTTCGATGCGGTGAACCACACAGCCATTTGTTCATCCGTCACTATTCACAACGGCTTGGACAAGACCATAACCGTGTACCTTCATATATAATGAATCCATTTGGACCATTGTGCCTGTGCTTTATCCACAGCACATTATCTGCTTATCTTCTATCTGGGAACCCCGTTCTTAACATTAGCCTAATCTAAGTTAATACTCACATCCCTTTAACTTCCACAGGAAAATCAATTTGGCCATACACACATTGGCCTACTCTTTTCAAACAGTAATATGGCATCTTTAGCGTCTAGCAGTCGGTGAATACAAGTGGATTGAACGTCTGGCTTAATGTCCCAAAGAAGGACTCCACACTCAGATGATACAACATGATGACAGTGTATAGTTTGACCAGGAATCGAACCCAGACTAAATAGCTAAAAGGAAAATCGTACTCCCTATCGCTGTTAAAAAAAAAAGCTTAAAAAAAATTTTGAACGTGAAGGGTCATGTCCTTTTTGCATACCAGAAATTTCGAAACCTTCCTCCACAACACACACACACACACACACACACACACACACACACACACACACACACACACACACACACACACACACACACACACACACACACACACACACACACACACACACACACACACACAAACCTCTATCTCCTCCACAAACCAAATGTTCTCTTCCTCTCCCTCAATCCTGTTCCTCCCTCAAACTGCCCCACCTTCACTCTTCCACAATCAACTTTTAACAGCCCACCCCCTTTGGACACATTTGTTTCTGGCCCTTTAAATGGACTTCACTACCACTCAGATGAAATCGTTACACCAGAGAATGCACAAGCAAACCACCACACACCTGTCAAACATTCAAGAACGATCAGACTCATGACCAATTATTCAACCAGAAACAATATTTCATTTTCACTGACTGTGGCACTGTGCCCAGGGAGAGTACAATTCTGACAATAAGTGCACACTCTGCAGTTTGGTGATTATAAAGCACCAATATATATATATATATATATATATATATATATATATATATATATATATATATATATATATATATATATATATATATATATATATATATATATATATATATATATATATATATATATCGCAGCACATACAGATTGCTCTATGCTTTAGCACTGAAATTCCTTCGCTCTTAGATATTTATTATTATTTTTTCCTGCCGTCTGTGGTATGGCTCCGAACTAATACCTGCAAGTGGGTGATGGATGTGAGGGTGGGAAGTATCAGGATAACGGTGCGTGTTAAATCCATCACTCAGCAAATCCTTGCCGATGACAAATGCAGACTTTAAAAAATCGGACAACACTCATTATTTTACACTCTCCTGCACATTTACTTTTCATCTGTCATTGTATTTTTTGCATTGTTTTTGGTAAAGCTTTCACTATGTTTACATTTCATATATTTCACTACCTTGCTGAAAGCAGCTCGCATTTGTGTTTGCATTCATCGGTCATTTTATGAAGGCTACCCCTGTGGGATAGGCCGAGTCTTATACTGAAGCTGTTTCGGGTTTTTTTCCACAATTAGTGCCCTGAAATTTTAGTGGTACCCCAGAGTTCATTACACCCTTCGGAGCATCTAAACCACCATTTTGTTTTTTTTTCCTTTTTTTCTGCCAATGTCTGAGCTGTATCTCGAATCTGGCTTGGACTTTTGGAATTAAATTTTTCATCAATAATAGGGATAAAAATATTTGAAGTATGTGGGGTTGACGTAATTTGTTTTTTGACCTTGACCTAATTTTTAAGGTCATGACCCAATACGCCATTTTAACATTTTTCACCACAACTCAACTAAAGGTTTGCTCCATCGGAATGAAACTACCCTCTCTAGATATCCCAGTGTAAGGCACATTTACTCTTAATTTACATCATACCCCTCCGAGTTAAACGTCAAGGTCCAATGGCGGTCTCCAAAAAAAAAACGTGTTTTTTTGTCATCGCTCAATTTTTCCACTGCAGAATCTCACAGATCGCTTGGCCTTCCATTATGTCCTCGCATCATAATAGTATACCTGCACTGAAGTTGTGTACCTGATATTTGATTAGTGCCCTTGACCTACCTTTTTCGAATTGTGACCAAATTAACAAAAAATCCTTTTTGATCTTTCCTTTTCCTTTTTGATCTTTCCTAATCCTAATTTTCATTTCCTAATCCTTTTTGATCCTAACTTGAATAATTTTAACACAGATTTTCATGGCATTGAGTTTTACAGATAGATTGCAAATGGGAACACATTTTCTTAATTTACACTCTATCCCTAAATGTTGAAGGTAAACGTCATACGGCAGTCCAAAAAAAGAATGTGCCATCATTGGATCGTGGGCCAAGGGTAAGTTACGGGTGATCGCCAAGGGTAATTCTGGTGAGGCTTACCCTTGGCGATCGCTTTGTGATCGCAAATATCTACTTTGTTTTGTTCCTCATTTTCTTTATCAAATCACCTTCTTCAGGGCTACACCTGTTTAACGAATTCACTTTTTCATTTTTACAACTCAAGAGACCAATACTGCCAAAGAAGTCTCTTGGCAAGGATTATAACTGGTGCTTTGCCTTTGGCTTACCAGCAATCAGTCAAGGTGGGAATTTGTCATTCATTCAGGATGCTGATGATAACTCGCCTCGTCTTCTCAAAAAACATCGTGAAATCCACCAACGGCCAGTGCTGGCAGATGAGTCCACCGGTTGAATGTCCGACGGACGACGACACACTCATTGATGCATCACCCTTCAATGCGAAACGCCAGGGTGATGGTTTGTCGCTGGGTCAAGATTCAAACCCAGACTCAACAACTCAAAAGTGTGTAGCTCGACATTATCCTGCCAGTTTTTCATACTCCTCCAGAATTATTAGTGTGCTCTTTCTTGTTTTGTGTGTGCATGTGCGTTGTTACAGATGACCTATAAACTTGATGTCCGACAAAGCAATCCGAAGATTGATGACCTGAGAAACACCATCATGTCACCATGGGTCAAATATAAATGCTTTTACTGATGAGTAAAGGGAGAAATAAAAACGGTATTAAATGTAAGGGCGTGATATATCGGCAAAACTAACAACACAAAGGGGAAAAAGAGGGAAAAGGTGAATATGTGAATCGACCAGCCAATCATGCAAATTGATGCCTTGAGACAGCCACAGACATACTGGTAGATCTACGTAGATTCTAGACTAAGGAATACTTTGAAGGGGTCATCTACATGCAATAGACACAAATTCAATGGAAGTTTTGACCCTCCCCCATTCTGTCCCAGTAAATTCTCTACTTCCTCCTCCTGTCCTTTTACTCTCGAGTTCTTCCAACGTCATTGTCCTTTACTCTCCCCTCAACCCCAACACCTCCAAGAGCCCCTTTTCTCCTCCATCCTCTATCTTTGTCTTTATTACGCTCAATTTGAATTTTCACAATTTAACTGCCACCCTTTTGCATAAGTAATATTCCAATGATCTTCAACTGGTTCCGGTTCCGGTTTTGTAGCAGCGAGAGGTCTCCTTCGGGGCTCCCTGCTGACGTTCTCAAAGCTAAGTTTCCGGTTGTTATTTGTCCCGTTTTAACTGTTTAATTTTCTCACCTAGATGTTACTGTGTGTTGCTAGTTCGGTTTTGTTTCAAAAATCGTGCTATTTTGTGAGTATTTTTGTCGACGTTCTTACCTGGTGCTTGAGGCCTAGGCCTAGGCTTGAGGCCTACCAGTTCCACTCGGTGTTCGATCGTTTTTTTTTTTTTGTTTGCTTGTTTTTTTCTCCCCATTACCTTCAATTTCTATCCTCCCCATTACCTTCAATTTTGATCCTCCCCACTTTCCAAACATCCCCCATTCTCCCAACTAATCTCTTTCTTATCTCAAAAAAAAAATAAAAATAAAAAAACAACAACAACAACACGCTCACCTTCTCCCGATTCTGCTTCTTCTTCCTCTTAACTTCCTCCTCGTCTTCTTCCTCGATTTTTTTTTTTTTACACTTCCATGACCTAATCTGTTGAACTCTCTCATACATTAATATTAACAACAAAAAATATATATATATATATATATAAATATATACCCAACAACAACAACAACACGCTCACCTCCCGATTCTGCTTCTTCTTCTTTCTCTTAACTTCCTCCTCGTCTTCTTCCTCAATTTTTTTTTTTTTTTTTTTTTTTTTTTTTTTTTTTTTTTTTTTTTTACACTTCCATGACCTAATCTGTTGAACTCTCTCATACATTATTTTTAACAACAAAAACGATCTTATAATGCTTCATCTTCCTCTCTCACACATGTGGTACTCTTTACTGTTTCACAATGCACTACTCTTCTGCTATTTTAACAGACTGCTCTCATTTCGACCTCTCCTTCATTCCTTGCCTAAAAAATCCAACTATTACAGCGCTTCTTCTCTCCATGCTCTGAATTCGCCTTCATTGCATCCATCAAGAATTGTGTTAAATCGCATCTCTGACCGAAAACTTTTAAAAACCACAGTTTGCCATGGATGCTCGCTTTCCATCAACCATTCTTTATTTCCAACTTCAGTGCCAACTCACCCCGCACACCCCTCACACACACTCTCAAAGCAACCAACCCACGCGTCACCCTCCAAGCCTCCCTCTCACCTCTCTCAAAAATTCCCCCTCACCTTTCTCCCACCTTTCATCCCCCTCACTCTTCCTTCTCAAAGTTGCCCCCCTCTCATCCACCAACCTGCCTCCCTCCACTGCCCTCTCACCTCCATCTCTTCACTCCACCTCCTCAAATCCTCAACTGCCTTCTTCCTTGTCTCTTGTCCCTCCTCTCCCCCAGCACCACAGAGCCTTTTCTCCTCCTCATTCGGCCCCCTCCCCTCGCTATTCTGCAATACCCCACACTCCTTCAGCAACCTTCCTTACCTGCCCCCCTCGTCCCTTGTCCTACCCTCCCCTTCCCCCTCCACCTCCTGCACCCAAAGCCTCCTCCCCTTCCTCTTCATTAAAAGTGTGGACCTCAAATATCCGGGGCCTTCGCTCAAACCTTTCAGATCTTTCCATGCAGGTTGCCACTGACAAACCAGACATTATCTGCCTAACAGAAACTTTCCTCTCCCAAGACGTGTCTGACTCCCAAGTATCTCTCCCTGGCTACTCCCTCTTACGATATGACAGACCTGAGCCTCGTCCTGGTGGAGGTGTTGCTCTCTTCATCAAAGACTCTTCCTCACTCTCCATGCACTGCTCTCACTCCCCCACACCCCCAGGAATACCTCTGGCTTCGGCTTCCCCTCCACTCCCACCTCATGTTTATATGTGTACTGTACCGTCCACCGAACAGTGATGACTCCATCTACACCTCACTATCCGAAAACATGGACTATCTTCTATCATCTCATCCAAACTCTCTCTTCCTCTTATGTGGTGACTTCAATTGTCATCACGCCAGTTGGCTAGGTGTGGGTACCTCTCTCACCTGCCATGGCACCTCAGCAAAAGCTTTCTGCGACTCATTGGGACTGACTCAATCGGTCAACTTCCCGACCCGGATCTCAACCAATGGTACTCCATCTCTTCTGGATCTGATTTTGACAAATTTCCCTGACAATATCTGCTGCTCTTCCTTCGCTCCAATTGGTTCTTCTGACCACGTCCTTGTCAAAGTGGACATCTCTCTGGCTGTTATCAGAGAACCACCTCACCGCCGTCGAGTCTGGCATTTCAGTCAAGCCGACTGGCAGGGTCTCCGAGCAGCCATCAAACTTACAGACTGGTCTCCTATCACTACTTTCTCAAACATCAACTCATCCTGGGAATTCTTTCAAAGAAACTTGCTCTCCCTCATACACAGATTTATCCCCTCTCGTGTTCAGTTGTCTTACCCTTCCTCCCGCCCTTGGTTTACTGAAGCATGTGGCGAGGCAGTTGTCCTGAAACAACTTGCCTTTTCTTCATGGAAAGCAAACCCAACTGAGGGCAATCTCAGTTCTTTCCACAAAGCTCGGAACAAGTGTGTATCTACCCTCAGGAGAGCCAGAAAACAACATCTTTCTCATCTCAAGTCTGAACTCTCAAACCTCTCTCCCTCCTCAAAATCCTGGTGGCGTTTAATCAAATCTGTTTCTGGTGTATGTTCCCCCTCCATCCCCTCCCTTACCTCAAATGGCCGCACTGCTGATTCCACACGTGATAAAGCTGAATGTCTAAACTCGGTGTTTGCAGCTAAATCTTGTGTCCTAAACCCATCACTATCTCTACCCACTTTACCCAGTCACACCCAACTGTCCCTGGACTCTGTATCCTTTTCTCCTGACAAGGTGGAGAGCTTGCTTTCAAACCTCGAGTCAGATTCTGCAACCGGTCCAGACGGCATCAGCCCACGTGTCCTCAAAGCCTGCTCTTCTGCTCTTGCTCACCCTCTCTGTTCTATTCACCCTCTCATTTTCCCAAGGTCATCTGCCATCTGCTTGGAAATCTGCTAACATCACTGCCCTGCATAAAAAGGTGCAAAAACAGATCCCTGTAACTACAGACCAATCAGCCTTCTCCCAATCATCAGCAAGGTGATGGAATCCATCATCGCTTCAGACATGAAATCCTTCCTCTTCTCCAATGGCTTGATTTCCAATCATCAATTTGGTTTCAGACCAGGTCACTCTACCCTGGATATGCTGCTTCTGCTCTCCCATCAATGGATGGAGGTCCTCAATGCCAGACAGGAAATCCGAGCCGTATCCCTGGACATATCACGTGCTTTTGACACAGTCTGGCACCCTGCCCTACTCACCAAACTCTCTTCCCATGGTATTCAAGGCCATCTCCACTCATGGCTCGCAGACTTCCTCTCCTGTCGCAGTCAACGTGTGGCCCTAAATGGAGTTCTTTCATCCCCTCTTCCTGTGCAGGCTGGAGTTCCTCAAGGTAGCGTTCTGGGCCCTGTTCTTTTTTTTTTTTTTTTTTTTTTTTTTGTATACCTTGGTCGAGGCTCGTATGAGAGCGAACACACAACTCACAGCAAGGAGGCATGAGACAAGAGGGGCGGGAGTGGAAGGGACAAAACATTGGGGAACAGACACAGGTGAACTGTGGAAGGGAGAGGGATGGGGATGGGACGGGGAACATGGCGAGGAGAAGATGGACATTACAGGGACTTTCAGGAAGGAAAGCAGGAGAATTGAAGGAAGTGGGCTTGGGTGGATTATCGGGGGTAGAAAAGATCGAGGATTTGGATGGGGGAAGATAAGAGGTGGTGGTGAACAGCTGTTTTGAAAGCCTGGAGGGAAGAATGGGAAAGAATAGAGTGAGGAAGTTTATTTCAATGGTGGGGAAAAATAGGAATGAAAGAGTGAAGATGAGCAGTGATTCGTGATTTTGGTAGTTTAACCAGAAGGGGGTTGTTGGCGGACCTTGAGCGCCCTGTGGAAATGTGGTTGGGACAAATCGCAGAGAGAGCAGGGGGGGCAAGGCTGGAGAGGAGTCGGTAGAAGACAGAAAGACCACCGACTAACCTGCGGTGATTGAGTGAGAGGCCCAAAGACTCAGCTTCATTGCGGGAGATGCCAATGATCTTAAAAGCCCTGGTTTCGACAGCGTGAAGTCGAGAAAGGTGGGAGGCAGGAGCACCAGCCCAGAGGGGAGAGCAGTACTCCATCAGGCTACGGACAAAAGCTTTGTAAGTGGTCAGGAGCTCAAGAGGGCCGAGGAAGGACTTTGCACGACGGAGGATTCCCAGTCGGCGACTGGCTTTTGAGGCAAGGTTGGAAATGTGACTTTCCCAGGAAAGGTCATGGCAGATAGTGAGACCCAGAAGCTTGAAAGAAAAGACTTCTTCCAGAGGATTGTTGAGAAAGTGGATGGGGGGGTTTTGTAAACGGTCCTTTCGAAGAGACATAGTGAGAGTGTGAGATTTGTCTGGATTGAAAGACATGTTCCACGTGTTGGACCAGTTTGTGATTTTATCCAGATCTGCAGTGAGCGAAGAAGCTGCTGCTTGCTGGTCTGAGGGATGACAGATGGTACGGCAGAGGGTGGAGTCATCGGCAAAGAGAAATAGAGGATTTTCCAGAGAGTCCGAGAGATCATTGATGAAAACCAGAAAAAGAACAGGGCCCAGAACGCTACCTTGAGGAACTCCAGCCTGCACAGGAAGAGGGGATGAAAGAACTCCATTTAGGGCCACACGTTGACTGCGACAGGAGAGGAAGTCTGCGTTCTTTTTCTGGTTTTCATCAATGATCTCTCGGACTCTCTGGAAAATCCTCTATTTCTCTTTGCCGACGACTCCACCCTCTGCCATACCATCTGTCTTCCCTCAGACCGGCAAGCAGCAGCTTCTTCACTCACTGCAGATCTGGATAAAATCACAAACTGGTCCAACACATGGAACATGTCTTTCAATCCAGACAAATCTCACAGTCTCACTATGTCTCTTCGAAAGGACCGTTTACAAAACCCCCCCATCCACTTTCTCAACAATCCTCTGGAAGAAGTCTTTTCTTTCAAGCTTCTAGGTCTCACTATCTGCCATGACCTTTCCTGGGAAAGTCACATTTCCAACCTCGCCTCAAAAGCCAGTCGCCGACTGGGAATCCTCCGTCGTGCTAAGTCCTTCCTCGGCCCTATTGAGCTCCTGACCACTTACAAAGCTTTTGTCTGTAGCCTGATGGAGTACTGCTCTCCCCTCTGGGCTGTTGCTCCTGCCTCCCACCTTTCTCGGCTTCACGCTGTCGAAACCAGGGCATTTAAGATCATCGGCATCTCCCGCAATGAAGCTGAGTCTTTGGGCCTCTCACTCAATCACCGCAGGTTGGTCGGTGGTCTTTGTCTTCTACCGACTCCTCTCCAGCCTTGCCCCCCCTGCTCTCTCTCTGCGATTTGTCCCCACCACATTTCCACAGGGCGCTCAAGGTCCGCCAACAACCCCCTTCTGGTAAAACTACCAAAATCAAAAATCACTGCTCATCTTCACTCTTTCATTCCTCTTTTTTTCCCGCCTTTGGAATAAACTTCCTCACTCTATTCTTTCCCATTCTTCCCTCCAGGCTTTCAAAACAGCTGTTCACCACCACCTCTTATCTTCCCCCATCCAAATCCTCGATCTTTTCTACCCCCGATAATCCACCCAAGCCCACTTCCTTCATTTCTCCTGCTTTCCTTCCTGAAAGTCCCTGAAATGTCCATCTTCTCTTCGCCATGTTCCCTGTCCCATCCCCATCCCTCTCCCTTCCACAGTTCACCTAATGTGTCTGTTCCCCACTGTTTTGTCACTTCCACTCCCGCCCCTCTTGTCTCATGCCTCCTTGCTGTGAGTTGTGTGTTAGCTCTCATACGAGCCTCGACCAAGGTATACAAAAAAAAAAAACTGCTGGCGGACTCTAAAACCCATCGTTTCCAACAGGAACAGATATAAAGTACATTCACACAACCAACCCATAGGCAGGGCATTGCCTTAATGAATGGGCCATCCCCTGGAGGGGGACATTAAGCCAGCTGTCCCATCTTCTCGAATTTTCTGGTGACTGTTAAAGATCCGCAGTACATTTCAAAAATTAAAACAGGTAGATCTTTGTCTGCCAGATAACCTGGTCAAATACTGTATAAATTGCCTTGATATATGGTGGACAATAATACCCTTGAGGAATGATGTAGCCCTGGACCCAGTTGTGTACACATGTGATACAGCCGTACCCCAGCCGCACATCAGCATCCTATGAGCGAAGGATAGAGAGACAAAAGGAAATGGAGAAAGTGTGTCAAAAGTAATGACTGCAAGGATAGATATACAGTACTTACTCAATAAGTTGATTACTCAGCAGTGTATATCGATGGTGACCCAGAAAGTGGCTGTTGTTGAAACGTTATCGGGTGCACATTTGTCTTTTGTGCAAATATTTAATCTGTGTCATCAAAATCCGAAAAATGACCAGTGATTTGGCTCACAAAGGAATTCAACAAGATAAAAGCAAACCGACTCCCCTCTGTAACCTGAGTACTTGACTCCCCCACTCTGGACTCCAGTCACTCCCACCAACCGACATTCACCAAAACTGTTCACTTTCAGTCTCCTCCTCACTCTCCAAATGCCTAATCACCCCCCCCCGCCCCCCCGCACCCACAAGTCATCACCCAATCCCAAAAGTTCCTCCTAACGCCCCCCTGTCCCCAACTAGCCCCGACTAATTAGCTCACTGAAGCATCAAATACGGATTCTTTTAAAACACTGGATCTGTTGGAGCCAACATGATTTATGGAAAACTCAATTTCCCTCACTGCCACTGATTGGAACCGAATCCACAATTAGAACGAAAAGGTTTTTCTGTTGTACTGATGATCAGGGCGATATAAGTCCAAACTTTTAATGACTAGACTTTGCTTGCAGAGGCATGCATTGCTTATTGATCTTTTTATATACTTCGGAGAATAATTTTTGAGCAATTGATTTGTTTTTGATGTGTTTTTCTACTTGCTGAAATGCTTTGTGGGAAAGGGGGGGAGGACTCCAGAAACAATTGGCGCATTGAATAATAAAATTGAGATCATTACTTGATGCCTGGTGTTGGCTTAATGGTTCAAGTGGTGGGCTTGGGATCCTAGGATCCTGATTTCAAATCCCACTCGGCTGTTGAATTCACACCAGGTGGGGTTGACTCTGCCTGTCATCCTTCCGAGGTCGGCAAAATGAGTGCCAGCTTGCTGGTACCTTGTGTCGGAGTGGCGACCCGTCCAGGATTGTACCCAACAGTCAAGGAGACTACTTAGGCAGCAGCGACAACGCTCTGAACAGAGTATGGTCCGAATGGATGGATGGATAACTTGATGTTGATGAAAGAAGAAAACTCTGATTGCATTTCCATAATCGTCATCAATTGGATGTGCAACACTTTGTGCAGAATTACATGAGGAAACTCATTACAAAACACCAGGTCAAATGAAAACACATTATGGCTGTAGAAGGAAAGTGAAAAATGTTCGCTTATCAACTGCTTGGACAAAGAGATTGTCCATCAATTAACAAGTTGATATGAGGGTCGTTCAAAAAGTTATCCGAACGAGGTACTCGCAATTGTCCAAGACGTGCCAAGGTTATATATTCATGCCTCCTCAGACGAAGGCTGGAGGTATTCTGCGTTCGGTTTGTCCGTCCCTGGGTCTGTTATCAAATTTTTGTTGCCACGGTACATGAGAACAATTAAAGGGATTTCATTCAACCAAACGTGCCAAAAGTATGCGCTGTCGTAGAAAGATGAACTGATTCAATTTTTTGGTTCAAACAGTTCAAAATCCAGAGGGCATGGGCTTTTTGTGAATCATTTTGTGGACCATAACTCGGGTTAGAAACATCTGATGTTGTCTCTCTTCTACTTATCTCTCACATTTTCTGTCTCTGTCTCTGTCTCTGTCTCTTTTGACCTTTAATTGAGATCACACATAACAGTGGGCTGACATCCAACACAGGCAGAGGCATATGCATCGATGCATTTGCGTCAAATTCTATTTTCTAGTTCAATAGGTGCTTCTGTATTTATCAGTAAGAAAATAAATTATTATTATTTATATTAATTACTGTCTTTATGGGAATACACCTTGTTATCTACTATATAATGCAAACCGTGGTGTCTGTTAGTGCGTTTGTCTGCCTCCCGTTTACGGCGGTCGCTTCCCGCGCTGCATTTGAAAAGGTCCGTACACAGGCAAAGCTCAACATTCAACCGGAAGAAGAGCATGATACCAAACGAGATACATTTAAAGCATATAGATGCAACATGGAATCAGTTTGTTTAACAGTGCGTAAAAGGCTAACCTGATGATTATCACAAGGTTGAACACACCATTTCAGCGGTGTTCATCGCAGTAGCCTATACTGAAAGTCTTTGAACAAAGGTTGCAGTGCAAGTCGATCATTTTAAATGAAAGAAAAACCTCCATTTAGCATTGTGACCGAAAAATAAAGTGAGATAAACTTCAAAGACGTCCAAAATTTACTTAAATTTGATATTCAGCGGAATTGATGATGTCATTTGCTCGAGTGAGAACGTCTGGTCTGACTATTTATTTATTTGTGAATATGTGTGCGTGTGTGTTTGTTTGTTATTCGCATACCTCAAAAAATATTAAACCGAATCGCATGAAATTTGGTGGGATGATTGGTTATTATCCAAGGAACATTTGATTAGATTTTGGGAGCGATCAGGTCAAGGTCAAGGTCATGAAAAGGTCAAAATCGTCTTTTTGCCATAGCGAAGTCAATTTTTATCCAATTTGCATGAAACTAATGCCAAAATGTTCAGAATTTAATGCCCGATCTATTGATATGCGACATGACACAATGACGTCATTACTCTTGTTAGCGGTTGGGGGTCAAAGGTCAGGGGGGTCACGACCTTGCGCATGTGCGTTTTTTGGTCATAACGTGGTCAATTCTGATCCGATTCACATGAAACCAGCACGAAAATGTTCCCTGTTCTGTTCTGTTCCCTCCCCACACTCATGCCAATAGCAAAACAGTAGCGGCGGCGAAGGTATATGCTCTTTACGAGTGCCCGTTCTAGTTTGTTATATCAGACTTTAAAAATGGTGCGTGTTCCTTCCTTGCTTGATGCTCAACATTTAAAATGGATAGAGCATGGAAATATAGAGGGAGGGAGGAGGGAGTTGGAGAGAGAGTGAGGGGAGAGGGCAGGGAGAGAGAGCGCGGGCAGGGAGAGAGAGGGGGGGCAGGGAGAGATAGAAGGGAAAGAGCGAAGGGAGGGAGGGAGAGTGGAGGAAGGGAGGGAGAGCGCGGGCAGGGAGAGAGAGAGGGGGGCAGGGAGAGA
Source organism: Eptatretus burgeri (assembly GCF_056783735.1). Taxonomy (NCBI): domain Eukaryota; kingdom Metazoa; phylum Chordata; class Myxini; order Myxiniformes; family Myxinidae; genus Eptatretus; species Eptatretus burgeri. The sequence continues at coordinate 9,464,376 of NC_140974.1, forward strand.
TAGAAGGGAAAGAGCGAAGGGAGGGAGAGAGAGTGGAGGAAGGGAGGGAGAGAGAGTGGAGGGAAAGAGTGAAAGAGAGGGGGAGAGGGGGTAGAGGGAGAAGGAAGAAGGGGGAGGGAAGGGAGAAGTTTCCTTCTGTATCCATCATGCCTGCCCCATTCCTCCACACATCCATTGTTTATTCAAGTCTTCCTTTATTTTGTCCTTAAACTCTGCTGTTTGTGTCCCCCTCCCTCTCTACTGTTCATTTTGACCTGTTGTGTCCTGATCTGTTCAATGTTCCAGCTATTCCATGAGCCTTGACTCTGTACACAAAAAAACACGTATCAGAGGTTGGCGACCATTGTGCAGGCTTGATGAGCCGAATGGTCTCTTCCTGCATTGAAGTTCTTTGAAAGGAAAGTCATCTATTATATATTGTGAATCATGACGTGTGTCAGGTCAGGTTAGATCTGTGACCTGCTACAGGTACCATGTAAACCTGTACTAACCTGTTCCATGGTCGGGTTGTCGGAGACTAAACCGTCTCCCCCACCAGGTTTTCTGGTGAGCAGGGTGTTTGGATATGGACACCCAGCAGGATTAAAAACAAAACCTGTCAAAGGGCGAAGGAGCTTCTTGTGAGCCAACGGCCATCCATATTTAGTACCCAACTGTGTCTGCGGACATCCTCCTGCAGTTGGGTTACTTTTTATTAGGAGGTTGGTGGCAGGATTTGCACTCCGGCCACCGTAAAACCCTTCATTCCACAAAACACAAAAACGCAAAAAAGTCTGAAAACCCACTCCGTGGGAGTACCTCCTGTGCAGCTTCCCTTCGCAGGTCAGCTCACCGGATGACAGGATTGGGGCAAAGCCTTTGGGACCCCCAATCTTTGATGATAGGAGGGAAACCACAGGGTAACATCCCTGGGTCAGATTGCGGGAGAGTGTGTCGGAGTGGTGCTGAGGTGTCGTCCACCAGATGGCGGTCTCCTTGGGTTAACCTGAGGTGGTCCCTTCGGGTGGGTGCCTGGAATGTCTTATCCCTAAGAGAGGATGATCACCTGTCTCTGTTATCATCTGAGCTCAAGCGTTTGGACATCAGGATTGCAGCTCTCTCTGAGGTTCAGAGACCGGATTGCGGCGAGATAATGGCGGGTGGTTACACCTACTATTGGTCTGGTCGCTCTGATGGTTACCATACCCAAGGAGTTGCTGTAGCTGTGTCCAATAAGCTGACCCCAATGATAATTGAGGTAACACCGGTCAACGAGCGTCTTATGAGATTAAGGATTCGTCACTCCTTAGGTGTCATTTCCCTGGTCTCTGTTTATGCTCCGACTGAGGCGAGTGATCTCACCGTGAAGGACACATTCTACGCCACACTCGAGTCTGTGGTTGATCAGTGCCCCAGACGAGATACACTTCTAGTCTTGGGGGATTTCAATGCATCGACTGGAACTGATATGAATGGTTATGAGGTGTGTGTTGGTCCCCATGGGTCAGGAACTATGAACCAGAATAGCACTAAGTTCCTTGACTTTGCAAGAAGTCATGGACTTAGGGTGGCTGGTTCATGGTTTCAGCGCCCACAAGCTCATCGCTGGACTTGGTATTCCAACGCTGGCGGTGTGACAAAGGAGATTGACCATGTCCTCATTGACGGTCGTTGGAGGATGATCCAGAACTGCAGGGTCTACCGGAGTGCTCAGTTCCTCAATACTGACAACAGGCTTGTTGTAGCAACTCTAAAGCTGCACCTTAAATCCTGGAGAATGGTACCATCCCAGCCTCGGCTGGATGTTGGCAAGCTCAGGGATGAGAGAGTAGCTGAGGAGTTTGCGAACAGGCTGAGTGGACACTTGGGGGGTCTGGGTGCTTTGGGGGGTCCTGAAGAGTTGTGGAGTGCCTTCAGGACCACCGTCCTTGATGTTGCCAGTGGATGTCTTGGAACTCACCGCAGGGCAAAGAAGAATTTTGTCTCTCAAGGGACACTGGATACCATTGACCAGAGTCGCAGGGCCAGGCTGAATGGCAGAGCTGAGCTGTTCAGAGAGCTGAGGCGTAAAACTGTACGTGCACTGAAGGTGGACAAGGAGGCCTATGTGCAAGGAATCTGTGAGGGGGTAGAGCATCACCTGTGGGCAGGTGATTCTCGTTCTGCTTACAGGGGAATTCGCGCATTGCGTTCATCCAAGCCCATCCCTCGGAGCACTGCAGTTAGAGCAGAGAGTGGTAGGCTCTTGAAAGAGCAGTCTGAAGTGAAGGCCCGCTGGGCGGTGACTTTGAGCGGTTGTACCAGGCTGATCCCCCAGCTGTCGAGTTGGACGTCAAGGGTGTTACAATCCCTGTTGCTGACCCACGAATCAACTGTGGTCCACCTTTGCTTGTGGAAACACGGGCTGCGGTGAACCAGTTGAAACGGGGCAAAGCTCCAGGGATCTGTGGCATCCATACCGAACTTCTCAAGGCTGGTGGAAATGCTGCACTCGTGTCGTTGCATGCAGTTTTATGCTCTGCCTGGAACACAGGCATCATCCCAACTGACTGGAAGAGGGGCCTTGTTGTTCCTCTCTGGAAAGGGAAGGGTGATCGCCAAGACTGCAACAACTACCAAGGGGTGACGCTGCTCTCAGTGCCGGGCAAGGTCTTTGCTCGGATAATTCTTCATAGGGTTCGCCACCATCTGCTTGAGCACCAGCGTCCAGAGCAGTCAGGCTTTACAGCAAAGAGGTCAACGGTTGACCGTATCCTTGCTCTTCGTGTCCTCACCGAACGCAGACAAGAGTTTCGGCAGGGGCTGCTTGCAGCCTATGTTGATCTCTGTAAAGCGTTCGATTCAGTGAATCGGGATGTCCTCTGGAGGATTCTTGGTCTTCGTGGGGTGCCACCAAAACTGATCGATCTGATGTCTGAACTCTACTCTGGTACTGAGAGTGCTGTGAAGTGTGGTGGTACCATCTCTGACTTATTTCCAGTTGTTACTGGAGTTCGTCAGGGGTGTGTACTGGCCCCCACACTTTTCAGCACTTGTATGGACTGGATTTTAGGGAGGATGTCGGAGAGATCAAGCTGCGGTGCATCGTTTTGGAATGCCAAGATCTCGGACCTTGATTTTGCAGATGATGCAATCATCTTTGCGGAGACTTTAGATATCCTCTTGGGGGCCCTCGAGGTGCTGAATGAGGAGACGGAGCCGCTGGGATTACGGGTTTCTTGGGTCAAAACTAAGATCCAGGCTTTCGGTGACATCTTGGATGCTGCTGTCCTGTCTGTGTCTGTTTGTGGTGAGGTCATGGAGAGATTCACTTACCTTGGCAGTGATATTCATGTCTCTGCTGGCTGTGAGTCAGAGGTCAATAGACGTCTGGGTCAGGCCTGGGGAGTCATGGATTCACTGGATCATGGGGTGTGGCGCTGCCGGGACCTATGCGGGAGGACGAAAGTCCGAGTCTTCAGGTCCTTGGTACTTCCAGTCTTGCTCTATGGATGCGAGACTTGGACTCTGACCAAGGATCTGAGACAGAGACTTAATTCCTTTGGTACCAGGTCTCTTCGGAGAATCCTTGGCTATTGTTGCTCTGACTTTTTGTCCAACGAGCAGTTGCTGAGAGGGACTCAAGTGAGATTTGTTACCTGCACAGTCCGTGTGCATCAGCTGCGGCTGTATTGACATGTGGCTCGTTTTCCTGATGCTGATCCTGCTCACCAGATTGTCTCAGCGAGGGAGTCTCATGAGTGGAGGAGGCCAGTGGGCCGACCACGTGCCTCATGGTTGCAGCAGGTTGACCATCATCTTAAGGAGATGGGGATGGGCCTGGCATCTGCCTGGGGGATGGCCAGACGGAGGCCCCTGGAGGACCGGCGTAAAGTGGACGCAGCGACGCGCTGTTCTGGCACATGCTCCCATACCTGACCTGACCTGACGTGTGTCTGTCCATGCGTTCCATGGTGTTTGTACGTGCGTTCATCTGTCACCCGTTTATGGAGGACGCTTCCCGCATTGCGTTTGAAAAGCTCAACATTCACTTTTGTAATGACGGGAGAACAGTCATGAATAATGTTGATGCCAAAACCAAAATTAGGATATTTTGCCCTCTTTTTAGACAAATCCAACCTCCACTACCAAATGTTTCACCGCCATTTCACGGTGGGAGGTGTAAAGTATCTCAGAGCTTCGGCTCTGAGTGAAACGAAGAGTGCTGTGACGCGAAAATTAATTGACAATATGACAATTAACCTTTTTTAAGTCCATAAAATAATTTAAATTGATAAATTAACTTAAACTTTTCCCGTCACTGTGGAGCGCTACTTTTGCTAGTAATGTATATTTTGGCATGCATTGGTCTTTTGTGGGTCTCTTGTTCGTGTAACTTTTTGAACTTCATCATATCTCGGTCTAAGGATCACAAAACGCATATTAGAGCATCGAGCAATACAAACCTAAAATAATAATGATAAAATACATGGAGATAGTACGAATTACTCCAAAATAAACAATATAATTATGCACATAGCAAATATTCCTTTTTCCAATGTATCTTTCATGAAATTATATAGACTGGCAGGATAGCCTCGATGTGTGCGCACTCATCTCTCAGCTGTCGAGCCTGGATTTGAATCTCGACCCAGCTACAAACTGTCATCCTGGTCTTTCACATGCAGGTCGAGGCATCAGTATGTGTGCCTTCCCTCAGATGGACATTAAGCTGGAGGAGCCGTCTCCCAGCACCGACCGTTGTTGAACGCTAAAGATACCGTGGTGTCTTTCACAAAGAGAAGGTGAGGTATCGCTGGCACCCTGAACAGATTGCAAATTCTTGCCCCAATGAGCTTCAGTTAAACTTCAAGACTGCACAGTTGTTTGGTGAAACACTTGGGCCAAAAATATTCCCCAGCAGACCCAACAAAAGAGGTGAGAATAATTGGAACGGTTAGGGAAGTACGGTAGTACTTGTATGTAATGTACTCGGTAGACAGCGACGAAGGCTCTGAAGTGAGAACAACAGGTTTATTCCCGGCCACGGGCACGACGCAGCACAGCACCGGAACTTGGGCGGGTCACATGACTCTGCTTAACCAGGCCCCGGGGCACCCATGTATGCATGCATCTTACTATAATTCACCGTCTGTCCGTCTGTCTGTTCCCAGGTACCGCAAAAACAGCTGAACCGATCGCAACCAATTTTTTAACCTCTGCCATCGAAGATGGACGGAGGTTACTGTTTTCACCCCTGTCTGTTTGTTTGTTTGTTTGTGAACAGTATTACGGAAAAACTCCTGGACGGATTTCGACGAAACTTGGTGGGGGGATGAGGTATGGTCCAAGGATCATGCCATTACATTTTGGACTTGGTCCAAAGTCCAATATGACCGCTATGGCGGCCATTTTGAAAAATATTTGAAATTTTTTTTTTGCATTTCTACATGTTTTAAGTGATTTTCAACCCAAAAAAAATTGTTAAGAGAAAAAAAAAACTTAGAAATTTTGCAACTTTTTTTTCAAAAAAATTTCGATTTTTTTTTGGCATTTCTACATGCGCATCGATCTAGTTGAGTTTATTCAATCGTGGTTCAGTGGAGTCTGATCCGTTTTGACCTACAATGAATAGGACATCAGGTTCACTTAGGTGACCCAGCACTATTGGCGGCGGAGGTTTTGCACTCTACCGAGTGCTCCCCCTCTAGTTGAGGTCTGTAATCTTGGGATCCCTTGGAGTAAAATAGGCATCTTACTATAATTCACCGTCTGTCCGTCTGTCTGTTCCCAGGTACCGCAAAAACAGCTGAACCGATCGCAACCAAATTTTGGGTGTGTAATGTTGGGATCCCTTGGAGTAAAATAGGCATAAATATAATAACATGACCCCCTTGACGGCTCCCGTAGGAAGCGGGTGCTTCAAGTTATCATAAATTACTGAAACATCTCAGGACAGTTGTGCTTATATCCCAACATTTCAATGTAAGCATCGTGGTATTGCAAATGCTGTACATGTATTTTTGCAACATCTCTCCTGCAGTGAAATGCTCTCAGAATACAGAGTCCTTTACACAACACACACACAAGAGGCAGGAGAACCGAATGGAAACCTCATCTTATATTTTAAAATAAGGAGCTTAGTAACAAAGGTAATTTGTTCCTTGAGGGTATCCAGCGTATAGGGCAGTGTATGCATTAAATCGAATTTTATTCAGCACCTTGTATCGCATGATTAGTGTTATGCTAGAGAGCAGCAACGTCAATAGAACTTATTAGAACTAAACCCAAACTCATTTCCAGCACACAGCACAGATCGCAGATACGTGGCACACAAACATCGATGTTAATAATAACAAAAGTTTGGCTGCTTGTCGATGAAGGTGCAAAAGGATTGCAGTGGGGGTTGAAAATGGCCTGGAGTCCCGGTTCAAAAATTCCACAAATGGACTGCTATGGATGCAACCGGTGTACGACGCCAAGCGCACCGTGTTTTTCCCTGGTTCGATCGATTGCAGGGATTGAAAAGCGCTAACGGGCCGAGTGAATGCGCTCAATTCCAGGGTACGTAGCCTTCATATACGTTGTTGCCATTATACGTTGGTAAAATAGATTTGTATAATGTTGTGCACATATTACAATGCGGTAGGATAAAACTGCTTGTAAGACCTTTTTTAAGCCCTCCTATGGAACTGTGCATATTGATACTCACATATCTCATATCTCATCAATCTTCTCTTTTAAAGTACTCCTGAAAACTGTATTCCTCCTGTACCATGCACCAAATTAACATTTCATAATTAGAAATCGACTATCAACAGACAATAAGCTAATGTGGTAGCCTGGTGTTGGCTTAGCGGTTAGGGTGGCTGATTTGGGATGATAGCCAGGTGTTGGCTGAGTGGTTAGGGTGGCTGACTTTGGATGGTAGCCAGGTGTTGGTTTAGTGGTTAGGGTGGCTGATTTGGGATGGTAGTCAGGTGTTGGCTTAGTGGTTAGGGTGGCTGATTTGGGATGGTAGCCAGGTGTTGGCTTAGCAGTTAGGGTGGCTGACTTGGGATGGTAGTCAGGTGTTGGCTTCATGGTTAGGGTGGCTGACTTGGGATGGTAGTCAGGTGTTGGCTTAGCGGTTAGGGTGGCTGATTAGAGATGGTAGCCAGGTGTTGGCTTAGCGGTTAGGGTGGCTCATTTGGGATGGTAGCCAGGTGTTGGCTTAGCAGTTGGGGTGGCTGATTTTGGAAGGTAGTCAGGTGTTGGCTTTGCAGTTCAGGTGGCTGACTTGGGATCCTTCTATCCTGAGTTTGAGCCTCGTTGGCCACTGAATTAAAACCAAATGGGGTTGAGTCAGCCTGTCATCCTTCCGAGGTCAGCAAAATGAGTACCAGTGCACTGGTAATAGGGACACTGCATCAGTGGCAGAGCTACATCCCCAACCAATGATGCAACCAGCAGCCATAAGGCTGCACTTGAAAGAAAGAAAGCTAATGTAGTGGAAATCTTTCTTTAATTCCAAAACTTTTTCGATAAGGTTGGCCATTTGAGGAATTTTGACTTGATGACAAACTGCCTGACATGGTGTTGTTGTCATTAGCTGCTTGTTACCTCCACCACCGAAGGTGAAGGAGGTTCTGCTTTCACCCCTTTCTGTCTGTTTGCTGTTTGTGTGCAGGATATTTCAATAGTTGTGGACAGGTTCGGTGCATCACAAGGACGAACTGATTAGATTTTGGTGAAGATCCGGATCTGAATCCGACCACTATAATTTTTTTAGGTGATTCTTCACCATTGAGAGATTGGGCCAAAAACGATCTTGTCCTGTAAAGTATGGTATTTCAAACATGTATTGGGCCCGGTATATTCTCATGGATCAGGCATTGCGTGACGGAGGTATGCGCTCTTCCGAGTGCCTTTCTAGTTTAAACTAGCAACAACTATAACGGCACTCGATAGAGCGCATACTTCTGTCACGCATTTACGTATATATCCCACTGATGGGCTGGATCCGGACCTGAACCAAAATCTATTCAGGTTGTTCTTGTCACCTCCCAAACTCATCCACCAAATTTTGTCATAATTCGTCCAGAACTTTTTGATATATCGTGCTGAGAAAGACAGACAGACAGACAAACAAGCAGGAATGAAATTCAGTGCAAACATGAGTGAAATACCTTCTGTGGTTGAGAAAGTGTCGCAAATTAAGAACAAATTCAGATGAATGTGTATGTGTGTTGAAGCATACCAGGTTTATTTGTGCGGAGGTCCAGGCCTGTTGAAAAGTTGGACGATGGAGGTGGAAGGTCAAGAATGGGGCAAAAGGGGGAGCAACAGGCAGATGCGTGACTTACGGATAAACATTAGCATGAGTAGACAATGTTGTAGGGGATAGACAAATGGTTCTCAGCACTGTTGCTTTAAGGTTAGACCTCTGATCTTTATTCCTCATTTAAACACTTGACAACTGCCAAATCCATTCCCATCATGTCTTCTTTCCGCATATCTTTGCTCGACCCTGAAACCTTTATTGTTGACACACCTCGAGGTCTTAACCCTGAATTTAAATCAAATCCTTGTATCCTGGGTAGTGCTCAGTTCCTGAACAGATTATTATTGATTCAGGGGTTAGACTGCCTGATATTACGATGTTGCTGTTGTAAGCTGCTTGTTAGCTCTTGTAAGGTGAGTGAAAATCATAAGTACCATCATGTCCTGTTTCTGTCCACCATAATATTGTTTAAATCGTGCAGTTGGCACGATTCCTGACTCTCCCTTACACCTCGTTCTTCTTCGAGACGTTTCTGCCTTCAAATTCAAACTGGATATTCATGTTGCTTGATATATTCTTTAAATTCAAGTACACGATTTAAGATGACAAAACCATGGCGCTGACCTCCTCTCCTTGGCATCAACAAATTACACCAAAATGGAACCATGAAGACACTTTCCTTGACCCGGTAAAAGTTCCACTAATAACATTTACAAGCTGTTCATCAGGATCCATCTGAGACGCATGTAAAGGCCAGGACAACTCAGTGCAATTGCAGTTTGGCCGAAGGGCAAGTGCTTAATGAGCTAGTGTTATGTAGACATGGTCGAAAGGTTTAACGTTGACACAATGAAATATTCTTCATCTCATGCAAGTCGAGATTCCCATCCACTTTGCCAAAATTCCAAATCCTTCATATTGGATTATGGAAAGGGTCATGTAGCTAGGCTTCTTCATTCGCATCGTTTATGAGCTCACAAGATCATCGACAGCATTGGACAGAAAAACAATGATATACATCTGCTTATTCCTGTGACTGACAAGTTCAAGAAGTTAAGATCCAAACAAATTCGCACAAGCTTCGATGAGAAGAAAAAGAAAAATTCTTAGAAGCGACACTCATGGAAGAGCAGGGTATTGCTGACCATGGGATAAACATCAGGAAAAACGAACAAATAGGAAAAGAGTAGAGGAAGGAAGGGAAGAAAATTGGAAAGTAGCAAGTGAGATGGTTTTATTAGGAGAGGTTAATGGGGTTCAAACTATAATGGATCACAATTGGGGATGACGAGAGATGGCGGACAATGCTTGCTTGAAGCCCTGGAGGGAAGAGTGGGACAGAACAGTTTCTGTAAATTGGTTCAATAGGTGGGGGAAGTGAAGAATAAAAGAGTTGAGGAGTGCATTCAGACTGTATTTAGAAGTACTCGTGTTGTAATTTTAAGTTTTTAGAAGTTCTGAGACTCAGCCTTCGGCAAATATCTTGGTGGCCATTGGAGTGGGCAAACATAACAAATTTTACGGCATCAATGCCATCTGTTCAAGCTTGGGGGAGCAAAAGTCACGTGCTCAATCAGTAGTTCACAAATTCAGTGGGTGTGATGTCACATCTGACTTCAGGGGAAAGGGAGAACTGTCAGCATGGCAGGCTTGGGAGGTATATTAAGAAGTAACAGAGGTATTTCTGAAAACTTCAGGCAGCTTGAGAAGACTGACTGTCATCCTTTACGGCAGGACCAGCGCTCTAAGCTCTGTCAACAAACTAAGAAAGGAGCTCTTTTGTCTGAAGAACCGATGCATCGACAGACTGCCACCAACACAAGATTCCCTTCTTCAACATTCTCGAGGAGCAGTGTACCAAGCTGGAATCTGTACAACCAGCACACAGACGCAGCAAGCTTTACCATCGCCTGAAGAATATGGTCGTCACGACATCAGGATCCTGGACGTCCGTTTGGTTAACGATTCCTGAGGTGTCGAAAGCCTGCAGAGAAGTAGTTAAATGTTCTTGCAAAGGAGACTGCTCCAAATGCAAATGTGGAAAGGCAAATCTCAAATGTTCACCACCTTGCAAGTACAAATGTAATGCTTAGGATAATATACAGATGAACTGAAATGTCGCACATCTGTGAAAGACACCAGACAGCCATGTTTTCTAAATTGACATTTTAAAAGATTTCTGTCTGACTTGCATTTCTGTATGAAAGAGATGCAATGAACTTAAGTAACATTTCTTGAAAAACTGAGGATGAAAACTTGAATACTGAAGCAGAAACGTTAGGAAAATGACGATATCGGAAGCCATTTTGAATTCAAGACGGTAGACATGAATTTTGTTTTCATTTTGAATCATCGTGATCATTTCTCACAAATAAGGGTGTTCATATGCGATAAAGAAATGCAAAGACTGCTTTTGTTATGACTATTCAGTTAAATATAGTGAATATAGTGGCCATCTTGGATTTTGGTGTTTTTTTTATGGAATTTTGGTTAAATTTCAAGAGGGCTCCTTCAAGAGGCTAATACATTAACTTGTATACCCTGAGGAAGCTTCTTGCCAAATTTGGTGCTCTTATCCACCAAGTAACGATAACCATAAAAATTACATCTATTTTTTATATTTTTTTTTACCTATTTATTTTTTTCCAATTCTCCAATGTTCCTGGAGGAGTTGCTACATGCATCGTACGTGGGACAAAGGCATGCCCCCACTAGACTGTGAAAGCCGCAACCCAATCCAGTGTACGTGCACCGTAGTGGTTATATAGGAAGGATCACAAGTGAGATACCGCGTGTCTGATTGTCTGCTTGTCTCATTGACAAAGAAGCAAACAATAAACTTATCTCAGGAATGCATAATAGGATATTAGTCTGGAATATAGTCTTGTAGTCATGGGTATAAATACGTTATGCGATTATTCGATGGTAAAAGAGGTTTCTGGAGGGTGTAGTCACTCGTGTTGTAACATTTTTGGGATTATCAAGGTTCACGGTTGTAATCGGTCCCCGGAAATGAACACGCTCATGTGCAAACAAATGTTGCGACTCCCACAAACATTACCCATATTGAATGCAGAATGGTCGATTTTGAACTATCACTGCGTCCTCGTGCGTGATTATGCGGTGAGACTGCGCGTCGGCATCGGAGGTGTGATAGCGATCATTCATCCGCACCTGAAATTCAATAAAGAAAGCACCAGGTGAGTTACAAGAAAACTCCCATTTGATGAGAAGACGGTTGTGATGAGAAGTGCTTCACTATTCGGTCAACAGACCAGATATATCACCGCATGAGTTCCATCTCTTTGGACCGTTCGAGGAGCATCTGGGCTGAAACGATTTTCAGTGATGAGAATGTGAAAGCAGATGTTCTAAAATTGTTGCATACCCGTCCTAAATATATCTATGCTTCTGGCAGGAAGGCATCAGCACACCAATTAGACAAAGACATATGTATTAGAATAAGTTTCATAAACTGCACTTTACTCTCTTAATAACTTTCAGTGAAGGTGCTGATGTGTACACCATATGGACCAGGAATACAAACTGCACTGCCGTGACCAGATGGCGTGCTACACCTTGTCCCACTCGTACAGAGTTTATGATGAACTGGCCATTGATTTTTGCCACACATAAATAAGTGTTCTCTAGTGCCGAAAACGCATCAGACGAAGGTTCCATTATGCAGACAGTTAACCTCCTGCAAGACCCATCAATTGTCAATCGTGGCTATACCTGCAGGATGACAGCTGACAGCTTATGAAACAAATTTAATTCATATTTTCTGTCATTTTCATTGAAATAATCATGGTTACGTTTCAGTTATTGGTGGTAATTGTGTGAAATGAGATAGCAAATGCAATTATACGCTGCTTGTTTGAATCCCGACCCAGCTATAAACTGTCATCCCGGTGTTTCACGTGCACGACGATTCATCAATGTGTGTGCCCGTCCTTCGGATGTACGTGAAACTGGGCGTCCTGTCTGCCGGCATTAGTTGGTGGACGTTAAAGACCCCGTGGTATCCTTCGTGAAGAGTAGTCGCTGTATCGCCGACACCCTGAACAAATTCCAAATTCTTACCCGAACTTTACGAACTACTGTTGGGAGAAGAATGGCACACCTTGCTGTTTGAAATAAATAAATAAATAAATAAATAAAAAATAAAACATAAAATACACAGGTGGGGAAATGAAAGCTTGGACACAAACGTTTTGAGAGGGGGAGACGAAGGGAGCTCCTTTAAACAAACTCGACCCGACCTGGTCATCCACTTATTGTATACGCTTATGCTGAACATGTACTATGAAAATAACGAGTATAATCTATTTCCCCAAAGAACCCCAAAGCCATATCCGCAACAACATACATCATAGAGGTTGCGATTATAATCGAGTGAGACTTGCGGAACCACCACCGGTCATGTTCTTCCTTCCAATCCTTAAAAGGTAGTGATGTACCACCATCATGTATCATGTTCATGATCTGTTCTGTTCTCACTGATATTTTGAAAACCCCCACCTACAGCTCCTCTGCGTCCGTGATCATAAGACTCTCTTTTTGTCTTTCAGGCCATTCTTCTCAGCTCTGTTAGTTGGGGTTAGACTCTCGTTTGACACTTGTTTGTTTGTCCTTCATCCACCAGTTTTTGTTGCCTATTGCAAGTGCATTGACCTCTGACCCTCCGTCATCGGCTCTTCCATGTGAAACTCAAAAGTTTGAGAAACAAAAGTTCATTTCCACACATGCTGCCCTTTTTCCGTGCAGCTTCGCCTCGTGGTTCGATGGCCAGACTATCGAGGTTTCAAGAACCTGACCTCGCCCTGCATAAAATGACCCTCACATCCAACAAATATTTTGTTTTTAATCGGTTTCCTATAAATAAATAAAAAACAACAAAACTCAAACGTTTTCATTCTTCATCTGTCTATGAAGCCAAACAATTTTTACAATGACTCGTGGATTGGCACAAGGTTGTCAACAGTACTGAAAGAAAGAAATTCCAAATTAAGGTAGAATTTGAATTGTACCATTGTCTATATTTACATGCCATTGAAGAAGCACCCTTTCCACTTTCTCATCAACTTACGTCCGACTGTCTTACAACTGTCAAACAAGGCACTAAGACCCCACTGCCAATTCCACCTGCAGGTGATTTGAACCCATCGCTGTGTGTCAAGCGCGTGACCATGGTGGGCGCCAAGCAATTTACGTCTCCACTAGAAAAGTTCCCGAGATCACGAGTTGTTGACATGACTCTTGCACACATCGAGCTTGTCAATTTAAAAAGGTACAGGTCCATACCTGGGCCGAGAGCGTTATTTTACTTTTGTCAGGGGCCACCTTCTCCATCAACTATTTCATCAACTTCAATTGTCATCGTGTTGTCTTGCAAGTCAATCAAAAGTACAAATAATTATAAAACAACTATTTTCCTACAAATAAGGATTGCAGGTGCTAACGAAATTAAGTCCTCCACCGAAGGTGGGTGGAGGTTGGTTTTCACCCCTGTACTGTGTCTGTGTCTGTTTGCCTGTGAACAGGATAGCTCAAAAACTTGTGGACGGATTCGGACGAAATTTGGTGGATGAGTTGGTTAGGTGACAAGAACAAGCCGATTAGCTTTAGTTGAGGTCCGAATCCAGATCTGGCCATTCAGTGGGATACAAAACGTAAACTAATCAGCCTGGCGGAGGTGTGCGCTCTACCGAGTGCCCGTTCAAGTTTACGTGATGTATTTATTAGCAGGTTTACTTTACTTAATGATTGGCATCTGCAAAATGTTAATCTCTTCTTTTTTTTCTTAATGGTTTAAGACTCTCTTGTCATAAGGAAAGGGTACGTTGGATAAATAGCAAAAAATTAAAATTGGGAAAAGGAAGAGAACAACGAAGTGTGAGAGAGAAAATAGAGCCTTGAAGAGAAGAGAGCGCTGAGAGAGAGAGAAGAGAAGAAGGCAAAGGATCGAATGCATCGATAGACCCAAAATGATACTCACCCAGGGCCCAAAGTAACCGTCTCAATTATTTACCTTTTCATCTCTGAGGACCAGGTTGGGATTTTTACAGGCGCGTTTCCAGATGTTCCGTATCATGGCATCTTTACCCATGGACTCTTCTTAAACTTCACACTTGAAACCTTGAACAGCTACTGGTTGATGCTATAGGATATAGATGTTGACAAATTTCTCAATGTCTCTTTTAAAATACTCTGAGGTCATTTGTGTACCGGTCCAACTTCTCCTATTGTTCACATCAAACTTGTTTGTTCATTTCTGTGCAGTGCCTCGCTGTTGGCTACATCATGTATTTGAGCAGGGGTGTACCGAGGTGTGTTCCATCTGGGTAATTTGTGAAAAGGACCAGCGACAATCGCTCCAGGCGAATGACATCGTGGGATCTTTAACGTCCCTGAGGAATCAAAGCTGGTACACAGGTCTCCAGTTTCACATCCCATCCAATTTACGGCACAGTCGTTGTAGCAACAGCCCGCTACCCCCATCGTAGTTGTGGCTTATAGTTGGCCCACGAATAGAGCACACACAGATGGACAGCTCAAAGGTGAATGAATCTGTTACCTCTGAGCTATCTTTCCTGCCAGCCCTGACCATTACTGATATGATGACAGTTTTCTTTAGTTTCCAAGATCTCTTCACTTCAATTTTGATTTCCCGGTGCTTGGGGGAATTTTATTTCTCTCTGTTCTGTTTAGACCAAAGTCATTGGGTACAGACTCTTAAATTTTCAATGCTGCTCGTCTTTTTCTCTTTCTTCCCACGATATCTGGTTGAAGTGCCTAGTTTTCAAAGATCATACAAGATTTGAAGGGTTCATCGATTTTCCTTTCTGGGTTTTATCTTTTCAAAGACCAGGATATTGAGGTTCTTTTTTACAGATGCACGTTTGAGTATCTCTGCACATGTTGCATCGTGAAAGAAGGTGGTAGGTAGTGCTTTCCAATTCTCTTTGAAGAACCTGCCTTGCTGTCTTTGACCGTATCCCAGAATTTTTCTCAGGTCAAATATTTCAGGATGCAAAGCAATCACTCTTACAATCAGGAAATTTAGTCTTACTCAGTCAGCTGTTTTCTTAACCATTCCCGTGAACCTTTATTGCGAAATTCAGTCGCTCCGGTGCTTTGTATGCCTGACCGGTGTACCACACTCTCTTTTACAGGGCGTTGCTTCCAACGAAGCAGTTTCTAGGTCATGGTCATGCTGGGAAGTTTGTCGCCCCTCTCCGAGCAGGAATTTGTAATTTGTTCAAAATGCCGCCGATAACTCGCCTACTCTTTGTGAAGGACACCATGGGATCTTTAACATCCACCGACTGATGCCGGCAGATAGGACACCCAGTTTAACATCAATCCGAGGGATGGCACACACATTGATGAATCACCCTCAGCCTGTAAAACACCTCAGCCTGGCAGTTTATATCTGGGTCAGGATTCAAACCCAGGCTAAACAGCTTCGAAGTGAGCATGCGTACCACTCGGCCATCCCGTCAGCCCTGTCCTTTGTATACTGTACTGCATATCAGATTATGGGCAGGAGTAAAGGACAACAAAAAGGCAGGATTGCAATACGTGTGTTAGTCCATGAGCCAGAACAGATATTGGTACAACCTGGGGTGGCAAATTCTCACTGTGTTTTCTTGAAAGGCATATACCCATAGATGAAAAAAAATTTGAAGCCAAGCTTGGAACGGTAGCTTAGTGCTAGTAATTGCCTCTTAAAATGGGAGAACTGGGACCCGAAATTATGGGGTCGAGGAAATATAAATTGTGATATGTTTAACTAATGGCCCGATTGCTACAAATGACCACTCAAAATGTTGCAAATTTTATGTTCTCCATAACTATGTCTATTATTTGCCAATATGCTAATTAAGTAGGTCACCAGAGGTCAAAAGGTCATGAAATTTGACCCCTGCTTAAAATCTGGCCATCCGTCCAAAAAACACCACCGTTACCCTACCAATAGGAATTTCTCAGCCAAAATGGACTCAAATGGAAGTTAATAAGTGTCCAAGTCCATTTTATGCCTAAAAGTGTTGAATTTATTTATGTCTGAGCCAGGGTACATAACAGAATTTGACACATCTTTGAAAACGGCCATTTTAGCCCAAAATACGCAAAAATGGAAGATGCCAATTTGTTTCTGTTCATGCAAAATCTTTCACCCTAAAATGTCAAATATCATGTGAAAATGTGCTCTGATTTAGGTGTTCTGCTTGGTAGCTCGGAGTTCCTCTTTAAGCCTCTGGTTTCCTTGCACCAGCTGGGACATGGAAAGGTTTTCAGGATAGACCAGCAATTTGCCCTGCTCATCTGGTATCACGTGTCTACTCTCCCCAAACTCCCCCTTGATCTTTCTGTGGATGTGCTTTTTCGTGGACGCTTTCACCTCACCTCGGCCTACACCAGATTCTACGAACAAATCAAGCAGGTATTTGCATAACTCAGTCGGCCATCCCGTCAGGAGTGGATTCTCAGTATCACTTGAGGCTTCTCAAATATAACATCCCTAATGAACCTGAACAGTCCACTGTAACAATGTACTTCAGTCTTAGCATACTCCTCGTCTGGGTCTGGGCGGAATGCCACCGGATCACCACTAGTTTCAGAGTTAGTCTTGGAGCTAGTCTGTTTGGTATACCTACGATATCAAGACCAGTGGTAGTGGCCCTTAGCTGCAACTAGGTCTCAGGACATAATCACCATCATTCTTGGATCACTTTGGTCTACTGCTGCCTTTCTAACCGTCTAATCAGAACGTAGATCGACGCATTGGACCAAGAGCTCTCTTGTTTTTCTGTTCATGAGATACTTGGTGCTTTTCATGGAGAAGATGCAGACTGGTTCATACACGCGTGATGATGACGAGGTTAGACCTGCTGATGACTTTCTCCGGTTCAGTTCTTTCCGTCCCTGCTTATCCGGATTCTCTGCAGATGCCGCTTTTTCAATAGCATCCAGGTCACGTTTCTTAACTAATTGATTCCTGCATCCCTTGTGATAGAGGACTTGTGGGATTTCATCATCTCTAGCCATAGCAGTAATCATAAGAATCGCTGCATGCTTCCGGATCTCAGCTGCTTTCTGAAGCCGTTCCCACGATGCACGATCTTGGGGTGAATTCAGCTCGAGGTCTGTGTCCTCTCACTCGCAGATGCAGGAGGAATGGGTCAACTTACGTGGCAGTAAGGGTTGGTCGAGATTTCCAGTGCCCTCCATCATTGCCTGAAAGTGAAGAACATTATTGATTACTAATGGACCCTGGGATGTGGTTACGAAGCCATGTGGTTCTCATTATTGAAATAGGCCTACTTCATTACCAAGAATACCGATATAAAGCTCCCCGCAGCAGTGCTAGTGTTCCCTTTGTTGGGAATCATTCAAGTGTGACCAGTGAGGCATGACCAAAATAAAATATACATGAAAATTGAAAAATATTAAATATTAGCTAAATTAAAGTTAATATACTGGAAAATTAGTTTTGAAGACCCCACATCTGCCCAATAATTCATACATGCAGGTTTTATTCACATGTTCTGCAAGAAAAATTTGCTTTATGAAAATTTATACTAATTTATACAAAAAAATTCTTCTATTGGCAAAATGAATATATCTATACCTTCCGTGTGCTCCCGGCATCATCTGAGGCTATTGACAACTAAATGATATGGCTTCGTTCTTCAACTATACCTTCTCAAAAACATGACATTCTTGCATTTTCCTTGTATTAAGTGCAAAATATGCCATTTTAACCTCCAAATTTTCAACCTAGGGATGGACATGGAAAATTTTCAACCAATATTACTCAAACTTCACCAGTATACTGCTTAATATATTGTAAAACCTCAGTGCTATCAGTGTTTGTAATCTGCTTAGTCCATCATCTGCTAAATGCTGCAAATACCCCGATAGAAATTCTATTACTTGTGTTATTGCTATTTGGCGCATGCGCAGTTCTAGGGTTTTGGCATTCTTGGTATGTTATATCTAGGAACATACAATGTACATGGATAATGGTAAGAACAACATTTTTGGCAGTAAGCATCATATATGAGGCCTATGTGAATTTGGCCAAGATTTCTGAGATTTTTTTGTTGAATTAACCTACTTTTGGACAGTTTTAGTGACTAAAAATCTTGCATAGCTTACCTTTTAGGCAGATTCCTTGTTAGTACTATTCACTGAACATGGTTAGTGGAAAGAATTGAGAGATTGTGCCAGAGCAAACAACTAGAACGTTTCAAATCAATTGTAATGTGTCATGTCAATTTCATGAACTTTGTGTCCTTCAAGAACAAAGGATTGGTGGTCAGAAACAATACAGAAGTGCCAATTAGTTAATTAATTGGCTAGCAGATGGCACTTCAGGTGTCCCTGTTGAAAAAAAAAAGTCCAAAGAAAGAGAAGAAGGGCTGTTTGACCTTCAAATGACCTCTACTGACCTTGTAAACAGACCAAAATGTTACATTGAAAGAAATATTGCATAGCCTTTACTCGTATAAAATTGAATTCCTGCAAAAAAAATGTTAATTAAATATGAGCGTATTGACATTCATTTTTGAAGGTTTTTTGGCTAAAAATGGCTGTTTTCAAAGATGTGTCAAATTCTGTTATGTACCATGGCTCAGATACAAATAAATTCCACACTTTTAGGCATAAAATGGACTTGGACATTTATTAACTTCCATTTGAGTCCATTCTGGCTGAGAAATTCCCATTGGTAGGGTGATGGTAGTGTTTTCTGGATAGATGGCTGGATTTTAAGCAGGGGTCAAATTTCATGACCTTTTGACCTCTGGTGACCTACTTAATTAGCATATAATAGATATAGATGTATAGAACATAAAATTTGCAACATTTTGAGTGGTCATTTGAGCAATCGGGTCATTAGTTTAAAAATAACACAATTTATATTTCCCCTACCCCATAATTTCAGGTCCTGGCTCGGGCCCGGTCCTCCATCTTTAAGAGGTGATTACTAGCACTAAGCTACCGTTCCAAGCTTGGCTTCAAAGTTTTTTTTCATCTATGGGTATATGCCTTTCAAGAAAACACAGAGAGATTTTGCCACCCCAGGTGGTACCAATCCATGAAATTCTGAGGTCTGGCTCATGGACTATGTTGGTTGAGGCAGGCTTTTTAAAATATGGATGGAGTTGAGAGGAGAAGAGGTGGACCAAAACTGATGTTGAAGGTGTTGTTGTGGTAGAGCAGAGAGGATGCTCAGGATAGAATGTTGTGGATAGGGAAAAATAGTGTGGCCAACCCCACAAGAAAGTGGGATTCATTTGGGCTATTAAAGTGGTGATAGTAGTCGTAGTAGATGTTCATCAGTAAAATGTCTGCGAAGGTGAATTAAGGACACTGGTTCAGCTTTCCTGTATTTGTGCAAGTGTATAAATTAAGATGGATGATGCGTTGCATTCCATAAGTTGTCAATCATATTATTGATGATCTCTCCAGTCGAGTCAGCTCCATACCCAAGTAGGTAGGGTGTTGATATGCACGGGTTTATATAAATTGTTTGCAGACTGTTTGTAGTTTCTTTGTTTTAATGGTGTTTGTTGAATAGTGCTTGTGGCCAGTTAATTATACTCCATCTGTTTTTGGAAACCTGTCACCGATGTAGCTCATTTTGCAGTTTTGATTTTGTTTCTTGGTGCAAGGTGTGCTGTCATGGGCTTGCAGCTGTTCTGCATTGGTATTCCTTGCCAATTAGCTTACATCATAACAAGTGTTTGTGGCAGGGTTGAGAGCCCCGGTCTACATTTGTATGCTTCGGTCTTGAGTCACTGCAAGGTTATTAAGAATTAAATTTGGATGTACGTATACTTTCGTTGTTCTTCCTGGGATAAATGTACAAATGTGCATTTGCTTTACCTTGCTTTGCTTCACACCGCAGCTCGCATTACCTTTGTCAACTGTCAGTTGATAAAAACCTATCATTCGAATTGTCCACCAACGCAGACACGAGCCTTGACAAAAAGATGTATTTAATTATTGGATTGCTTTGTTCATCAGCAGTTGATCCTTTGTTCCATTGCAGTTTATTCTGGATCCCCTTTGTCTAGCCTCCAGGCATTGTTGTTCGGTTAAGTGGGATTGCATCTCTTTTGCTGTGATTCTTGTTCTTCATACGTTGGTGATAGATATGCGAGCATGTGTCTGTATATTTATATTAGCTCCCTCCATAGAATTCCAATTTATGAATGAACTAGAAGGGCACTCAGTTGAGCGCATACCTCCGCCACGTAATGCCTGATCCATGAGAACATATCGGGCCCAATACATTTTTGAGATATCGTGCTATACAGTATTATATTGCTTTGGCCCTATCTCTCAATGGTGAAGAATCACTTTAAAAATTTAATAATTCTGATAATATGCACCCAAGAGTATTGATGAGGTCTGATGAGCACCAGATAATATGCACCCAAGAGTATTGAGGGAGGTGGCAGAGCAGATGAGGAGGATGTAAACTGATATCTTTAATTGCTCATTGTCTTCGGAACAGGTACTGGAGGATTGGAGAGTAGCAAATGTAACTCCAGTCGGTTGTTCCTAGTTTTCCCGGTGTTAGAACCAACTTCCACCTTCTCTTCAATCTCATTCTTCTCTCCAAGTTTTCGGCACAGCTGTTCACTGCAATCTCAGATCATCCCCATCTGAAACCTTGAGCTTTTCCACCCCCGTCAACCTCCCACCATCCCCACAAGCCCACCTCCTTCCAAATTTCCAGTTTTTCCTTCCTGTCAGTTTGCTTCTGTATCCATCTTCACCCCGTGCAACCTCCCCTACCTACCAATTCCTTCCCACACCCATATTTGTCTAAGTCTCCCTCTATTTTGTCCTTCAACCCTGTTGTTGGTTTTCCCATCTCTCTCTCTCTCTCTCTCTCTCTCTCTCTCTGTCTCTGTCTCTCTGTCTCGTCTCTGTCTCTGTGCCTCTCTCTCTCTGTCTCTCTGTCTCTCTCCCTCTCTCTCTCTCTCCCTGTCCCTCTCTGTCTCCCTGTCTGTCTGTCTGTCTCTCTCTCTCTCTCTGTCTGTCTGTCTGTCTGTCTCTCTCTTTCTCTCTTTCTCTCTCTCTCTTTCTGTCTCTCTCTCTCTCTCTGTCTCTCTCTCTCTCTCTCTCTCTGTCTCTCTCTCTCTCTCTCTCTCTCTCTCTCTCTCTCTCTCTCTCTCTCTCTCTCTCTCTCTCTGTGTCCTGATCCGTCCAGTGTTCTAGCCCTTTCACCAGCCTCAACCCCGTATACAAAAAAAACCACACCATTGTTAAAAATAAGGATCCAGAGAAGAATTTTAGAGCTTATCGATCTGTTCATTGAGCTGCAGTTGTAGGGAATGTGTCGGAGACATTAATTCGGGATTGGATTAGGAACCATTCAGATAAATTTAAACTAATTAAAAGTGGTCAGCATTTACTAAATTTACTGATTTACTAAAGGGATGTCATGTTTTTACAAATCGATTGGAGTTCTGTGAAGCAGTTTCTGATTGGGTGTATGAGGGAAGTGCAGTGGATGTGGTATATCTTTACATTAAAAAGGCATTTGATAAGGTACCACATCGAAGGTTGTTGGTGAAGGTGAGAGCTCATGGATTGGCTGGTCGGGTAACTAACTGGATTGAAGACTGGATTCGTGATAGGAAGCAGAGACTGACTGTGAGTGAGAGGATGTTTGGCAAGAAGGATGTAAGTAGTGGGGTAACCATGGGATCAGTACAGGGACCATAATTATTTATAATTTCCATCAATGATTTTGGATAGTGGTGTGAAGAGTCTGCTCTCTAAATTTGCAGGTTATGCAAAGCTTGGAGGAAAGGAAGATGGGTAAAAATAATTAAAATAGGGATTACATCATGCAAGGGGCAATCTTAGAGTGTGTGATACAGAATGATCTCGGGGTCGTAACATCCTTCCGAGGTCGGCAAAATGAGTACCGGCTTGTTGGGATGATTGAGCCAGTCGAGTATCCTGCATCAGAGTGGCGACCAATCCACGATTGTGCCCAGGAGACTGCTTTGGCAGCGCTGACGCTCTGTACAGAGTATGGTCCTGATGGATGGATGGGGCGGGATCAGCAGACAGCACAGTGCCAGGCATCCATTGGTAAGGCTAATAGGGTATAGGTTGTAATCGTAGGGTGAATAATTATAAATCAAAAAAGGTAATATTCACACTGTACAGTACAGGAATTTAGTGAGGGCCTCATCTAAAATATTGTGTCCAGTTTTGGTCACATCTGAAGAAGGATATAGCTACCATCGAGAGGGTTCAGCATTAGGCTACTAAATTGCAAAGTGAACTCCACCATGGTGTTGACCACCATGGCACAGAGGCGATCGATTGAAGCTCCAGAACACCAGAGTGGATGTCTGTAGCAGTTTGGGACCATGAGCCATCCTAATATTGGCTCACTTGAGGTCTCCTGCGACAAATGCCGAGCCAGCACCCAGGTCCAGTATATCAGATCTGCACGACTGGCGCGGCGGGCAAGACCATCTGCCCAGAAGAGTGTAGGGAATGGTGCTCACTGAGATTGCTGGGCCGGTGACGCAAGGCATGCAACGACCCAGCGGTGAACCATGTATGGCTAGGCCAACCCAGTTCAGAAGTCTGAGGTTGCCAGCGGAATGCCCATCACTGACCCCAACAGACTCCACTGAGAGGGCCATGCTGCACGCAGTGAGTCACAAGCAGTGGGGAGAAATTTTGGGGGTGGGGACCATGTATTTTCGGAGCGACCCGTCCCCACGAGCCCGGCCGTACCATGGACCGGTCACTGCATGCAGTAGTCCATGGGAGGAGGGCCACCACTCGAGACACCACGTGACTCATGGCTCCACTTTGATGATGGAAGCTATAGCCGTGGTAGCTCCATCTTGATTACAGGCCAAGCTAGGTTCAGCTACGAGGAGTGTCTGAATAAGATAGGACTTCATACATTGGAAAAGAGGTGGCTACAAGGGGATATGATCGAGATGATAGAGATGTTTGGGATAATGAAGGGTAAAAACAAAATAAGTGCAAAAGAGTTTTTCAGCAGATTAACCAATGATAGGATCAGCGGCCATAGCCTGAGAGTAAAGAAGAGGAGAGTTAGGCCATATTAAGGCAGCAGTCTTTCACTCAGAGAGTATCGGTAATGCATGGAATGATTTCACTGGAAAGGTAGCAGCAGAAAGAGTGGATCAATCGTTCCTATATTTTAATTAGATAGGTACGTAGAGTGTTGAAGATATAAGGGTGCAGGGATATTGACAGGACTTGTAGGGAGGTAGCTTGTGCGTGGATGGGTGATAGTATACAGTACACATGCGTAGTGATCGTGATGTCTGTGGGAGAGTCTCACCGAAGGGTCTGTGTGCGGTCGGTCTTTGTGCATTCCTCACTCTCAAACTGCCTTTGTCACCACCAAAAAAAATTGAAACAAGAAACATTTACTTATAGTAATAATAATAATTTGTTTGCATGCATGGCACCTTCCCCCTACCCCAATGAGATTGAGTCTGAAGCGTGACATGGATGTGATTGGTCTGCTGTTGGTGTACCACAGACATGATGGGCCACATGACCTACTTCTGTGCCAAAGTTCCTTGTATTGTTATTCCCTGTTGTAATGTCCATCAATATAACCGTTTTTCATTACTCTTCATAGCTGGCAGTTCGTGCAAGGTTTTCCAATGTTCTCACACACTGCGGGAGTTGGAACAAGTTTTCCTTCGAAGAAAGCACCAGGAAACCTTCATATAATAATGCATGGGATCTGGATCAGACCGGCTATTTTTACTGAGAAGTTTTAAAATTCTTGGACCACCTTGTTTAGAACAACCTTTGCCACAACTGACTTCATGTTAGCCCAATTAATAGCACCAAAGTAATTGTTGACTAACAAGATAACATTTACAATGATATCATCGGCTTATAAACTGCTGGAGCTTCAGTATGTTTGTCATGGAATTACATTTTTACTTCCATTGTTTCATGATGCAGTATTATCCGCAGACTATAAAAGCTGATCGCAACTCTTTTTCCTTTCTTGTCTTTAATGTCCATGCAATTATTTACGATAAAAGCCTGGTGTTAGCAACAATATGATCTGTTAGATCTAAAAGCACAAAATAAATCTGAAAACCCACTTTGTGCGAGTACCTCCTGTGCAGCTGCCCTGCGAAGGGACGCTCGCCGGATTGCGGGATTGGGGCAAAGCCTTCGGGATCCCCAATCTTTGATAGGAGGGAAAACATGGGGTAACCCTCCCGGGTCAGACTGCGGGAGAGTGTGTCGGAGTGGTGCTGAGGTGTCGTCCACCAGATGACGGTCTCCTTGGGTTAACCTGAGGCGGTCCCTTCGGGTGGGTGCCTGGAATGTCCTATCCCTAAAGGCCCGGTCACACCTTGACGTTTTAGCCAACGTATGCCGATTTTTGAATTTTTTTTCTCAAACGCTGGCACACGTTGAATACGTTATGGGTAAGTTTTGATAACATTGAGAGCACGCTGAAAAACACTGCCATACGTCGTTGTACGTTGGCTTTAAACGTTGTACTTTTCGGTTGTCCTCAAATTTTTTCATGCTTGAAATTTCACGACGTATGCCGGCGTATGACTCACACGTTCCGCTACGCTGGCCACAAGTTGTATGCACGTTCTGCGATCGTTGACAGACGTCAACACATGCTACTTATAAGTTAATCATAAGTTGAGACACGCCGAGGTAATGTTTAGCGTACCCGAAACTTATTTCTAACCTATGATTAACGTGTTGTTGGCACGTTACGCGATCGTTGCCACACATCGACAGACGTTACTTTTAAGTTACTCATAGGCTGAAAGACGTCGGTATAATGGATCGTCCTTGCGTCAGCGTCCACGGCCACGGCCAGGACACTTATTTGCAGCATTCTTCAAACTTTTCTTCGGCATGACGAGGATGTTCACACTTCGATGTCTAGCTTGGCTATGATTCCAATTGTCCATCGGCAGCGTCTATTTAAAATAGTCGAGTTGGAGCGTTTTAACACGTTCAGAAGAAACGCTTCAAATTTCCAAACCCCAGCGTCAAAAAACAAAGGCGAGTGACAGCAATTTAAATCGTTCATTGTAAACAATGAAAATAGCTGAGTGGTACCGTTTAAAAGTCGTTGAGTGAAAAAAAAATCCAATTGTTGAGCGCAAGCGTTTACTTTCAATAGTGGAGATGCAGCCATTTAAATCGTTGAGTTTATCATTTAAATCGTTAAATCGTTAAACGCAAGGAGGATCCATCATAACCCACACCCTCCCCCTCACACTCACCTACTACTGCCAACATGAACAAACTACAACTAATACTAATACTAATACTGATACTGATACTGATACTGATACTGTTACTGCTGACATGGACATCGACTCAAAAAGGACTCGAAAACACTGTTGGGTTCCCCTTTTATAAACACCATTTTTATATACCAATTCCCAAAACCGCTGGGAACACGTCTTTATATGGCAGTTGTAAGCTAGAAACACGTTAATTTTTTTTTGTCGACCGGAAGACGTCATTGGAATACGTCTACATACGTCGATGTGTGTTGGGACTACGTAAAGAATTGGTTCAAAGCACGTCAAACACAAGTTAGAAATAAGTTTCGCGTAAAAAAGACATTACCGCAACGTGTTCCGACTTATGAGTAGCTTATAAGTAGCCTTTGTGGACGTGTGTGAGCATCCACATACCGTGTGTAAAACTTATCCCCATCGCATGCGGAACGTGTGTCATACGCCGAGTACGTCGTAAAATTTTGAACATGTTTAAAATTTCTTGACGTACTCTACTTACTACGACGTATGATAGCGTACTTTAGCGTTGTACTCACGTATACCAAACTTACTCATACCGTATTTGACGTGCCCCAACGTTTTAGACACATTTTTCTTAGGTCGGCATTCGCTGGCAAGATCGCCAAGGTGTGACCGCGATGTTGACACTTCCATTTCTACGGCAGTTATGATTCGAATCGTTGTGCGTCAGCCTTTTAATAGGCTACGTCACGACATCGTCGGCGATGCGTGCAACGCGCTATGCCTAAGTTAGACTATCGTTGGGCATCGGTTGTGTAGGCCGACAACAGGTTCAGCATTCTTTGGTATAAGTTATCTATAACACAACGAAACGTTCTGTGTCCATTACTAATATGTTATGCATACGACCAACTCGTTATGAATACGTCCGAATCTTAAAAAAAAAACATCAAAAGTTCAACGTCAGCCAGCGTTTTACATACATTTTAATACGTTGCCATTGCTGGCTAAAACGTCAAGGTGTGACCGGGCCTTTAGAGAGGATGATCACCTGTTGCTGTTATCATCTGAGCTCAAGCGTTTGGACATCGGTATTGCAGCTCACTCTGAGGTTCGGAGACCGGATTGCAGTGAGATCATGGTGGGTGGTGACACCGACTATTGGTCCTGTTGCTCTGATGGTTACTATGCCTAAGGAGTTGCTGTAGCTGTTTCCAATAAGCTGGCCCCAATGATAATTGAGGTAACACCGGTCAACAAGCGTATTATGAGACTAAGGATTCGTCACTCCTCAGGTGTCATTTCCCTGGTCTCTTTCTATGTTCCGACTGAGGCGAGTGATCTCACCGTGAAGAACATATTCTTTGCCACGCTCAAGTCTTTGATTGATCAGTGCCCCAGGCGAGACACTCTTCTAGTCTTGGGGGATTTCAATGCATCGACTGGAACTATTAGGGATGGTTATGAGACGTGTGTTGGTCCACATGGGTCAGGAACAATGAACCAGAATATCACTACGTTCCTTGACTTTGCAAGAAGTCATGGACTAAGGTGGCTGGTTCATGGTTTCAGCGCCCACAAGTTCATCACTGGACATGGTATGCCAATGCTGGCGGTGTGGCAAAGGAGATAGACCATGTCCTCGTTGACGGTCATTGGAGGATGATCCA
>NC_140974.1:9496563-9519063 GCF_056783735.1 Eptatretus burgeri
AGGCTCCATTTTAAACATTTGTTTTTGCTGGCAATGGTGTTTTGTGTGCTTGTCTCGAACTCTCTGTCTTCTATGGAACTAAACCTTCAAGTTGATGAACTGGATTCAAACCTCTTATCTATTGAGGTAAGATTTTTTATTTTCCTATTTTCAAACTTTGATTGAAGCATACTCATTTAATAATTAAATAACTTAATTAATACATTATTATTTTCTCTCACAGGAAATTGTGTCTGAAATACGAAATGAAAATACTGCTTTTGCTACAACTTGGGGGAAATTGTTGGCTTGGTTGAAGACCTTATGAGCGACCAAGACCTTGAGTGGGATGACTTTGGTGTTCCTTGGAACTCTCTGTCTTGTATGGAACTAAACCTTCAAGTTGATGAACTGGATTCAAACCTCTTATCTATTGAGGTAAGATTTTTTATTTTCCTATTTTTAAACTTTGATTGAAGCATACTCATTTAATAATTAAATAACTTAATTAATACATTATTATTTTCTCTCACAGGAAACTGTGTCTGAAATACGAAATGAAAATACTGCTTTTGCTACAACTTGGGGCGAAATTGTTGGCTTGGTTGAAGACCTTATGAGCGACCAAGACCCACAGAACGAGTTCGTCCTTGATGACCCAACCAAAGAGTTATACCTTGGAGACCAGCAAAATCCTGAAAAAGAGTTTTACAGCAATAGTACTCATTGTGAGTTATCAAGACAATACCCACTGAACAAGTTATACCTTGATGAGCCAGAATACAAGTTTTACCTTGGAGACTCACAAATTTTGAAAAAATCAAGAAATGAGTTCTGCCTTGATGGTTTAAATAACTACCTTGGAGACTCAGGAAAAGGGTTCTGCCAAGATGGTTCTAAATATGGGGCCTACCTTGGAGACTCACAAATTTTGAAAAAATCAGTAAATGAGTTCTGCCTTGATGGTTTAAATAACTACCTTGGAGACTCAGGAAAAGGGTTCTGCCAAGATGGTTCTAAATATGGGTCCTACCTTGGAGACTCACAAATTTTGAAAAAATCAGTAAATGAGTTATCCTTAAGAGACTTTGTAAGTTGGTTTTACTTTGAATACTTGAAATGTGGGTTCTGGATTGATAACTCACAATGTGATACATATTGTTGCGGATTTCGCGCCCGCCGGCGTGCGACGGCCACGTAACTCGAATCGCGGCACGTCGCCCACCGGACGGACAATCCAGTCGTGACCCTCTCGGACTAACGCCGGGAACCAGTCACGGGTGGACCTTTCGGTCTCACCGCGATCGAGCCAATCAGCCCCCGCGTGGGATAGGGTTGCTCGCCAAATTCGAACTACCTAAGTACCCACGCGGAGGGTAGACCGGGCGATCGCACCTCGCCGCAGGTCGACTTCGGACACGGGCCACTTAAGCGACCCGTTCCGTACTATCAGAATAACCGAGCGGTGTTATCGTCGACCTCGACGGTTCGATTAATTATCGGGCGTATTCAGCCCACTACCAACCCTTTACGTGAAGCAAGGTGGGGATTCAATGGAGGAAAAGACGAAGCGAAGCAGGAGAACAGTTCAACAATAAAGCACATTTATTCTCGGCACACGGGAAGCACACAAATACAATTCCACCAAATGCACACAAAAAAAGAAAACACAATTCCATTTACACAAAAAGCAAACATAAAAGTGAAAACACAGTGCAGAGCTAATACCGACTACCGAGCACACAGCAACACTTATACAATTCTACTTCACAGACGGCGCCGACAACACATACCCAAAACCAAGGAAAAGAAATCCCCCAAGAATGAGGTAGGCCTGGGGCCGAGACCGGGTCGGGCCTACCCGTCTGGTGATGAGACGCGGAGCGGCGATGGCCCCGCAACCCGCGGGCCTCGTGGACAGTGCCTGGCAGGGGGTGGGAACGGGGCCCCCTTGGTCGCACTATCTCAGCGCGGGGGAAACAGGAGGGGGTTGCTGATGCTCGGGGTATAGAGGATCTTTATTATGTGCGACGAGCGTCTCCACCTCGGCCAGGTCGCGCTGTCGGCCTCCCTCGGGTGCAGCTTCCTGCACGACGCGAGCACCCCCTCGTCTGGTGTCGCCGCCTTTCCACAGCTCCGTCCCCTCCGTTCCGACTCCAACGCACACGACGAGCAGCTCCACCGCCCGCGAAGTCTTGACCCTCTGCTTCCGACTCTCCTCTTCTTGACTCTCCGACCCCGTTCTGCTCCTTCTCTCGCCCCGACTCTGACTGACGAACAGCGTCCTTTTATCCCCCCGTAACTTCGCCTTTGACCCCCTCCCTTTGACCTTTCACCTCGCTCCCCATTGGCCCGAGAAAAAGTGGGCGTGAAGGCTTTTTGATCCACAAATTTGCATATATCGATCGTTCTGGAGGCGGGGCCAAATCGCCCCTCGCTCACCGATTGGACGGCAAAAAGTGGGCGTGTGTCGTTTTTGATCCGTTTTTGAAGCAGAAAATCCGTGGTTTTGTACACGCTGTTCGACGCGTGTTCTGCATGAGTCCAACACCGGTACCCACAGCGGGGCAAGAACGGTGGCGATGCTACGGTGGCGAGGTGTGACGGGAAGGTCGTGGCGGTTGTGGTGAAGCGGTGGTTGTGGTTGGTGGTTGATGTTGTGGTTGTGATCATGGCAGTTGGTCCAAAATAAAGATAGTGAAAGAAAAACGGCTATCCTAAAGAGTCGCAGCACGTATAAATGACATGTATTCCCACTAGACAACGGGTTTGGGCCTAACTACACATGCACTTACCGAGATACCTCACCTAAGGGACCTGAATGGTGGTTTGCGAATCTGGTAACCACAACACTACCCCCTTCCCTTTTTACAGACTCGTCCCGAGTCGTCAAATTTTCGTGTGCCATCATGTGTAGTTTTCCCCTAGTACATTTTACCTACGGATCCCTGAGTGCGACATTCATGGTATTCGTGTCCCCAAAATAAATAACCTGAGTGCTGCGTAACTATCTAAACAAACTCACTCATACGGACGACTTAAATAAAATTGCCGGCGCTAAGACAAACATGCCGGGGGCGCACTCATATGTACAGTACATCTTACCTTAACTTACAAATTTTACACTAAACCATGGCCCAGGATCATTGAACTCTGCAAAAGAAAAGCAGTTAGCAGGGAGCCAGGCTGCCCACATGCAGTCTCTGGCTCAAACAATGCAGGTGACAGGTAACGTGGCTGGCTGCTCAC
Organism: Eptatretus burgeri; assembly: GCF_056783735.1. Classification (NCBI taxonomy): domain Eukaryota; kingdom Metazoa; phylum Chordata; class Myxini; order Myxiniformes; family Myxinidae; genus Eptatretus; species Eptatretus burgeri. Next base: position 9,499,792 of record NC_140974.1, read on the forward strand.
ACGCAGTCCAAGGCCTTCCCTTTTTAACTGAACGCAGTGAACCACAACGGTGCATGGGCTGCACAACGTAGTCTCCGTGCCAGCTCAAGTGGCACACGCAATGAGCACAACGAATGGATGGATGAATGGATGGAACCACAACGGTGCATGGGCTGCACAAACGCAGTCTCCGTGCCAGCTCAAGTGGCACACGCAATGAGCACAACGAATGAATGGATGAATGGATGGACGCAAACACGGTGCACGGGCCGCCACTGCAGGCCCGTGTTGTAGCTGCCAACAGGGCAGTTCTCGCAGCTTGCAAACTGTTGCTTTCTGATCCTGGCGCACATGGAAACGAACAGGGGGGGGCAAAGCAAAAATTGAATGGGGCTGGTGAACCTGGGCAGTGGGCATGGCATGGCAAAGGCAGCAGGCAAACACAGCCCGCAGAAGAAGAAGGCCGCTGCAGGCAAACACAGCCGGCAGATGAACTGGCCGGCACAGGCCTTGAAGAAAAACAGCCAGCAGATGAACTGGCCCGCACAGGCCTTGCAGAAAAACAGCCAGCCGGCAGACGATCCAGCCGGCACAGGCCTTGCAGCACAGCAGCTGCCGATGAAGTTGGCCGGCCTCCGCCTTGAAGCAAAACACGGCCAGCCGATGAAGTTGGCCAGCTCTTGCCGTTCAGTGGAGGTTGGTGGAGGGAGTGCGGTGGTGCTGGCCACTTGGAGGGCGGTCTCGGACCTACCTACCTGTCTCCCTCCCACCTATCGCCTTTGCCTGTCACTGTACATACCCACTCCCTTAATTTGTCAAACCCCAATTTAGCCCCAACTTATTTTTTTATTGTTTTTATTTTTACTTCCCCACTATAAATCGTCCCCTAACCCCCTTTATCGTCCTTGTTCGGCTAACCTATTCTGTCACCTAGCCTACTCCCAACCCCTACGTTCCCTTCCCGGAGGGGAATAAGGGAGAGCTAACGTCCTGTGTCGAGGCCCAACGAAGCCTCAGAATGGCCTCCCCAGAGTTCGGCGATCTTAACACCAAGTGGGTCCAGCGGCCCACAACGACAGCGAGGGGATGGATGGTGCGGAGGGGTACATCTCCTAATCAACCCTATCCATTTAACTGTTAAACTACCCCGGGGCTTTCAACAAGCGCCTCTCGCTTAAACTATTGGTTCTATAAACCCAGATTCCTGTCGCCTGTGTTGGTGTCCTCACAATTTCGGGCCTCGCCCCCCAATTTTCTCTCCGTGCCCTCACACGGTCTCCTGGCTGGGACACGTGGCTCCCTTTGGCAGGCACGACCCTCTGCCGATTCTCCCGCTATGGCACCCCCGGGCACTACACTGCCTCCGAGCCTACCAGCTCCCTAACACCGGGGAGTGCCCCCCATGGCACCTCCCCTGAAACGCACACGTGGCAGGCCGGCCTCCCGGGCCCCTTTCCGAGGGTCACCCGTGCCCACTACACTGCCCACGCGGCTAATGGCGCCCCGGGCCCCCGCACCAAGCAGGCGCACCCGTGCCCACTACTCTATCCCGGCCCCCCATGGGCCCATGGCCTACCGCGGCCGACTAGCCTGGTGCCCGGGGTACCCACTCAGCGATACTCACCTTTCGCAGCCACGCTCCCAAGCCCGTCAACAGGGCTCCTGCACCCCTCCAAATGGGTCTCGAGCCTACTTTCCCACCAACAACAAAACGACCTCCATTTTTCAATTTGACTAACCCAACTGACTCAATCTACACTGACCCCGGGGGTCCCTTGGGCGGGAGTCACTCCTCCCCCCAATCACTCATCGCACCATGCATTCCCCATTCGCTCCACTCACACAGACCCGCTGGCCTCACTCACTCAACAAGTACTCACCTCACAACCCACAACTCTTCAACACACACACCGCTGAACTCTGCCATCCTTCTATCTGCATCCCCTAACTAACTCGTGCTCCCACGTCGTCCCTTAAACTACAGCACGTTCCTTTTAACACTACGTAGCTAAACTACGTCCCCTCTACACATTCACTGTCTGTCCCTGTCTCCAAATCAATCATTTTATTTCCCAACCTCGATCTGGCTACAATCCCTCTAACTAATCCATTCCACGGACTCCATGAGGACTTACCCCTGCCCCATGGAGTCGGTCTAACTAAGCTAACCCTTCCCCCTAACTAGTTTCCATCCTGTGCCCAGGATAAGGGGGTCTTCCACCCCTTTCCCAGGAATCCTGTACACCCGAAAGTGAGGCTTGCTTTTTTTTTTTTTTCATGCGCATCACCAGCGCGGCAACTCGCGCTCGCGCACTTTACACCTGCCCGTGACGTCATGCAGCTGCACGTGTTCCTCGTCCCTCCTTGGACGGTACCATCGGCCGGGATACCCCTCCTGCCGGATTCCAACCACACGTGCAGCCATGACGTCACCGTGCGCATATAAAAAAAAAAACACAAGCCACACGTCTCGAGGGGTTCCCCACGCGAACACATGTGCCCTGCCCGTTGGAGCTGAACACACACGATCGCGTGGAGAACCCGTCCGGTCCAAATCCATTTACCTGCCTAAACTTTGTCCGTCCGCGGGATCGGCAAATCCACCGCGTGCGTTTCCGGACCGGGACTTCACTCTCGCAAGCGAGCACGTGGCGGTCTCGTGCGTTGCACAGCACGAACCGCGTGCTCACTGCTGGGCAAACCCGGCACGGTCCACGAAACAACTACAGCCGCTACTCGGCTTTCTCTCCTCTGTCGCAGTCTCCGTCGCCATTCCACACACGCATACCTGCGTGTTACGACGCACACAGTCCACACCATCACATTCACACGGGGAGACGCGGCTGCGTGCTCCCGCATGCCAACCGACATCTCCCTCTCATACCGCTCTCTCACACACACGGTCTCCCTGGCACACAGCGACCTTGCACACGGCCGTTCACTCACGCGTGCCTCACTACTCACACAAACCATACTACTCACACGTGGTGCTCCATTCACTCGCGCGGGGGCACTCACCCGCGGTGCCTCACCCACACACGCGAGGGCACTCACCCGCGGTGCCTCATTCACACACACGGCGACACTCACACACGGTGCCTCATCCACACACGGCGTGCTGGGAAGCACGTACTCCGGCACCATCGCCACCACACCACTCACACACGGGGTCGCTTCCACACACGGGGACGCACTCACACCTTGCACCACACACACAGGGACAACCACACTGGGGATTCGTGTCCCCACAAGGGTCTCCGGGGCCTCTATACCCCCCAAGCTCTCCGTGCACCCGTCCACAGCACTCGTCCCCTCAACCTCGCAAAGCACGACCGAACTCACCTGGTCGTGACTCGCCTCAAGGCATACTCCCTCCCCTCGTTCCTGGAGGAGGCCATCCCGCTGCTCACACCGGGTCCCTGCACGCTCCGCGAGCTCACCCCCATTATCCTCCACTACCTCCGTGTGTGTGTGTGCGTCACTTACCCCGTCCTCATCGTGCAGTCTCTCCTCTGTCGTTCCCTTCCCGGCTACCGTCACTGCCAACTCTTCACCCTTTACCTCCCTTGTCTCAACTATTATTTTTTCCTTTGTCGTCACCTCGTGTCTCGTCTCACACGTTTTGGTCTCCCCATTTAATTTTTCCCTTTCGGTCATCGTCACGACCCTCGCCCAACACGTTCCACGAATTATTTTTTCACCCGCCTCCACCGCGGGCCTGTCAGCCGTTGCACCCCCACCCAGCTCGTTTGCTCCCACACGTGAAGTCGCCATTCCCAGCTCCCTGGTCACGGCCTTCATGCCCGCCTGCAGGCATCGGCCCATGTTCTGCGTCTCACCCCGCAGCTCTTTCATTTCTTCCCTCATTTGCTGTGTATTCGCATCCATCGTCGTTTTCACTTCATTCATTTGCTTGTTCATTTCGTTTTCATTTCATTTGTATTTGTATCCATCTTTTCGTTCATGCCTTTCATTTCGTTTTTCATTTCATTTGTATTTGTATCCATCGTCGTTTTCACTTCATTCATTTGTTTGTTCATTGCCGCCAGCATGGCTATAGCTGGGCCATGTTGGTTGCACTCAGCTGTGCCGTTTCGGCAAGGGTTGGGGAAGGGTCTTGGTGGAGAAGGGGGGGGGAGGTGTCATACACCGCGGCCGCTGCCGCACCCACCTCGGGCCCTGGGTTCAGTTGGGCGAGTCCGTGTTCCTGCACAATCAACATTTCCTGCTCGGGGATTCCATCCTGGACCATGGACTCTACATTATTACACATATACATTTCTAATACCCCCGGCTCCCGCTCGCCTTGAGACGCCATCTTGCTTCTCGTGAAGGGTTAATTTGCTCGCTCGTAATTTGGAGGGAATCGGGGGTCGCTTCTCTCACCCCTGGACCGATTCCCGTGAATTTCGCTAGAGACAGGAGAGCCTGTTGTCCCGCTCTCCAATACCAGTGCCGCGAGGAGGGCGATGAATTTGTATCCCACTCCTGACACCAGTGTTGCGGATTTCGCGCCCGCCGGCGTGCGACGGCCACGTAACTCGAATCGCGGCACGTCGCCCACCGGACGGACAATCCAGTCGTGACCCTCTCGGACTAACGCCGGGAACCAGTCACGGGTGGACCTTTCGGTCTCACCGCGATCGAGCCAATCAGCCCCCGCGTGGGATAGGGTTGCTCGCCAAATTCGAACTACCTAAGTACCCACGCGGAGGGTAGACCGGGCGATCGCACCTCGCCGCAGGTCGACTTCGGACACGGGCCACTTAAGCGACCCGTTCCGTACTATCAGAATAACCGAGCGGTGTTATCGTCGACCTCGACGGTTCGATTAATTATCGGGCGTATTCAGCCCACTACCAACCCTTTACGTGAAGCAAGGTGGGGATTCAATGGAGGAAAAGACGAAGCGAAGCAGGAGAACAGTTCAACAATAAAGCACATTTATTCTCGGCACACGGGAAGCACACAAATACAATTCCACCAAATGCACACAAAAAAAAGAAAACACAATTCCATTTACACAAAAAGCAAACATAAAAGTGAAAACACAGTGCAGAGCTAATACCGACTACCGAGCACACAGCAACACTTATACAATTCTACTTCACAGACGGCGCCGACAACACATACCCAAAACCAAGGAAAAGAAATCCCCCAAGAATGAGGTAGGCCTGGGGCCGAGACCGGGTCGGGCCTACCCGTCTGGTGATGAGACGCGGAGCGGCGATGGCCCCGCAACCCGCGGGCCTCGTGGACAGTGCCTGGCAGGGGGTGGGAACGGGGCCCCCTTGGTCGCACTATCTCAGCGCGGGGGGAAACAGGAGGGGGTTGCTGATGCTCGGGGTATAGAGGATCTTTATTATGTGCGACGAGCGTCTCCACCTCGGCCAGGTCGCGCTGTCGGCCTCCCTCGGGTGCAGCTTCCTGCACGACGCGAGCACCCCCCTCGTCTGGTGTCGCCGCCTTTCCACAGCTCCGTCCCCTCCGTTCCGACTCCAACGCACACGACGAGCAGCTCCACCGCCCGCGAAGTCTTGACCCTCTGCTTCCGACTCTCCTCTTCTTGACTCTCCGACCCCGTTCTGCTCCTTCTCTCGCCCCGACTCTGACTGACGAACACCGTCCTTTTATCCCCCCGTAACTTCGCCTTTGACCCCCTCCCTTTGACCTTTCACCTCGCTCCCCATTGGCCCGAGAAAAAGTGGGCGTGAAGGCTTTTTGATCCACAAATTTGCATATATCGATCGTTCTGGAGGCGGGGCCAAATCGCCCCTCGCTCACCGATTGGACGGCAAAAAGTGGGCGTGTGTCGTTTTTGATCCGTTTTTGAAGCAGAAAATCCGTGGTTTTGTACACGCTGTTCGACGCGTGTTCTGCATGAGTCCAACACCGGTACCCACAGCGGGGCAAGAACGGTGGCGATGCTACGGTGGCGAGGTGTGACGGGAAGGTCGTGGCGGTTGTGGTGAAGCGGTGGTTGTGGTTGGTGGTTGATGTTGTGGTTGTGATCATGGCGGTTGGTCCAAAATAAAGATAGTGAAAGAAAAACGGCTATCCTAAAGAGTCGCAGCACGTATAAATGACATGTATTCCCACTAGACAACGGGTTTGGGCCTAACTACACATGCACTTACCGAGATACCTCACCTAAGGGACCTGAATGGTGGTTTGCGAATCTGGTAACCACAACAATATCTTGGAAACTCAACGGGAATGTGGTTATACCTTGAAGACTTGGAAAGTTGGGTTTATGTTGGACACTTGAAACTTTTTTGGGGGCTTTTATTTATTTATTTATTTATTTATTTATTTATTTATTTATTATTATTATTATTTTATTTATTTATATTTTGGAGACTTTTGGAGTTGCTATCACTCTTTGGGATCTAAACCTATCGATGTAGTTCTTTGTCGGATGGTGCTTGATGGGAGCAAGATCAAGAAAGTTCTGGGAAGAAAGTGCAGGCTTACTCCCCCTTTTTACGTCATCAAACCTGAAAGCCTTAAAAGACAGAATTGGAAGAAGAGAAAAAAAAAACAAAAAATATACATTGTTTGTTCTGGGAAGAAAGTGCAGGCTTACTCCCCCTTTCTACGTCATCAAACCTGAAAGCCTTAAAAGACAGAATTGGAAGAAGAAAAAAAAAACGTAAAAATATATATATATATATATATATATATATATATATATATATATATAGGTGGAAATCTCATTTTGAAAAAGACATTGTGTTGGGCGAGGATTGAGTTGGGGTTGAGATTTTGAATGTGAGGGTTGGGGTTGAGATTTTGAATGTGAGGGTTGGGACACACACACACATACACATCAACAAACAAAAGTTAAGCCTTGACTATTCAGTTGAGGATTCTGTGTTTGGGGTTCACAGATCTAAGAACGTCCCCCTTGACACACATTATATACTGTTATACACCTCGGACTTGGCCCTCGAGTGTCCACAACGGTGTATAGTAGGAGGGAGTGAAGCGCCAACCTATTGCTCCCATTACACACACACACACACACACACACAAACAAAAGTTAAACCTTGACTATTCAGTTGAGGATTCTGTGTTTGGGGTTCACAGATGTAAGAACGTCCACCCCTTGACACACATTATATACTGTTATACACCTCGGACTTGGCCCTCGAGTGTCCACAAAGGTGTATTATCTGCTTAGTTTTGTCTTTTGTAATTCCTGTGAATAAAATGAACCTAAAATCTCTTCCCCTTCCAAATCATATATTTTATAAGTCCAAGGAACTGTATCTATTACATCAACAATTTTAAAAAGTTCTTTCGTCCATCGTTCAGTAAAACCCTTTTCAAAATGAGATTTCCACCTATATATTCTTACGATATCACCAACTTTGAACTTAGGTTTTCTGACATTAATCTCTTTTTCATATTTTAATTTTGTAAATGTTTCTGATGGCTTCATATTCGTTGACGTGTGAATCGTGTCATTATACTTATCCACAATATCCTGAATAAAAGATGACCATTGTTGTGAACCGAGTTGTGTGAATTTTTTATATAGTCTCTCTTTAAGGTACGATTAAAACGTTCAACAACAACTGCCTTCCCTTCATTAAAGGTACTGTATAATGTAATACTGTTATTTTTTAGAAAATTCATAAATGTCTTGTTATAAAACTCTCTACCCTCATCAGTCCACAATTTCTTAGGTTTTCTCTTACTTTTATTAAATATCTGTTGAAAAGCTAACATAAGAGTATTACCTGTTTTGTTTTTAAAGGGACAACCCACGCATATCTACTCCTCAAATCAATAACGGTTAAAGCATACTTGTACCCCTTATCATTATTGAGTTCAATCAAATCAGCAGACCAGATATAATCAACTTCCTTGGAATAAACTTTCCTTCTCTGAAACTTTGTGAATATTGGTTTATGTAATTCATCAGCTAATTGCTCTTCAGTCTTAATGGCATCATTAGAGTCTATAAGTTTTTGAATTTCCAAGTCCAAGTTTCAATTTAGCACTAATCATCTTCTTCACGATGAACCTATCAACTTTTTCTCTCAAGGTTGGATTTTGTATCAGAGACAAATTATACAACATTTCTCTATCGGCTTCATGCTTTTCTTCCAACGTTGTGGTATTCCCATAATCAATATCGTGTCTCATGCACACTTCATCAACTCTATTGATTGGTTTACTCCAGGATTTAGGATTGTCTGCCTCATCTAATCTTTTATCCAAGTTTGTGCCTGGACCACAGAAAGAATACCCTGGAAGATGTAATTCCCCTGGTATTCCAGTAGTTGTAAATTTACTTCCTGATAAAAACTTTTGTATATCTCCTCCGAGTTTGTGTTTGGAGATAAATTGATTTTTTTTTGAACCACACACCGAACATATACCTTTTTGTATAACCCTGTTATTTTTACTTTTAATATATGAAATATTTTTAGTATAAGTTTTCTTTTTACATTTGAGACAATAACTCATTTATTTATGAGAAAAATTCCTGCAGAGTGCAAAAACCTTTTTAGTTTCCAACATGCACATTTGAATCTTAATTTTTAAAACATAAAGAATCCTTAGAAATGCCTTCACTCTCTCCTCCATTTATTTAAGAAAAAACTTGAATTAAAATGAATAGCTTGACGATGCTAATAGTTTTGTTGAAAGTATTGCAAATAGACTTGTTAATTCTTTGTATTCCTTCCTGGTGGGATGAGTTATTTTCTTTAATACCTCTATTCTTTTTTGAATCTCACTGGTTTCCATATTTTGATATTTATTCATTCTCTCTCTTTCCTCCCTCTCTCTCTTCTCTCTTTCCTCCCTCTCTCTATTCTCTCTTTCCTCCTTCTCTCTCTTCTCCTTTTCCTCCTTCTCTCTCTTCTCTCTTTCCTCCCTCTCTCTATTCTCTCTTTCCTCCTTCTCTCTCTCCTCCTTCTCCTTTTCCTCCTCTTCCCTCTCTTCTTCAACTCCTTCCTCATCCCTTACTATACTTGAATCGTTTACACCCCATAGAATATTATACATATATTCATCAGGATTTCTTGTTATTCCTGTATCCAAAATAATTTTTTACAACAGGAAACCAATAAAATTTCTTTTGAATTTCTAAAAGAGCCTTACCTTTTCTTAACCTTATAATTTTTTCATTATTTAACATTCTAATTAAATCTAAAGTTGTTGGTTTATCAACATCAGCATAATGCCAATCTTTTATTGAAAATACCTCATTCTTATGTTGTAGAACATATTTATTAAAATACCGAATACCCTTTTCTTGAAGGTATGCTTGGACACAGAAATGATAATTTTCTTGAAGCCTTCTTGCTGTCATTTATGTATTAGAAATATATGTTAGAATAATATTATGGCACGAAACACCTCCCCATCTTCCCATAGTTAAATCATTTTGTATTTCCTTACTTATTATATATAATCCTGTTTTTTCTGTTTTCATGAGATAAACAAGGGCAAAACCATTATTATATTTACCCTTATTAAATTCTTTTATTTGTTGTTTACTAATCGTGGCTCCACAAAACTCATTCTCGATACCAAGTGGATAATATTCTTCCTTACGAGACTGATTTAATTGTTCCAGGTCTTCGAGGTTAATTTTAAATGACCAATTATACCCTAAATCATTCATATCATACCCCCATTGTTCTATTCTCATACAAACGATACGCCCTTCTTTATAAAAATTTATTTTAATTCGAACTGTGAATTCTGTATGACCTGGAGATAATATCAACACTTCTGTATCTTTAGAATACACAGCCGTTTTATTTAAGTATATATATTGTGATAAATCGCTTAATCTCACCAAGTCATTCGCGTCAGTCGGGCTTGGATAATTTTTTAATTTATAAGCATTTTTCCTGTTAATATTTTTGTTTATATTATATTTATATCGTTCAGCCTGTGCCTTTGTATAATAATTTGATAAATCAATATCCAGTTCTTGAGATACACCAAAGATAGAACCATCTTTACCAACATAAGTCATTTATATTAGATTAAAAATAATATCATAAAATTTTTTATTTTTGTTGAGTTGAAATAACACATATAGACATAATTGACCACAACACTTGGAATTTAATTCTTGGACTTGAAATGTTTGATAAACACCATTCTGTAAGAATTTTATGACTTCAACAGGTGGTGGAAGACCAAAACTATCAAAATAATATTTGTCTTGACTATTAAAAATACAAACCCAATGAGAACCGTTCCCATCATTATCTTCTAAGTTCATAATAATATTCTTTGTATGTTTCGACACATTTGTTAATTCATCTCTCATACAAATAACCACATTATGAATTTTTAATTTCTTACAATATTTGGCAAGTTGTAAATTTGATGTTGTATTCTTTCCAAATTCTTTCAACCACTCATCAATGCTCATTTATTTATTAGAAAGATATAATCCATTACCTCTTTTAGTTAATTTTACACCTGCTTGTGCTATAGAAGAAAGCATATCTCCAACTAACAATCTCGCTTTATCAGGCAGACCTTCAAGTTTTTCAGCAAAATCTACAATTACACCACTTCCACTAATTTGTTTCTCCAACTCTTTGTTATGTCTTTCCAATTCTTTTTGAGCCTGGAGTTGAGCCTTCCTTTCGTTGGCAGTTTTGACCGCTGTTGAAATACCACCCGTCAATGCTCCAACCGCACTTAAACCAGCAAATAAAGGAATTAGAAATGGGAGAAATCCTCCACTCGTCTCTCTTATTGAATATTTTTTCAACATTGGTTTTGTCATTTTAATTTTAAGTGAGCCAGTGTCATTCAAGATTTTAACCTGTTCTCTTGTGAGCAAAACATCAATTCTTACTGCTCCTTTTCTCTGAATTGTATTAACGTTAATCGTACAAGGCTTTTGATTTTGAACACAAGATGATAGTTTATGAAGATTGATTTGATTAACATATACCCCAGTTGGTACTTTGCCACTCATTTATTTAACAAAAAAATTATGTGAGACTAATCATCACACCATTATCTGTATTAATCTGCAATTCTGTTTCTTCCAAAAGCAAACAATATGTATCAACTTCTTCACTCTCTCCTCTTTCAATGTATAGGGAAGTATCCACTCGATTAGACTTTATAGTTTCTTTTTGAGCGCTCAGGTCAAACGTATAGATTGTATACAAACTTTTAAATGCTGTCATATCCAAAATAGGTTCTTTATTTCCATTACTTTCACACACCTTTTGGTAAGACTTGTATGCTTCAGCAAAATCATTTTTTCCCAATTAATTTCCAATCTATCTCGTGGATAAAATGTTCCATCTAGAGAAACGCGAAGTTGTTTCACCTTAGCATTATCACTCAATGCATTATTTTTATCAGTCGCAGTATCACCATCTGGCTTTTTAAAAATCATCCACAGATATCGTGGCTTTCCTTCCAGAACACCCAAATTCCACGTGTAAGTAGTTTGATTGAGTTTAACGTGTTGACATCTTCTTTTGAGGTATGATACACTGAGTGGTTTCTTTGAGTTAAGTCTTCGATTCAACATCTCTTCTGTTTTAAGATTAGGAGTATATTCACTGATATACCAACTCATCTCCTCAATTACAAATTTATTCTGATCACCAAAAGCATTACCAACACCAAAAAGCAATCTATTTTCATTATCATTCCTTTGTAGTTGAAATCTAATTTTAAGACCATACAGAACTTTATCATAATCACAAAATCCAAATATACCTTTAAGAGGAACTGCCACAGTAAAACTATTTTCTGCTTTTGTATCATCATTATACATTCCTTTCCTTTGAATATATCCAGGGTCTGTGTTTGTTCCCGTTGACATATCAGGAATAAAACCTTCGACAGACCCCTTTCCCATTCTATCACTGAATGTATAGAGTGTAAATTTCATCATTTCAGATACAGCAGAGACATAATCAACTGCTTCAACTTCTTGTGTTCCAATATACAATCGCACACTATCAAACATTTTCCAGAAGAAATCATTTACAAGTGTAGCGTTTGTGTTATTCCCAGCCTTAGTGAATTTAAATTTACACAACAAGAAACTTTCGGAGAGATTCAAATAGGTTTGTTGATTATTTATTTCAAAACTTTTTGTACCATTTGTATTCCAGTCTGTTCCAGTTATTGCATTTACCTTGAAGTAATCTTCTTTTTTAGTGGAGTTTGAGATAATAATAGTATCATCCAAATCATAGATACTATCAATTGCTTCCATACTTGTATTTATTTAGGAAAAAAGATGTTAAAACTTTTGAAACCCTGATCCAAGTATTTGAATTATTTTCTGTCGTTCTTGGGGGGACAACTGAGTTTTACCTTTCTTAATTTCTTTTATTGCTTGTAATTTATGAGATTCTTTCTGAGCATCTTTTATACTCTTTACAGCACCTGCTACATTTCCCACAGCAGAAGCAGTTGAACCAATTAGGTCTTTATGTTTAAGAATAGTTGAACCAATACCCATGAGAATATCAATTATCCCATCTCCTCTAAATTGATGTCCAACACCCCTTTGTCTCTTAGGTTTATAGTATCCTCTACCAAGATACATACCTTCACCCTTGTAGTACGGGGAAAGGAACATCCCATCCCCTGTAATTATTTTATATTTTCCCAACTCGTGCTTCCTCACAATAACCATCGTATTTATTTATTGAAAAACTTCACGTAGGTGAATTCTGATGGATATAACTTCTCCATTAAAAGAAATCACACGATTATCTTGGTCGGTTATCTTAAAATTTACTCTGTGTATGGTTTTTCCTGACACAGGTAGATAAACCAAATTTTTAGGCTCCATATTGAATTTATAACCAATTGGGGTTGAGTATGCGCTGAATGAAAATATTGTATTTGTTTTTAATCCATCATTATAAGCACCATCAATCAAATCACAGTGAATTAACACCGAATTTATTCCTGAGGATATTTGAATGACATTATCACTGTAAAACGTCCCATTAGTTTCAATCTTTTTTGAGGAGAAACCTAATAACTCTCTAAATGAATTATCAATTGTGAAATCAACCTTGTAGTTATTTTTAACTTTAATCGTTGATTTTGAAGTATGTTTTTGAATGTTTATAACAATATTTTTTGGTTCATCACCCTGTTCTTTCATAAGACGAGCAATTTCGGAAGATATTTGAGAAATCTCGTATGCTCGGAATGAGACTGTTATCGTTTTGTATCCACTTCCCGGATTATAACTAAACTTGTCATTTTTCTCGGTTATATTAAATAAGGTATTATAAGTCTCCATGGACAATAAAGATGCCTCATATTCTTTTGTTGTGTCAAGTTGTAGTGGGTATGGGAATGAAGATGTGTGGTCGCTTGTTGTGAAATTAAAACTCAGGATTGTGCTTCTCATCTTATTTAATATGAGATAAAATGTCTTTATATTGAGATTTATTAATTATTTTCATGTTCATCAACTGGTCTAAAATGGCTGATGCTTCATTAAAACAATTGTTATTTCCAGCCTTCTTACTGCCGAACAACAATAACAGTCTATTAACTAAATGCGATGGGTCATTTGGAAGAAAACTAATACCTGAACCAAGGATACTTAAAGCCTGAATAATGTGTTTCTCCTTCTCATTCTTCCTACTTTTACCAGAAAGAATAACCTTATAATTTAGAGTGTTCAGCAAATCAATATATACTCTATCATCATTATTTTCCATATCCAATGGTTTATCAATATACTTTGATTCATCCCTCACAGTTGAACCTTGTCTTCCATCTTTTGTGAGAAGAAACATTAATCTCGGAGTTAGTTTAACAGGGGGTTGAGCAGAACTTAAGAACCTTAATTCATCATTAAATATCAATACCTTTTCTTGAACAAGATGAAATATTGCTGGTTGTTCTGTTGGAATGAGTCCTGCTTTGGTTTTTGAATCCGCTGAATATTCATTGTTTTGAACAGCATTCACAATATAATCAGGGGGTTGATTAATCTCTTTCAGTTGTTGAAATAAACCTTCATCATCATATTCTAATTCTCCTAAATGCTCTAATTCTTCCTCAGTCATTTGACTGAAATCTTTTAACATTTGAAGCTTTCTAGGAGTATATTCTACTGTGGGAACTGTGGAAACATCTTTCATTTTTTCTTGGGAAGTTTTTAAAAGTGGTTTAAAAAATTTCTCTTGTTTTTTTTCAAATGCTTCTTCGCCAGTTAGTTTCTGTCTGCGTTTCTTCTTTATGTCTTCCTGTTGTTTTACAACTTTTGAAACCAACTCTTGATGTTCCTTAAATCTTCTTGCTCTTTCTTTTGTATCCATTTATTTATTGTAAAATATCATTTAATGAATTGTAAAGATCAACAGGGAAATTTTCCTTTTCTTCATCATTCAAGTAGATGTGTTCAAATAAATCCTTTTCTTTAAATATTTCATCAAATTCTTTATTAACATTAATGCGAGTTGTAATTTCTTCTTCACTAATCCTTGCATCTCTGCTTTTCATACATTTGTGTTGAGTTTCTTCATCAACATCAAAACCGAATGATAAAATCTTCACTCCGCTCAGATATTTAATAATTTGTCTCGTTCCTTCTGGATTAGTTTCTAATATCCCAACACCACCAGATTTTAGTTTCTTTAACTCACTCTTACAATGTGAATATTTTGTTGTACCAAGAGAAACCTCCTCAAATATTTGTCCTTCATTCCTCAATCGCATATGTTCCTCCACTGAAATATAGTGATAATCTTCACCTTTTACTTCTCCAGGTCTTATTGCTCTAGTTGTTGTTGATACAATGCGTATCACGGGGTGTTTTTTAAGTAAATTTACAATATTCTCATTTGTACTACACAAGAACCTTGATTTATGAAAGTTTTTTCCAGAAGCAGATTTACCCACAAGATTTATAATAATAGTTGTCATTTATATATGTAATTGTTTATAAAACAAAAAATATATCCCTTAATATCTCATCTTGTTTCACAACAATATATTTATATTTTTCAGTCGTGTGCTTCATATAATCCTCAAATTTCTTTTTACTACATAATGTAGAACAATTATCTCTCCAAAAATTATTGATATCTATTGAATTTAACTTGAATAAAATAAAAGTATTAGCATTGTTTCTGATGGAACGACGAGGAAGTTGAAAGTACGATTGACTAAGATAAATACAATTACAAGAAGAATGTCTCCCTCTTGTGTAGTAGCTGTCCATTACCGTTTGGTTTCTCTCATTAACACAATCATCAAAGATAACGAGGTTCTTTTTTGATTTATCCAAATCTTGGGGAGACGGTATATCATCCGTATTATCACTAAGAATACAAGTTATAAGATTTGATTTCTTTTTATATCTCTGTGTATCACAAAATAGTTGAATTATATCTTCAATGTTATAATCATTTAGGTTTTTTTGACGTTTAAATAAACCTATTATATCTTCTTTTTGAAGACCAGCATTAAAACCTTGTGAGAGTAGTTGATACTCTGGTTGAAAACTCGACTTTGTGAAAATTATTAAATTATCATAATCTAAAAAGTTGGGAGTGAGGAGCATTTTTAAAAGTAAGCAGGTTTTTCCACATCCACTTGAACCAACTATGAGACATCTTAATGAATTTGGGAGATTTTTATGGTTGTTAAATTTTATCTTATTTTCCCAAATAGGTAAAAAATCATTCATTTATATATTTGAAAAACAGGTTATTTAATTTATTATTGGCTTTTTTAGAAACTCTATATTTTATCCTAAGTTCAGGTTTAATTTCAAGATAATCCATTATTTTATTTATACAATATCTTGTGTTGATATTTCCCTGAAAATTACATCCATGAATAATATACAACAACAATCCTTTGAACATTTCTCTTATACGTTCAGTTTCTTCCCTTGTAAGGAAAGGTGTGTTATCATCCTCATACTTTACATTCATTTCTCTAATCAATCTTGTAAAGTAATTCATTTTTGGTGTAAATCTAAAAGAATTATTTTCCTTTTTATATTTTTTATTATCATTAATTAGAAGATAATCACAGAATATACATTGTTTATAGGCTTTTGACTCTGTGTTTAATCCCCGTCTTTCACACGCAGGACAATTCTCAAATTTGTCATATGGAGAATCAGGAAAGTCTAGCATATTTATAAAGTAAAACTTTACTTAAACTGAAATTCATCTATACTTTCAGTTGTATATTACCATCGATATCGATATACTTTTTTCATTATCAGATTCAACGACAACATTTTTTATATTAAAGGTAATTTTAAAATTATCGTTAACTACTATTGAACGAAATGTCATTTCACCTGATATATTAACATCCTTTATTTCATCAGGATTTACATCTTTAAGGTTGTTGAAAAAAATACAAATTTCTCCTTGCATATTACAGATGGTCTTATCTTTTCTTTCTAAAGCTTCATCCATAAGGTTTTTGTTCTTTGATACTTTTTCTTGTTTCATTGCTTTTTCTAGTTTTGAATATATTACTAGAAGGAGAGGAGAAACTTTTGTTAGAGATACTTTAATTGATGTTCTACCAGGTATACTAAAAGCCCTTCCACTGAAGGAAATTGAAGAACTCATATTATTTACCATAATAGTTTTTATCCAATAGTTGTTATATTTATCTTTGTTCAATTTTACATCCTTGACATATTTCTCAGTATCTTTAACAGATGAAGAGATTGATTGAAACTTGTCTTTTGTGTCTTGAAACATTGTATTTATTAAGTGAAAAAGTTGGAGGATAAAATGTTTTTAAGCACAGATTCACCTATAAATTAAACGAAATTTTCATCAAGAAAATTTTAGTTTAAGCAAAGTTTTATTCTATAAATATGGTGAATACAACGTACTGCGATGTTTGTAATCACGAATATAAACATTATAGAAAACACCTCCAAACCAACAAACACACATTTAATCTATTTCATCAAATATCTCCTCTTGAGTTGGAAAGAAAACATTGTGATATCTGTTCAAAGGATGTTTTGAAGAGTAGTTATAATCAACATCTTCAATCACAAAAACACAAGAAAAATGAGTTTAAAGTAAAGGGAGACTATTATATTAAAAACACTGATGAGGCATTTAAAGGGCATATAAAAATAAGGATTTTTCAATTTGGAGAACCCGGTCCATCATCAATAGCTGAATCAATTGAAATAGTGAAACCCGATGTTGAAAAATTTATTAAAAAGACATTAAAAGAAATGAAAACTTTAAAGTTTTATATGGGAGTGAAAATGAATATGAAAAGACAAGATGAAGAACAAACTCCTTATATGAGAACAGATCTTCATTTTATAACATCATTTCAAGATTTTTTGAATAGTGGGGTTTATGAAGAACTATCAAGACAAGAGGAGGATGTTGATAATACAGTGGTAGGAAGTGGATTCAATATTAAAAAATCATCTTTTTAGATATACACATTCTAAAATCAAACCCTCTTAAAGCTTCTTCTTATATTGAATTACCAAAAGAAATAAAACTAAAGAAGGCAGTTGTTAATATTAAGAACAATGATAATAAATGTTTTCTCTGGTCTGTTCTTGCTCACTTACATCCACCAAAATGTAATTCAGAAAGAGTAAAACAATATATGAAATATGAGAATACCTTGGACATTAAAGATTTTAAATTCCCAATGCCATTAACAGATATTCCTAAATTTGAGAAAAAGAATAATCTTTCTATTAATGTATATGGATTAACGGATACAAACAAAGTTCAAATATTAAAAATTTCAAACAACTATAAAAATGAAGAAACACACATTGACCTTTTATATTTTAGTGTTGGAAAGAATTCACATTACACATACATCAATAATTTATCAAGATTAATCTCTTCTCAGGTATTCAGAACAGCAAACAAAATATATCCTTGTAAGCGATGTCTTAATTCATTTCATACAAAAGAACGATTATAACAACATTCAAAATATTGTAGTAATCATAAATCAGCTGTAATTACAATGCCTAAACCTGGTGAAAAGATTTATTTTGAAGATTATAATAAATCTATCATGCACCCATTTGTGATATACGCTGATTTTGAATGTATCCTTAAAAAGATAAATACTGCTTCTCCTAATCCAAAAGAACCATATACAAATAAATATCAAAAACATATTCCTTGTGGTTTCTGTTATTATATCAAATCATCTGTTGGAGAAAAGTATAACAAACTTAAACATTATCGTGGAAAAAATGCTTCACAAGAGTTTGTAAAACGATTAGAAAAGGATTGTATAAGACTCACTAAATTAATGAAAGAAACAAATGAACCGATGAAATTAACCAAAGAAGAAAAATTAGAATTTAGAATGAACAATATCTGCCATATTTGTGAGGGGAAAATTAAGGAGTCTAAAGTTAGAGACCATTGTCATCTTACTGGTAAATATAGAGGTCCCGCTCATTCCTGTTGTAATCTTAATTATAAATTACCTTCTTTTATTCCAGTCTTTCTTCACAACAGCGCCAACTATGATACACATCTATTTATAAATGAACTTTCAAAAACACCAGGGAATATTTCTGCTATAACAAACACAAGTCAAAAGTATATTTCATTTTCAAAAATGATATTCACAAAACCTTTAACTCGTATTAGGTTTTTAGATTCTTACAAGTTTATGGGAACACCACTAGCCTACCTCGCATCAAATCTAAGCTCCACGGACTCTTTTCCAAATCTTAATTCATTCTTTCCAAAAGAGGAAATTCTCACTCAAGAGGAAATTCAGATTAAAGAGAGAATTCAAAGTAAAGAGGAAACTCTAATTAATGAAGAAATTCTAACTGAAGATGAAATTCTAATTATAAAGAAAATACGAACTAAAGAGGAAATTCAGATTAAAGATGAAATTCTGATTAAAGAAGGAATTCTTACGAGAGAGGAAATTCAAACAAGGAATGAAATTCAAAGTAAAGAGAAAATTCTTACAAGTAAGGGAATTTATCCTTATGATTATATGGATTCATTTATGAGATTTAAAGAAACACAACTTCCTTCAAAAGAAAGTTTCTATAATAACCTTTATGAAGAAGAGATAAGTGATAAGGAATATAAACACGCACAAGAAATATGGAAAATATTTAAGATAAAGAACCTTGGAGAATATCATGATTTATATCTAAAAACAGATGTTTTATTGTTAGCTGATGTGTTTGAGGCTTTTAGAACACTCTGTCATAATAAAAATTGTTATGGATTAGATCCTGCCCACTATTTCACAGCTCCTGGTTTAGCTTGGAGTGCAATGTTGAAAATGACAAAA
>NC_140974.1:9526563-9559063 GCF_056783735.1 Eptatretus burgeri
CGACACTCAAGAATCACACCTTCTGAACCAGGGAGACTTAAATGATCTTGTAAGAGATCTCTCGCTGTCAAAGGCGAAGGCAGAGCTGCTTGGATCAAGGCTGCAGCAGTGGAATCTACTTGAACCTAACACCAAGATATCCTTGTTCAGAGCACGTCACAGAGACATGGCTGAGTTCTTTGAGATGGAAGACACGATGACATTCTGCAGTGACATCAACGGTCTGTTGAAAGAACTTGGGTGTGATCACGATCCTGCAGACTGGCGCCTCTTCATCGACTCAGGGAAGAACAGCTTGAAGGCTGTTTTGCTCCACAATGGCAACGAGAAACCATCAGTCCCACTGGCTCACGCGTTCAGCATGACAGAGACCTATGAGACTATGCGGCAGCTGCTTGATTCCATCAAGTACAATGACTTCAACTGGCACATCTGCGGAGACTTGAAAGTGGTGGCGCTGTTGTTAGGGCTGCAGTCAGGCTACACGAAATACATGTGCTTCCTTTGTCTCTGGGATAGCAGAGACGACAAGAATCACTGGACGAAGAAAGATTGGGAAGAGCGAAAAGAGCATGTACCTGGTCGACACAACGTGAAGCATGTCGCCCTTGTCGACCCAGCCAAGGTTTTCCTTCCACCACTCCACATAAAGCTCGGCTTGATGAAAAGTTTTGTACGGGCAATGGATCTGAATGGGCGTGGGTTTTTATACCTCAAGGAAAAGTTTGGCAACACCTTGTCGGAGGCCAAGATCAAGGCTGGTGTCTTTGTTGGACCGCAAATCCGACAGATTATGAAGGACGAAACTTTTCCGACAACTCTAAACCCCAAAGAGCTGGCAGCGTGGAGGAGCTTCAAAGCTGTGACGGACAACTTCTTGGGGAACGAGCGCGCGGACAACTATGAAGAAATAGTGCAGCAGCTGCTGGAGTCCTTCAGGAAACTTGGCTCCAGGATGTCCCTGAAAATCCATTTCCTACACCAGCACCTGAACTTCTTCCCTGACAACTTGGGAGCAGTCTCGGACGAGCACGGCGAGCGATTCCACCAAGAGATTTCACTCATGGAGACGCGTTACCAAGGGCGGCACAACCCGAACATGATGGGCGATTTCTGCTGGTTCCTGCATCGTGAAACTGACACAGAGCAGCACAAACGCAAAGCCAAATGCCTAAAGCATTTTTAATTCCATTCTAGTGGAGTTTTTCTGTAATTTCTATAATTTTGAAGCATTCATGATGAAATAAATGAATAAATGAATTTTTGTAAATTTCATTGAAATCCTGACTTCTAGGCAATGGGAATATTTCTGTTACTGAAAATCCTGACGTGATACAGCAAAACGGTTATGATTTTTGAAATCAGCGTACCCAAATTAGTCTAAATCACTTTACACATCTCCAGTAAAAAATTTTTGTTGTTCAGTGTAATTAAATTTAGGAGGTTTCTTTCCCAGCTTGCTAATAAAGACAGCCAGCTTATTGAATAAGCATATGTTATCTCGACCAGTTGGAGCACTGGTCTTTGCTTTATTAAGATGGAGCAATATACATGCAGTGCTTATATAAGACAAAAAATGCAAACATAACAAGAACAGCACTCAGTAGAGCACATAGCCTCGCCTCGCACGCTCAGTCTGAATACAAATACCATCGTTAACTGAATACACGACTATTATGGCTCATATACCCGTATTATCCATGTACCCTATTATGTCACATGCATTGCCATTAATTGTAGTTTTAATAATTATTGATTAATTATGAGGACATTTCACAACCACTTTTGTGCACATTCAGGATAAATTGTTTCAATGAAGGTGAATATGAAGAAGAAAAAAAATTCAAACTATATTCCCCATGGCCAATCGATCATATGTATGAAGTTTCACATCAATTTGTTAAGCGGTTCTGGAGAAGATTTTTTTAAGGTTTTTATTTTCAATCAAATCTGACCACCAGACCACGTGACCGATGACGTCATAAATGTAATTCTACACTCACATCGGGTTGTGGATTGGATATATAAAGTTTCAGATTTTTCCAATAAGGATTTAGATTTAGCCAATTGTGGCTGGAATACTACTTCACCGATAACATCATTGTTATATATATATATATATATATATATATATATATATATATATATATATATATATATATATATATATATATATATATATATATATATATATATATATATATATATATATATATATATATATATATATATATATATATATCTATATATATCCTGGTGTTGGCGCAGTGGTTAGGGCAGCGGCTTGGGATCCAAGAGGTCCTGAGTTCAAGCCCCGTTGAGCCACTGAATTAATACACCAGGGGGTTGACTCAGTCTGTCATCCTTCCGAGGTCGGCGAAATGAGTACCAGTATACTGGGCCGGTGTATACCCCGGTTAAAATAGGTGTACCATATCCCTGTGTTGTAAGAGGCGACCAGGGTTGCGTCAGGAAGGGCATCCGGCGTAAAACATGTGCCAAATCACTATGCGGATCATAATGGATGATCCGCTGTGGCGACCCCTAACGGGAGCAGCCGAAAGAAGAAGAAGAAGATATATATATATATATATATATATGTATGTATGTGTATATATATATATACATATATATATATATACATATATATATACATATATATATATATATATATATATATATATATATAGACCACAAGGGGAAAACCAGAGATGTCAGGATAAGTCACTTTTGAAGAAACGAAAAAACAAAGTTTCAAGACTTTGGTGGACTGTTTAATAACTGTCATAGAGATTTCTTTTCCAGTAAAAGGAAGAGTGATCATTGGACGATCAAATTAAGCATGTAGCATTTGCCAAGCTTCTGTGTTATTTAATTCAAGAGCAAAGAACGAATCAATGATGCAAACTGACATCACTGGTTATTCCCTTGTTTAATAATTGCCATGCAATTTTAACCCAGTAAGTGCAGCAAATTCATGCTTGTTGGTTATTAGCATACATTACATGACTTTGGTGATCACAGATTATTTTTTTCAACATTAAACGGTCATTGTTTTTTTGTTTGATTGGTGTTCAACGCCATACTCAAGGGTATTTCGCTTATATGACGACGGATTCTCCATTTCTTACTCCGTACTACTTAATATGATGGAAAACCGGAAGGAAACCAAGGATAAACCACCCCCGCGATAGCCGAAGTCACCTCATGTGACTCCCTCATATACCGAAGCAGGTTGAATTGGGCGGTGGGTACATCGAATGAGGATGGGTACTCAGACGCGCTAACCATTAAGCCACGGCGTGGGTCCCATAAAAGTCACAATAAAGGTTTGACCAGGCTTGAACCATGATATTCACCAACTACGGAGCCCATGATATAACCAAATAGGCCATTGTAGTGCTCAGAGTTTATGCTGTGAAAGTTTTACAACCTTTCATTTTTTAGTTTCTCAACTCTGAATATTATGGTGGAACAGTTAACATGAATGAAAGGGAGGTAACCAGGAGTAAAGTACTGACAACTCTGGGTTTCTACTTGTTCAGCTTTGACAACACTTGTTTTTTCATTGCACGGCTAAACTTTATACCATATAAATTATGTGACACCCCTGGTTATTTGTTAAAGTAATATTGTGAGAGGAAACCTCATGTTGCCAACTATTGGCAGGTGCAATAACTCTGAAATTTATAAAAAGTGACATCTCTGGTTTCCCCCTTGTGGTCTTCATATATATATATATATTCTTCTTCTTTCGGCTGCTCCCATTAGGGGTCGCCACAGCGGATCATCCGTATGATCCGCATCGTGATTTGGCACATGTTTTACGCCGGATGCCCTTCCTGATGCAACCCTGGTCGCCTCTTACGACACAGGGACATGGTACACCTATTTTAACCAGGGTATACACCGGCCCAGTATACTGGTACTCATTTCACCGACCTCAGAAGGATGACAGGCTGAGTCAACCCCCTGGTGTATTAATTCAGTGGCCCAACGGGGCTTGAACTCAGGACCTCTTGGATCCCAAGCCACTGCCCTAACCACTGCACCAACACCAGGTGTGTGTGTGTGTGTGTGTGTGTGTGTGTGTGTGTGTGTGTGTGTGTGTGTGTGTGTGTGTGTGTGTGTGTGTGTGTGTGTGTGTGTGTGTGTGTGTGTGTGTGTGTGTGTGTGTGTGTGTGTGTGTGTGTGTGTGTGTGTGTGTGTGTGTGTGTGTGTATATATATATATTTCTTCTTCTTCTTCTTCTTTCGGCTGCTCCCGTTAGGGGTCGCCACAGCGGATCATCTGTATGATCCGCATAGAGATTTGGTACATGTTTTACGCCGGATGCCCTTCCTGACGCAACCCTGGTCGCCTCTTACGACACAGGGATAATATATATATTGCTATAATTCACTGTCTGTTCGTCTGTCTGTCCATTCCCAGGTACCGCAAAAACGGCTGAACCGATCGCAACCATTTTTGGGTGTGTAATATATATATATATATATATATATATATATATATATATATATATATATATATATATATATATATATATATATATATATATATATATATATATATATATATATATATATATATATATATATATATATATATATATATATATATATATATATATATATATATATACACAACCCTGGTGGCAGGATTTGCACTCCGGCCACCGTAAAACCCTTCATTCCGCAAAACGCAAAAACGCAAAAAAATCTGAAAACCCACTCCGTGGGAGTACCTCCTGTGCAGCTTCCCTTCGCAGGGCAGCTCACCGGATGACGGGATTGGGGCAAAGCCTTCGGGACCCCCAATCGTTGATAGGAGGGAAACCACGGGATAACATCCCTGGGTCAGATTGCGGGAGAGTGTGTCGGAGTGGTGCTGAGGTGTCGTCCACCAGACGGCGGTCTCCTTGGGTTAACCTGAGGCGGTCCCTTCGGGTGGGTGCCTGGAATGTCCTATCCCTAAGAGAGGATGATCACCTGTCTCTGTTATCATCTGAGCTCAAGCGTTTGGACATCGGGATTGCAGCTCTCTCTGAGGTTCGGAGACCGGATTGCGGAGAGATAATGGTGGGTGGTTACACCTACTATTGGTCTGGTCGCTCTGATGGTTACCATACCCAAGGAGTTGCTGTAGCTGTGTCCAATAAGCTGACCCCAATGATAATTGAGGTAACACCGGTCAACGGGCGTATTATGAGATTAAGGATTCGTCACTCCTTAGGTGTCATTTCCCTGGTCTCTGTTTATGCTCCGACTGAGGCGAGTGATCTCACCGTGAAGGATGCATTCTACGCCACACTCAAGTCTGTGGTTGATCAGTGCCCCAGACGAGATACACTTCTAGTCTTGGGGGATTTCAATGCATCGACTGGAACTGATAGGGATGGTTATGAGGTGTGTGTTGGTCCCCATGGGTCAGGAACTATGAACCAGAATGGCACTAAGTTCCTTGACTTTGCAAGAAGTCATGGACTTAGGGTGGCTGGTTCATGGTTTCAGCGCCCACAAGCTCATCGCTGGACTTGGTATTCCAACGCTGGCGGTGTGGCAAAGGAGATTGACCATGCCCTCATTGACGGTCGTTGGAGGATGATCCAGAACTGCAGGGTCTACCGGAGTGCTCAGTTCCTCAATACTGACCACAGGCTTGTTGTAGCAACTCTAAAGCTGCACCTTAAATCCTGGAGAATGGTACCATCCCAGCCGAGGCTGGATGTTGCCAAGCTCAGGGATGAGAGAGTAGCTGAGGAGTTTGCGAACAGGCTGAGTGGACACTTGGGGGGTCTGGGTGCTTTGGGGGTCCTGAAGAGTTGTGGAGCGCCTTCAAGACCACCATCCTTGATGTTGCCGGTGGATGCCTTGGAGCTCACCGCAGGGCAAAGAAGAATTTTGTCTCTCAAGGGACACTGGATACCATTGACCAGAGTCGCAGGGCCAGGCTGAATGGCAGAGCTGAGCTGTTCAGGGAGCTGAGGCGTAAAACTGTACGTGCACTGAGGGTGGACAAGGAGGCCTATGTGCGAGGAATCTGTGAGGGGGTAGAGCATCACCTGTGGACAGGTGATTCTCGTCCCGCTTACAGGGGAATTCGCGCATTACGTTCATCCAAGCCCATCCCTCGGAGCACTGCAGTTCGAGCAGAGAGTGGTAGGCTCTTGACAGAGGAGTCTGAAGTGAAGGCCCGCTGGGCCGGTTACTTTGAGCGGTTGTACCAGGCTGATCCCCCAGCTGTCGAGTTGGACGTCAAGGGTGTTACAATCCCTGTTGCTGACCCTCGAATCAACTGTGGTCCACCTACGCTTGTGGAAACACGGGCTGCGGTGAACCAGTTGAAACGGGGCAAAGCTCCAGGGATCTGTGGCATCCATGCCGAACTTCTCAAGGCTGGTGGAAATGCTGCACTCGTGTCGTTGCATGCAGTTTTGTGCTCTGTCTGGAACACAGGCATCATCCCAACTGACTGGAAGAGGGGCCTTGTTGTCCCTCTCTGGAAAGGGAAGGGTGATCGCCAAGACTGCAACAACTACCGAGGGGTGACGCTGCTCTCAGTGCCAGGCAAGGTCTTTGCTCGGATAATTCTCGATAGGGTTCGCCACCATCTGCTTGAGCACCAGCATCCAGAGCAGTCAGGCTTTACACCAAAGAGGTCAACGATTGACCGTATCCTTGCACTTCGTGTCCTCACCGAACGCAGACGAGAGTTTCGGCAGGGGCTGCTTGCAGCCTATGTTGATCTCTGTAAAGCGTTCGATTCAGTGAATCGGGATGTCCTCTGGAGGATTCTTGGTCTTCGTGGGGTGCCACCAAAACTGATCGATCTGATGTCTGAACTCTACTCTGGTACTGAGAGTGCTGTGAAGTGTGGTGGTACCATCTCTGACTTATTTCCAGTTGTTACTGGAGTTCGTCAGGGATGTGTACTTGCCCCCACACTTTTCAGCACTTGTATGGACTGGATTCTAGGGAGGATGTCGGAGAGATCAAGTTGCGGTGCGTCATTTGGGCATGTCAAGATCTTGTACCTTGACTTTGCAGATGATGCAGTCATCTTTGCGGAGACTTTAGACATCCTCTTGGGGGCCCTCGAGGTGCTGAATGAGGAGTCGGAGCCATTGGGATTACGGGTTTCTTGGGTCAAAACTAAGATCCAGGCTTTCGGTGACATCTTGGATGCTGCTGTCCTGTCTGTGTCTGTTTGTGGTGAGGATGTTGAGGTCGTGGAGAGATTCACTTACCTTGGCAGTGATATTCATGTCTTTGCTGGCTGCGAGTCAGAG
The DNA here is from genome assembly GCF_056783735.1 of Eptatretus burgeri. Lineage (NCBI taxonomy): Eukaryota > Metazoa > Chordata > Myxini > Myxiniformes > Myxinidae > Eptatretus > Eptatretus burgeri. Next base: position 9,533,852 of record NC_140974.1, read on the forward strand.
GTCAATAGACGTCTGGGTCGGGCCTGGGGAGTCATGGATTCACTGGATCATGGGGTGTGGCGCTGCCAGTACCTGTGCGGAAGGACGAAAGTCCGAGTCTTCAGGTCCTTGGTACTTCCAGTCTTGCTCTATGGGTGCGAGACTTGGACTCTGACCAAGGATCTGAGACGGAGACTTAATTCCTTTGGTACCAGGTCTCTTCGGAGAATCCTTGGCTATCGCTGGTCGGATTTTGTGTCCAACGAGCGGTTGCTGAGAGAGACTCGGATGAGATTTGTTACCTGCATAGTCCGTGAGCGTCAGTTGCGGCTGTATGGACATGTGGCTCGTTTTCCTGACTCTGATCCTGGTCACCAGATTCTCTCAGCGAGGGAGTCTCATGAGTGGAGGAGGCCAGTGGGTCGACCACGTGCCTCATGGTTGCAACAGGTTGACCATCATCTCAAGGAGATGGGGATGGCCAGACGGAGGCCCCTGGAGTACCGGCGGAAAGTGGACGCAGCGACGTGCTGTTCTGGCACATGCTCCCATACCTGACCTGACCTGATATATATATATATATATATATATATATATATATATATATATATATATATATATATATATATATATATATCTTCTTCTTCTTCTTTCGGCTGCTCCCGTTAGGGGTCGCCACAGCGGATCATCTGTATGATCCGCATAGAGATTTGGCACATGTTTTACGCCGGATGCCCTTCCTGACGCAACCCTGGTCGCCTCTTACGACACAGGGATAATATATATATATATATATATATATATATATATATATATATATATATATATATATATATATATATATATATATATATATATGTTGCTATAATTCACCGTCTGTTCGTCTGTCTGTCCATTCCCAGGTACCGCAAAAACGGCTGAACCGATCGCAACCATTTTTGGGTGTGTAATCCTGGGACCCCTTGGAGTAAAATAGGTATAAACATAATAACATGACCCCCTTGACGGCTCCCGTAGGGAGTGGGTGCTTCTAGTATAGTTCAACGAAAAACACAGTTAATGAGTGAGGCAGTGAAGCCATCCGGGAAGCCCTGTTATTTATGCCTATTAATCACGTACTGCTTGAACGTTGGTTGCACACCACACAAACGTCTATAAATTGCATACTATTAGAATGTTTCTTTCACAGTGAAGCTGTGACTTTATCGCTAAAGACCCTGAAGACCCCAAAGACCCAAAAGACCCAGAACACCCAAAAAACCCAAAGACTCCCAAGAACCCAAAGACCCTGAAGACCCACAAAGCCCCAAAGACCCCAAAAAACCCAAAAGTCAAAGACCTAAAAAGACCATGAAGACCCCAAAGAGCCAAAATACCCAAAAGACCTAGAAGATCAAAAAGACCCAAAAGTTTCAGAAAGAAACCAAAAGACCCAAAAAGACCCAGAAGACCCCAAAAGACCCAAAAAGACCCTGAAGACCCTGAAGACCCTGAAGACCTAAGACCCCAAAAGACCCTGAAGACCCCAAAAGACCCAAAAAGACCCAAAAAGAAAGAAACCCAAAGATCAAAAAGACCCAAAAGACCCAGAAGTCTAAAAAAACCCTAAAGATCCAAAAGATCACCAATACCCTTTAGACCCCTTACACCCTTCAGACAGATTAGACAGCTTCGACCCTTGACCATTTAGACCATTTGGACCTTCTTGTATCACAAATGAAATTTCAAATAAACATAATATCACCAATATTACAAAAAAAAATTGTAGAAAAGAAATGTTTGTATGATGATTGGTGTAAATCATGCCACCGCAGCAAATCTGTGATATCAATCTCTGCAATGATGTGTGGAGAGGTGAGCGTACTGAGCCGTTCCACGCTAGTCACCCGATATAACCCATGGAGAGTTGAAGACATTTGCCAAGTTTCAATTCGTCTTCGTTGAGCAGTTTCAGGGATGATTTCCAAATATTTTCCTTGAATCCAATATGGATGTCATACCATGTGACCTTTGATGTCAGAGTTATGAATAAAATATTCTCTATGGGGAATCACTCCTATGTTTAAAGTTTCGTATCAATCACACAGGCAGTTGCAGAAAGTCTCGATTTTAACAATTTGTCACACAAACACAAAAAAATGGAAAAAAAAAAAAAAACAGTATCTGGTAGTACATCATTTATCATCATGCAGTGATTGCAAGCATGGAGGCATCGAATCAATGATAATTCCATATGATAACTTGATACAGATTTTGCCAAATGTGGAGTAGATTTTGTTGCAGCTATTCCGTATTACTTGGTAGAAGTCGGCCTTTGCACAGCTCACGATCCATTTGCCAAGACCTGTTCGACGGTATTCGTGATGGGACTTTGTGGTGCCCAGGGAGGAGGGCTGGAGCTCACCCCATATCTTGCAGAGGGTCGGTCTGTTGATTCTGGACGTATGGCATGTGGCACCCTCTTCCTTCAGCAAATGTGTGCCTTGCAGGTTTACCAGAATGCTTCTTTAAGTCAGGTGAGCCTTCTGGAACTGCCACTGATAACATGTAACCCAGTGCTACCTGTCGCATGGTCTGGTTGTCAGCGACTTAAACCGACACCCTTCACTGGCTTTGCTAGTGGGGAGGGTGACTGTGATACCCTACCAGGACGAAAAACAACACCTGACAGAGGGTGGATGAGCTCCCTTCAGGAGACAATGGTCATCCAGTAAGGGATAAGAAAATCAATTTTTTCCACCTGGCCCAGTTATCCACTCCTGCACAGTGGTCCTTTGAAGAGGTTTCTTCGTTTCAGGAGCAGATGAAGGTTTTGCCAGTTTTTCCTCTTCTTTTTCTCAGTAACCCTTCACAAATAGTGACATTCAGCCTTGTTTAGGATGAAGTTCAATAATAATATGAAAAAAATTCCCAGAAAGGCATTTTGCAGTCTTGGAACATTTAGTGCAGGAAGATGGTGCCATATATGACGTACATTCAGAACAACATCTGCCAAGAAAGGACTGAATGAGCTGCAGGATTTTGCTTGGGCATTACAGAATCCTGGCATGAATGCCATCAAACACCTCTGGGATAATTGGATTGAAAACTTCCGAAATGCTGACACCTGTCAAACAATATGCAACAACTGCAACAAAATCTACTCCACATTTTAGCAAAATCTGGATCAGCTGTCAGATAGAATCATCATTGATCTGATGCCTTCACGGGTTCAAGCACTATCATGCTAAAGGACATGCTACCAGATTCTAATATAGACCTGTGTAGTCCATTTCATTATGTTGGTGTCACAGATTGTTATTTGTTTACAATCAGGGGTGTGGTCATTATATTCTAACAGGGCACTATAAGAAGAGTTGTAGTATTTTTTATAGGAGTGAGGCTCATGGAAGAGTGAGGTAGATCTGACAGTGGAACAAATGTCAAGGGAATGAATGAACAGGACAAGAGGTAAGGGAGCAGGGTAAGGAACACTGAAACTAGCAAGTCATATAGTTGGGTTAGGAAGGGTTAACGGGATGAATGATGATCATGGATGAGAATTGAGGATGATAAGAGATGATGATGCACTGCTTATTTGAAGTCCTGGAGGGAAGAGTGAGGCAGGACAGCTTCTAGAAGGTGGTTCCAGAGATGAGACAGGAAAGGAATAAAAGAGTTGAGGTGTGCTTGAATTTTGGAAGTTCAACCAGGAGGGGGTTACTGAAAACGCATGCATCCTAGAGTACATAGGAAGGGCCGGAGGACTGAGAGAGCAGAGGGAACAATATTGGTGAAGGGCAATAAAAACAACAGAGACCATCGACCTGCCTGCAATGTGAAAGCCACAGACCTTGTGCTTCGGCCTAATCATGGGAGATTCCAAATAATTCTGGGAAGATACTGTAGATATCATGTTGGGGCACCAGCCAATAACAGAACTCCATTGAGCTTAAGACAAAAAGGCTTTGTAGACGATGAGTAGTTCTGATTTTCCAAGGAAAAACTTGGATTGACTGAGGTTGCTCAGACTGAGGATGGCTTTGGACGCCAGCTTTGCTATGTGGACAGCCCAGAAAAGGACATGGCTGAGGGTGAGGTGTCGAGGTTCAAGAAACTGAACCCCTTCCAGTGCATAACCAAGGAAATACAGGTGAACCTCATATAACACAGGGGATGCGTTCCCGCGAAATGCCGTGTTATCCGAAAACATGTTATAGGGGCAATATTTAACATGTAAAAATGGGGTTATGTTCCAAATGGGGAAGATTTCATTGTTTTAAGGTTGAAGACATCCATGAAAACCTCAAAAAAATCAGTAAACATTGTGTAAGTGTAACATATAACAAAGAAAGACATTAAAATTGATTACTTTTAATCAGTGTTGTCATGACTGGGGATGGATACAGTACATATTGCTTGTGACAGGCTTATTCAGGTGTGGCAGGCTGTCCTGTTGAGGTTGAAGGCTCAGAAGATGAAATTGAGGCCGATTCACTTGGGATTTCTATGAAGAACTTCATACTGGAGACTTGAGTAGCTACCTTCATTTTCTCTTTGTTGACCTCCTTGTAACATTTCAGAACATTGTCCATCTCCCTCCGCACCTTGTAACTTCTCATGCAGTCGGGATCATGTTCATCAAAGATGGCCGTGGCTTCATGGAACAATTTGAAAGCTTTAGCCATGACTTTCGTGGTGAGGGTTTTAACAGGCACAACCTCATCAGGACTTGATTCTGGTTCCTCTCTGATGCGCTCCTCCTCCAGAGCCAGATCTTCATTTCTCAGCTCCTCCCTGTGTGAGAGAAGCAAATCCTAAAACATCATCTTTGTCAACCTCCTCAAATCCTACTCGCAGGACAATGTCCACAGTATGTTGCCTTGCTTCACTGACTTCAACCTCCTTGAAACCTCTGAACTCATTCACTGCCTCAAGCCAGAGTTGATGGAGATGAAAGTGTGACTGGGCATGCGTTTCCAATAAAGTCCAGTTTCATCGAGGTTAAACACCTGCCTTGGTGTGTAACCTCCATCTGCAATCACTGATTTGAAGACAGCTGAAAATTGTTCAGCAGCAGCTTACCCAGTCAACTTGAGATTATGGAATGTATGGTCCATGACTGGCAGCAAATGGCTTTGGATCGTTGGAATATTTGGTTACATTGCCAGACAAACTCCTCTCCTTCTCTTCAATGACCATTCCAGACAAGGGCATGTTCTGTTGGTTCTGATGCTCAATCCACGTGGTCAGCATCTGTGCCATTTTCTCAATAACATCAGGCCGAGATCTTTCAGTTCAGGTAACACTGAGATTCGTTGTTGTCCGAGTGCTCTTACGGTTTTAATCACAATTGTCATGAATGGTTCTCACTATAGAATCATGAAGTCCCATCTCTCCTTGAATATCAATGCCGCACCTCTATCAAACTGATCTAAAACATTTAACTTCACCTCCAGTGAATGAGACTTTCTTGACTTCTTCACGTGATCATTATCTCCAATGCCACTTGCTACACACTTTGCAGCCATAGTTTCATAGTGAGTGACGGGACACGAACGACTCGCTCAGAATGATGTAGCATGATTGTTGTTGTTTTGTTGTTGTTGAATTAAATCCATGTTGTATCGAACACGCGTTATCAGAATGCATTATAGGAGGGTCACCCATAGATTAGTGGGTTAGTTTGACGATCGTTCCGGACCGATCGGGTGACTTAGATTTTCCAGGATTGAAGGAAATGTTCCATTTACCAGACCAGAGTCTAATTATTTCAGGATCAGCAGAAAGAGATGCAGCTGTTGTCTGTCGAGCAGAGGGATGGGGGTACTGCCTGACACAACGTGGAGCCATCTGCAAAAATGAAGAGAGGGTTTTCTGGGGTATTGGAAAGGTAATTTATATAGATCCCCTGGTGTTGGCTTAATGGTTAGGGTGGTGGGCTTTGGATTCTAGGATCCTGAGTTCAAATCCCACTTGGCTGTTGAATTAATACCAGTTGGGGTTGACTCTGCCTGTCATCCTTCTGAGGTCAGCAAAATGAATACAAGCTTGCTGGTATCCTGTGTCAGAGTGGCGACCTGTCTGGGATTGTGCCCAATAGCCCAGGAGACTGCTTTGGCAGCACCAACGCTCTGCACAGAGTATGGTCCCAATGGATGGATGGATTTATACAGATGAGGAACAAAACTGGGCATAAAACACTTCCTTGGGTAAATGCAGCCTCCATTGGGAGAGGGGATCAGAAGAAAAGGATACATTGATGGCAACACATTGACTGGATGAGTGAAGTCATAAGTCCAGAAAGGAAGGCAACCTTCTATGCCACAGACAGAGAGCTTGGCAAGCATAGCAGGATGCATGAGAATGTCCAGGGATATAGTCCGAATCTCTGGTTTGAGATTGAGGAGCTCAAACCATTGCTGAGTGGGGAGCAGAAGCATGTCCCAAGTTGTGACTGGGACGGAATCCAACCTGATGGCAGGAGATCAGGTTGTTTGAGAAAAGGAAAGCCAACATCAGAAGCAATAATGTTAGCCGTGACCTTGTTTGTAATTGGAAGCAAGCAAGCTCACTGGCCTACAGTTGGTTGGGTCACTTTTATTCACCCTTCTTGTAGACGGGAGTGATGTTTGCTGACTTCCCTGCAGAGGGAAGGTGGCCAAAGGAGAACAGACTGAATAAGGCAGATAGAGGGAGAGCCAGAATGGCAGAGCAGCATTTGAGACAATGGGTTCTTAGGCTTTCTGGGCCCATCACCAAAGCAGGGTTTGCCGACGACTCCACCCTCTGCCGTACCATCTGTCATCCCTCAGACCGGCAAGCAGCAGCTTCTTCGCTCACTGCAGATCTGGATAAAATCACAAACTGGTCCAACACGTGGAACATGTCTTTCAATCCAGACAAATCTCACACTCTCACTATGTCTCTTCGAAAGGACCGTTTACAAACCCCCCCCCCATCCACTTTCTCAACAATCCTCTGGAAGAAGTCTTTTCTTTCAAGCTTCTAGGTCTCACTATCTGCCATGACCTTTCCTGGGAAAGTCACATTTCCAACCTCGCCTCAAAAGCCAGTCGCCGACTGGGATCCTCCGTCATGCTAAGTCCTTCCTCGGCCCTCTTGAGCTCCTGACCACTTACAAAGCTTTTGTCCGTAGCCTGATGGAGTACTGCTCTCCCCTCTGGGCTGGTGCTCCTGCCTCCCACCTTTCTCGGCTTCACGCTGTCGAAACCAGGGCATTTAAGATCATCGGCATCTCCCGCAATGAAGCTGAGTCTTTGGACCTCTCACTCAATCACCACAGGTTGGTCGGTGGTCTTTCTGTCTTCTACCGACTCCTCTCCAGCCTTGCCCCCCCTGCTCTCTCTGCGATTTGTCCCCACCGCATTTCCACAGGGCGCTCAAGGTCCGCCAACAACCCCCTTCTGGTAAAACTACCAAAATCACGAATCACTGCTCATCTTCACTCTTTCATTCCTCTTTTTTCCCGCCTTTGGAATAAACTTCCTCACTCTATTCTTTCCCATTCTTCCCTCAAGGCTTTCAAAACAGCTGTTCACCACCACCTCTTATCTTCCCCCATCCAAATCCTCGATCTTTTCTACCCCCGATAATCCACCCAAGCCCACTTCCTTCATTTCTCCTGCTTTCCTTCCTGAAAGTCCCTGAAATGTCCATCTTCTCTTCGCCATGTTCCCCGTCCCATCCCCATCCCTCTCCCTTCCACAGTTCACCTAATGTGTCTGTTCCCCAATGTTTTGTCCCTTCCACTCCCGTCCCTCTTGTCTCATGCCTCCTTGCTGTGAGTTGTGTGTTAGCTCTCATACGAGCCTCGACCAAGGTATACAAAAAAAAAAAAAAGCAGGGTTAAGGCCAGACAGAACTTTATTTACCCTCTCCGGTGAGAAGGACACAGAGTCCCATAGACTGTGAGTAGGCCTACATCTGGGTAAGAAGGGAACAGAATGGGATTGGTTTCGGTACGTGAGGATTGGAGGTAAAGACAGAGTTTAGACTCTCTGTTTGATCTCAGGCAGAGTCTGCAATACAAATGAGGTGAGGGATGGGATGGAGTGGGAGCATAAGCCAGACATACTTGACAAGGCACCACCATGATTTGGAGAAAGGAGACTGGTTGGAGAGCTTGGTCTTGAGATTTGTTAGATTATGTTTTTTGGCTTGCCTCAGGATGGAGAGACACTTGTTGTGAGCCTTATGGAGTTTTGAACTTATGTTGTAAATTTTATGTTCAAATGTACAATTCACCTCTTTATTCATGGTTGATAATAAGAAAAATTGATAATGACTTGAAAATTTCCTGATGCTTTTTCAGATTAATGCACTTAGAATACAAACAGAAAAATGACAAATTGTCAATATGTTTTATAAACAAAGAAGAAACGGATAAACAATAAGTTCATTTGAAAAGGATTTGAAAAGAATAACTGTAAAATTGAATTTAACGCGAATGTGTCGATGGATATGCCTTCACCCGCATTAGATGTCAACCCACTGTTACGTTAGATCTCAAGTAAAGGCCATATGAAAAAATTTTAAATGTGAAGTAGACTGATAGTCCTTTATGATGGTTCAGGTTGTTTCAATGCCAACAAAATGTATGTCTTTCAATCCTGGTTTATGTCTTTCAATAAAACTTTTGGGCCTCACTATCCACCATGATCTTTCCTGGGAAAGCCACAGTTCCAAGCTGGCCTCCAAAGCCAGTTGCTGACTGGGCATCCTCCATCGTGCAAAGTCTTTCCTTGGCACACCTGAGATCTTAACCACATACAAAGCATTCATCTGCAGCTTTATGGAGTACTGCTATCCCCCCCTGGGCTGGTGCTGCTGCCTCCCACCTCGCTCGGACTCACACTTTGGAGACCAAGGCTTTTAGGGTCATTAGTATCTCCCATGATGGAGTTGAGTCTTTGTGTCTTTCCCTCTCTCACCGCAGGCTTGTCTGTGGTCTTTCTGTATTCTACAGACTCCTCTCTGGCCTTCCCCCCCCCACTCTGTCTGTACTCTTCGCCCCCCCCTCCCCACCCCCACATTTCCCCAGGCCACTCAAGGTTTGCCAACTACCCTCTTCTGGTAAAACTATCAAAATCAAGAATAACTGCTCACCTTCACCCTTTCATTCCTCTTTTTCCCCGCCTTTGGAACAAACTCCCACACTATCTTCCCTCCAGGTGTTTAAATCAGCTGTTCAACACCATCTCATGTCTTCCCCCATCCAAAACCATGAAAGTAGTCTCATGTCTTCCCTCATTTTCTACCCCTGTAAATCCAACCTAAACACACCTCCTTCAAATTCCCTGTTTTCCTTCCTAAAAATCCCAGTAGCGTCCATCTTGTTTAACCTGTGTACCCATCCGTCTCATTTCCACAGATCTCATGTCTCTGTTCCCAACTGCTGTTTTGCTTCCCTCTCCCACCCCCTCTTGTCTCCTGTCCCTTTGTGATATGTTCAGTATGTTAGCTCTAATACGAGCCTCGACAAATTATACAAAAAAGAGGTCAAATTCGAGAGCAAGAGAGAGAGAGAAAAGAGGAATAAGTAGAAGAGGGGCAAAATCAGATGTTTAACTCGAGTTCTTGTCTGCAAAATGATTTTCAAAAGGCACATGACCTTTGACCTGAGACCCGTTGAACCTGAAATGTAATCAGTTCACCACTGCAGTACAGTTCATATTTGTGGCAAATTTGGTTAAAATCCCATCAGTGGTTCACAAGCTATCGGGGTAACAAAAATCCGACAACTGACAGACAGACCGACACACATTCCGAAAACAATACCTCTGGCTGGGGTTGCATCAAGATGTATTTTTATGGTCTTTCAGGTGCCTTATGACAAACATCCCGACCTTGAATGCAACAAATTAATGTATATTGAATATAAACCTTTGCAGTGACGGTGAAAAGGGAATTAGGACTGTGTTTGTTCTAGACCAGTGTTTCTCAAGGTGGGGCGCATGCCCCACCGGTGGGGCGTGGCAATATTTTGGTGGGGGCATGAGGATTCAGAATTAATGAATTAATATATGATCGCTTTCGAGAGAAAGAGAGAGAGAAAGCTAAGAGAAATCGACTGGAAATAACGAAACGTGGTGATTTAAGGCTGAAACTGACAAAATTGGTTCCTCGAATCAAACAAATCTGCAAATCAAGTGAGTAGCAATTGAATAAAATTTGCAATAAAGTTTTAATAAAGCCTTTTGAATACATGATATGTAGTATATACTGTAGTGTCTCCAATCAGGGTTGGGCATGCGATTTTTTTTGAAAATCAAAGCGGGGCGTGGGACAAAAAAGGTTGAGAAACACTGTTCTAGACTGTTCTATCACTTGTTGCTTATTTAGTTACTCTCCATCATTTGATGTGAATTAAAGTTGTGCATGTCTTTGTAATTCGGCAGCTCACAAAAGTGGCCACAGCATCGTGGGGATCACTCATTACACTCTTACTCGGCTCTATCGGTCTGTCATGCCATGTTCTCAACGGTTGGGCAGAAATTCACCAAACTTGGCAGTTGTGATTACAACATCCCTGCAGGGCAGAGGTCAAAAGGTAAATTTCCCCAAAAATGTAATTGCGGGTGTATTTTTTTTAAAGTTTTTTTTATAAATATAACCTTGTATATGCAATCAGCATTGGGGATGCATGAAATATGTAATGTTTTTGGGGGATTTGACCCCGGTTCATGACCCAAGGGGTGGGGACTTAGGGTCACAGAGGTGAAAATGGAGGGAAAAAATAAAATCTAACTCGAAATTTGATATCAGGTCATTTTCCTGGTGGAACTTAATGCCATCTTTCAACGTTGCTTTTGATGGCGCACCGTTGCAATGGCGCACCGTTGACTTTGCTCTAGTTTCATGTCTTTGCTTTCATGAGATACAGAACAAATGATGATTTGGTATATCACGACCATGATGACATCTGAAGAGATAACATTCAGCACAAAAGGTAACGGTACATTCACTTGACGAGACCCTATCACAGACATCACAATCGCAACACGTGTTCGTCATGTCAAATACATCGCAATCACTACAAGTATAATCGTTATAGGTTGTGAATGTCACGTCTGTGAGCTCTGAGTGGTGAAATTTAGCCTTATAAAGTTACTTAGAAATCAGGATACAAGCAAAACCTTTTTAACGAACACTTGTTACGCCAGAAGACTTTTAAAAGATGCAATTAATGGAGTTCGCCTGCGTTTTGAACGAGTCGTTCGGAACTGAATTTCTTGGCAATGCATCATCAAGGAATGTTTTTTTGTTTTTTTTTGATGAAAGCAAGTTTCAAGCAGTTAGAACTGCAACATTATGCTAATGTTAAGAAGAACCCTTTTAAATGATTTGTCTGTTTACCAATTACTGCTCTTATTGCGCCTTTTTCCATAACATGAAGATCTTCCACTTTCTACAACAAATGGAGCTCATTTAAAGCAGCTTAAGCATCCTCAAAATGCTGATGTTCTCGAGAAAAGCTGACACCACACTTTGTCTCTAATTAAGCCTGGCCTGGTCGCCGTCAGTGTGAAATTACAACAGGAGCCATTCCAATTAAACTGGCAATCCCACTGCCTTCGGAGCGACGAACGCTATTGGTACAAACGTGCTCCACTAGTTTCATATTTTGGAATAAGTGGGGTCACTCTCACCCCCTTGTGCATACAGCTGATTAGCCTGATGAACCGCTGTGTGTATGAAAGCATTAAAGGCACTTGAGTCCATGAATTCCGTTAATTTAATAGGCGAGCCTGTCACTGAGACAGACCGTTGCGGCAAAGTGGTGGAAGAACCTCCTGGAAAAAAGCTGCACAATAATTAACAAGGAAGCACAGCAAGTTGCCTTCATTGTGCTGACACTTTCCTTTTTTTGATTTTTCATCATTAAAATTGCACTCATTGTGCTCGTGTCATCGGAACTTCGTAAACCTTGTTCCATCGTTCGTTAAAGTATGAAAGTGTGGCAAAATCTTGCAAAGAAAGAAAGTTGATCGAAAATATATATAGGCCATTGGAAAAATGGTTTCTTACCCGGCGAGTGACCACCTCATGTTGAACGCATCGATCATGCTTCTTGTTCGAGCTTAAATGATGATTAGGGTTGCGGAAGCAACGCATCGGGTTGCCTGGAAACACAAACTGTAGATTGGAGAGTCTTATGCGGAATCATGCAGACAGCAGGAGGACAAGGGTTGCAAAATATATCACAAACAGAAATAAGGTGAACAATAATGTGCAAGTGAACCGTCCCCATGAGAACCTGGAATGAGAAAGTCTGTTCTGCAGATAGTTTATTGAGAGAGCCAAGTGAAGGATGGTCACTGTTATTTACTTGGGGATGTAAATATTGAGGAAGTTTGCCAATCTTTCTTGTGATTGGTCAATCCAATTTAAGGTAAAAGAGGAGCTCACTGACATGTGTTGGGTTATACTCATCAGGTGTCCTGTTTCACTTTGATTTCGAGCATCTTGAGATGCCAAACATAAAACAGGTCTTCCTGTAAGCTCTGCATTTAAACCTGATTTTGTCCAGACAGTAGAATGAACATATAGATAAACCTTATTATCTTTATTTAATTTTATTAATAATAATAATAATAATAATAATAATAATAATACTATTCGTTTCATGCCATAAAGGCACAAAGGGCTGCTGAGGCAGTTTCATTGGCAAGGAGCACAGTTCTGGACAGGTTGCCATTACCCCGAATGGTTATTACCCCAAGACGCTGGTACTCATTCCACCAACCTTGAAAGGATGACAGGCTGAGTCAACCCCACCTGTTGTCAATTCAATGGTTAAAAACAGGGGCTCAAAGTCAGGACCCTAAGGTCCCGAGCCAGCCACCCTAACCACTAAGCCAACACCAGGCTATCGTCTCTATTTATAGTGTACTATTAAAACCATCATTTACACTGACTCTTGTCTTCCCCTCCAAATAATAACATGAAGAATAGCCCTGGCTCCGCAAAGTCAAGCTGTTCTGCAATGTGATTAAAGTGTCACTACGCCCCAAGTTGAAAAACATTTCATTTCATTACTTGTCTATGAAAAAAAAAAGAGTTCCAATGTTATCAGAGAGATAAATCTGCATTTGTGTTGAAAGAAGGTCAGATTTATCTGACAGCATTTTAATAATCAAGACAGGTTGTTTTTTTTACTCCTTCGCTGCTGTTTTACAGGTTATTATTCAAGGGTCACCTGCCCGCATCATGGAGAATCATCAAAGTTATTTGAATTCACAACAATGGTTCCAAAACTGAGTCTCTCAACTATAGTCGATTCAAACTTGTCCCGATCATAAGAAAAGTAATCAAATATGTCAATACAGCAGACATGTAGCCTCGCGACTTCACCGACCCTCAGAACTGCAATGATCATTTTGGTTTCCGCTCAGATCATTCCGCCCTCGACATGCTGCTGCTTCTCTGTCAACAATGTACGGATGCCCTCAATCTGGAGCAAGAGGTCAGGGCAATCTCATCGAATATCTGTGCACTTCATTCTCTCTGTCACCCCCTCCCTTGCTTTCCAAATACACACCTCATGGCATTCAGGGTCCTCTCCTGGAATAGCTATTTCTCTGCACTCGCAAGTAGTAGGCTGCTTTGGATGGTATCCTATCCCATGCTCTACCTCAAGAGGAAAATATCCCGACACTTTTCAACCAAGGACATTTCTAGCCTGAGCTTCGCAGTGCGGTAATCTTCATCCTGATCAAGCAGCGCTTATATGGAAGGAAAGGAAGGAAGGAAGCTGGAGCAGTATTTTTTACCTTCACCACCAAAGGTGAAGAGGTTATGTTTTCACCCCATTCTGTCTCTTTGTTTTGTCTGTTTGTTTGTGTGCAGGATATCTCAAAAAGTTGGCCACGGATCTAGATGAAATTTTGTGGGCAGGTTGGGTTTGTGACTAGGACGAACTGATTCGATTTTGGTGAAGATCCGGATCCGGATCCGATTACTAGAATTTTTAAAGTGATTCTTCACCATTGAGAGATAGGGCCAAAAACGACATAGTACTGCATCGACATTAATATTTCGGCACGCCCCTTTTTTTGTTCCACCATCAGATTTTTGTTACTGCATGAAATGAAACAAGCTTTGACATATAAAGTAATGATATTATTGTCTTCCTTAAGAGGCCCCTCAAAATTCGTTTTGATGATTATGGTAGTTAAACAGTTCCTGTTCATCCGACTTTTTATTATTCCTACTGCACTTCATTAGAACATAGATTGTGGATGGATGCACAGATCCCAGGAGAACTATAGCTGTACAGAACAATTCATATTATCGATGGATAAAAATGATATTTAATTGATATTATAATAAATTGTTTATTTAAAATATCTTCAAATTTTATGAGTTTTTAGTTTGTTGTGAAATATTAGGTCCTCGGGTCTCCGCATAGTGGCGTACAGGCTTAAGTCGTACTTCTGTTTACTACCGTAGAAAATCACAGAACCATCCGATCGACATGCTGTTAACAGTTTCAGAATCAGCTAAATTCTACAACATATGAATACGGAGATGAAACTGATCCGGCCAGCTAAAATCTACAAGATATGAATATGTAGACGAAACTGATCCGGCCTTTTGGATCATTTTAAAGTAGGGTGCCCTGTAATTTTAATGCGCTCTATGGATCCTCCGGAACTCACGAATGGTACACGTTGTGTAGTCACTAAACTACGTGGTAATGTCATCGAAGTGGAAAACTTGAATGATAATCAATGGATAAAAATGATATAATATATTGTTTAAAATACATTCATGCTATCTGTCTTTTACCATATGTTGCCAGTGACGCCCGTTGAAGATGGGCACCTTTACTAGTAGCATGATATTTCAAAAATGCCTAGGGCCCAATATGTTCTCATGGATCAGGTATTGTGTGGCAGAGATATGCGCTCCACTGAGTGCCCTTCGAGTTTTATGCTGATTTTGAGAAAATCAACAAGTGGTCATTAACCTGAAACATATCTTTAAATGCAGGAAAGGCCCACACTCACTTTATCAGCACATGAGGACTGGTTGGCAAACCTCTCAACTTACTTCTTTAGTCAGCAGCCAGCAGATCATAGGACAGATTCCTTCTTCTATTGTCTTCAGCTTATAATTCTGCACAAGTCCTTCGTTCAAAGTGTCAGGAAATATGACTTCTTGTTGACTAGTGCTGTTGCTCTCCCTATGTACGAGGGAGTCGAAGACCCGAAGTCTCAGAATCATCTCACAACAGGATGCTGAGCTTCAGGCTCCACCTCTTGTTCACTGCAGGCAGGTTGGTGGCCTTGCAGTTATTTATCAGCTCTATTCTGGCCTTGCTCCTCCTGCACAACCCCTACCTTTCCTCGTCATGTATATTATAACATAAGTGATTACCTTGTTACACTCCCCAAGTCAAGCTTAATACTCACATCCATTAATTCATCCCTCTTTTGTTTGACATATATGAATCAATATTCCTGACTCTGTTGTCTCAACCTCTTCGCTCCATGACTTCAAGTCTGCAGGGCACCACCTCCTCGTGCTCTCTCGCATTTCTTGTCTGAGCTTCAATACTCACAGAGACCCTGGCCTCTTTCACCTGTGGTGCATCCATTTGTTATAATCTTGTTTCCACTCTTTCATAAACCTTTCATAAACCACCCATATAATAAAAAAAAAATCTCAAAAATGCAATTTCCACCAATATCTAAAACTGAAAGTGCAATTAAACAGAAAGCTTGGATCATCATGATGTTTAATGTTTAAAAGAAACGTGCAAGAAGTTTCTGAAAATCTCTCAAGTTTGATGATTAATTAAATTTCGTTTCTGTCCATCTTGACACAGATGACACAGATAAAAAATGCAGCATGCCCTTTCAACAATCTAGAACCGTTTAAGTGCACATCACACAAACATCTATTGTCTTCTTACAAAACACAAACTATACTTTTTTTTCAGCAAGTAATGCTGCAGACTCGATCCACCCAGAGGGTGGGAACTCTGCAATCTAACATATATATAAAGAAGAAAGTTTGTTTGTTTGTTTGTTCATCTATGCATTTAGACCCTGTAGGAAGCAGTGCAACCAATCTTTGCATAGCCTCCTCTTTCATCCAGACGAAGGTCGAGGGCTATGTTTGGATTAAAAAAATTGACCCCAGATAAAAGCAGATAATTGGCCTTCAGGCCTCGATCGGGTCTTGTGCTTATGCACTGCCTGCATTTTTTTTCCTGGGAGCGATCAAGTAAAATGTATTGTGAAGGTTATATGTTGAGGTTGTAGTGATTTGTTGTCAGCAACACATGTAATTATTACAGTGTTTATACGTGCACCTCCAATTGAAAAGATTGCTTTGCACAGGCTGATTATAACACCTCCATGTTCAGGACTCGAGTGAGTATGTTGCTTATACACTGCCTGGGTTTTCCCTGGTAGCGATCGAGCAATATGTATCGGGAAGATCGTGTGTTGAGGTTGTTGTAATTTATCGTCAACAACACAAATTTAATCATATTAGAGTATTTCATTGAATTTCCCTGGGCAACGCCGGGTATTTCAGCTAGTGAGAAATAGCACGGAAGTTTGAGACAGTAGGAGCCATTTGGCCCATGCCAAACAAACGGTGGGAGAGGGGAGGGGGGTGATCTTTCTCAGACCACAGACCCAATCTCAACAGAGGAGGGGGGAGGTGCCATATATGCAAATAAAATAACATTTCAACTTGAACTACTTTTGTTATTATTACTATAGATATATGTTTGTCATTGTTATTACCCTCGCCAAAGGAGAGGTCCCTTTGTTTGTCTGTCCGTCTATTTTTGTTTGTTTGTTTGTCCACACAGAACTTTTGTGTTATTCTCTGCAACCGCTTGTCGAATTGAGATGAAATTTTCAACATGGTGCAACTATTCATGTGGAAAGTTTCAAAGACAATTATGACATCATAGGTCACGTGATATAGCAGCCATATTGGAAAAACGGAAAACGTTTGGACCTCTGTATCTCTGAAACCGCACCAAGGAAAAATTTGAAACTTGTCACATAGCAGGTACTCCTCATGTGGAATGAGTTTGATTTTTTTATGACGTCATAGGTGCCTTTGTTATGATGTCATAATTGCATATGTAGAATGCGTCATCTGATCAGTATGAAAATTTTTGAGCATCATCTTGGGATAAAATGGTGCACAGAAAAAAAAATTGATGACATCTTCAGTCACATGATTCAGCAGCCATATTGTTTTTGTTTTTTTTAAACCTTCAAAAAAATCTTCTTCTCTGAAGTGGCTGAACAGATCGAGGTGAAAAACTTTACACATATAACCCGCCTGTCCATGAGGAACAAAATTTTCACACATATGATGTCATCGGTCACATGGTTTGGCAGCCATATTAGATTGAGTCTCAAACCCATAAAAAAAATACACCACTCAAAAGAAGACCTGGCAAGGGTCTGCAATCTCTGCTTGCTCTTTTTCTTGTTGTTTTTGTGGTGGGGTGGGGGTCAATGCGGTTGTAGGGTGAGGAATGCACAAAGACCGACTGCACACTCACCTTTCGATGAGATCCTCCCACAGACATCACAATCACGACGCATGTATACCATCACCCATCCAGGCAAAAGCTACCTACAAGTGCTCTCCCAATATTTTCGTAACCCTCTACCTTCAAAGCTTCTATGTACCTATCTAATTCCAATTTAAAACCTATTGGTCTACTCTTTCTGCTGCCACTACCTTTCCAGGGAAACCATTGCATGCATTAACTACTCTCTGAATGAAAGTCCCCTGCCTTACTACGGTTCCAACTCTCTTCTTTACATTCAGGCTATGGCCCCCGGTACCATGACTGTCTATTCCGCACTTATGTTGTCGATGCCCTTCATTATACTAAACATCTCCATCATATCCCCTCATAATCACCTCCTTTCTAATGTATAAAGTCCGGTTTCCTTCCTCGCTCCTCATAGCTGAGTCCAGCTCGCCCTGGAATCAGATGGCATCATGTATGACCATGTATGGTAAAATGATTATGCAAAGTATAATTTGGTGGGGAATGCGGCAGAACTGAATGAAACACAGCCATTTTGTTTGATTCAGAAACAATTTTTTTTTTAAGTTATAACGAAACAGTAATGTAAGAAGAAGACTTGCCAAAGTATGAGTAGATAACCGGAAGGATTGCACATGAAGAGAGGCTATTACAAACAAACAAAAAAGCCAACTTTTTTGTAAACAAACAAAACTGCATTAAACTAAATAAAATGAAAGAGGAGAGTGACAGTAAATGCCAGTGTAAAAGCTTTTTAACTTAGCCAATAACTTGTTACAATTCTGGTGATCGCAAATGTTAATCAAAAAAGGTTGTTTTCTTATCCAAACTTCTCTTGCTGTAATCCACAGAGAAAAAAAAGATGAGATTTGATTTGGTGGTGGTGGTCGTATGGCAGCTTAGCTGTGGGGGTAGCTATCATTCCTTGAAGCGTGACTGTGTCACCGATGCAGTGCCCCTCTACCAGTACACATACTGGAACTGGTACTCATTTCGCCGACCTCGGAAGGATGACAGGCTGAGTCAACCCCCTGGTGTATTAATTCAACGGCTGATGGGGCTTGAACTCAGGACCCACTCAAGACCCTATCCGCCCAAGGATCCCAAGCCACCACCCTAACTACTGAAACCAACACCAGGCTATATTTGATTCAGTGTAAGCATTCTCCAGATTTTCCCTGGATAATTTTTTCTGCATTTCAGAGACTTATCAAGAGTCCACTCTCGGTGAATTTTGCATTATTAAAGTTTCTCTTCCTGGAGCACCAACATGTGGAAATAATTGGAATCAGGTGCTGATGCAACAGGGAGAACTGGTGATATTATTGCACCCCCATAAAACCCCATTACAGTCGGGCCTTGGCATCGCACCAAGTACAGAATGCAAGAACACTTGCTATGAGCCAACTCCCATTTAACATCACACCAGGATCTAATAATGAATCCAGTCAGCTACTCTTATGGTATCTATGGTATAAACATCATTGTTGGAGAGGTATATCTACTGTGCCCCCTTCAACATCACATGCCTCCACTCCGCTTCCACCATTGAGTGTAGCTAAAGCATGACGCACAGAAAGAGCGATTGACAATGACATTGATATCTAGAAGGGCACTCGGTAGAGCGCATACCTCCACCACATAATACCTGATCCACGAGAACATATCGGGCCCAATACATTTTTGAAACAGCATGCTACACAGAACTATATCGTTTTTGGCCCGATCTTTCAATGTTGAAGAATCACTTAAAAATTAATTAATTCTCGTACGCAGATTCGGATTCGGATCTTCACCAAAATTAAATCAGTTCTTCCTCGTCACACACCCAACATGTCCACCAAGTTTCACCCGAATCCGTGCACAACTTTTTGAGATATCGTGCACGCAAACAGACAGACAGAGAAATGGGGTGAAAACATAACCTCCTTCACCTGCGGTGGTGGAGGTAATGATGACGTAATAATTGTATATGACTTCACCCTTCCACATTTGATGTGTGGATTAAAAACAATTCCACATTAGATGTAAGTATGAATTTTCTTTCAATATCCATGTATCTAATAAGTATTGTGGTTACTGTGTGAAAGGACACTGGTGCAGACAGCTGCATGCATAGATGGCGCTCGATAGACTGCTGGAATGAATGTCAGTATTACTTTGATGAAAGCTTTGTTTTGGCTGAAATGTCCACATGACTGGATCTATCACTTTGTACGACACAGTGTTTGGATTAATGTGTTCAAACTCACTCCTACATTAAAGAGGGACGGACTGGGACAAAGAATTATGATGGGATATGCTGATACGGGCCATGGACAAGCCTCTGCACAAGACAAGCTTGCAGACGCCTTGACGCCAGGCTTCCAAGTGTCCTCGTGAAAGACACAACATAAGATAGAGATATAAAGGACAGCAGAGGGAAATACAATGTAACCAAAGAGAAGCTACAGCTCTGTGCACAGCATGTGTAAACTACAGCACGCGGCTGAGTGCGCTTTCAAAACCAAACCAGCAATGAGGGTTGCATGCTCAAGACCACAGAGAGTGTTGCATGTTGACCACCACTCCTGATTCGATTCAGTTGCATCTTCACAGATGCTGGTCGATCCTACCTGCTGGCCGGTTGGGTTCTCGAGGAACCCATCTTTATCCTGCTGGGGTCACAGGAGCCACATCCAAGCAGACAAATCTCTCTGAGCATATCGACAAAAACATGACCAAGTTCTTCCTCATCCCTCGGCAGCACTGGACACAGGGTGGTCTTTAACGGTGAGTAGTGGACACGGATTCATCTGCTTGCTTCAGTGGTATGAAGATCACCATCTGGGGACACGCAACGCAGCTCGCCAGTCGGACATCACTTTGTACGCACATGTGCACTCATCGGGACAACAGAGTCTGCTCCAAACATGAACACAACCGACTTTGACACCAAATCATATCCTAAGGATTTATTTTATTAGGATACATGAGATAAGTTGCAGACTTGAAAGTCGTGAGTTTATTCAAAACTGCATTGAAACTGTGTGCAACTCTGTGGAGTTTCAAAAGCATTGAAAATTGACCTTATAGCAATAAAAGTCAGAGCAACTGAACTAATTATAATAAAATTAAAAGTCTCATAGACAACTCAGAAGAAATAAAATACCAGGAAATATCACAACCACCATCTCATATCTTCAATCATCCAAAGCAATGATCTTTTCTACCCCGTTAATCCACCCCATACCCACCTCCTTCAAATTCCCTGCTTATCTTCCTGAAAGTCGCTGTATTGTCCACCTTGTGTTCTGTGTGTTAGCTCTTATACGAGCCTCGACAATGTATACAAGAAAAAATAATTAAGTACGTGGGTTGTTCAAAGTATTCTTCAAACGAGATACTCACAACAGTTAAAGGAACAAACATATTTTTTATTTGCCACTAAATAAGTATCCAGCAGTCTGCCAGAGGAGGAAGTCCATTCAATACATGCGCTGTGCCTGGCAACACCATGGACATCCCATCACCAATAGCCAGTGTGGTAGTTTGCTTGCACACAGTTGCAGTGGGAAGAAGGAAAATAACGGAGCTGAAACTCAAACTGTTAGAAGAGACGGACATTGGGTGACCATGCTCTCCGAACTCAAATTGGGCAAAATTTTGGAAATTTGAACACTTTGCCAAAACTGAAGCAGCAGAGCTCAAAACTTGAGACACAGATGTGAAGGCAGTGTTGCAATTTGAGATGGACAATAGGAAACCAGGCTTTGGTCAGCAGAGACAGCTGTCGCAAACTTCCCAAGTGCTGTTAAAGCGGTGGGTAAGAATCCAGCTGATGAATGGAGAGCTGTACCGGATTATCCAAAACCCTTCGATGGGGGCAGTTAAATCAGCTGGTTACCTCTGATGTCCTAAAGAATAAGATGTTGACTGCTTTGCATGATGACCGTGGACAGATACCAAGGGATTGAGAGAACCCTCACACTCATGTGAAAGATGGCTTACTGGCTTGAAATGTATAGCAACATTGAGGTTTGGTGCATGAACTGCAAGGAATGTTCAGTGGCAAAGTTTCCACATCCTAAGGTGTGAGCACAGTTGTGTGAGCAGTATCAGTGTGAACAGACTGTTCGAAGCCATCGACTACACAGTATTGGAGAAAGGAAGTGATGGCAATGCAAACATGCTGGTGATGATGGATGTTTTCACGAAGTTCACCAATGCGGTTCACACCAGAAATCAGGCGACAGAAACAATGGCAAATGTCCTGTTCAAAGAACGGTTCACAAAGTTTGGAGTTACAAACTGAATTCACTCTGACTAAGGCTGCTGCTTCGAGTCATCAGCCATATGGGAGTTGTGTCGCATGGATGGAAATCAAGAACTGTCGCACTACACCATATCACCTGGAAGAAAACACTTGGTGAGAAAGATTCAACAGGGCAATTCATGGTCTGCTATGATCCCTTTCCCAGAGACATAAGAGGCGATGGTCACAACATTTGTCACAAGAATTCATTGGATAGAAAAAGTACCCCCACACAGCATGAAGGGGGGTATTCACCATATTTCCTGGTATTTGGAAGGAGGCCAAGGCCTCCCATTGATATCCTTCTGGAATACGAGAAGAGTGGCCACAACATGAATGGCTGGATTACCACTAAAGGGATGCCCATGACAAGGTATTAGATAACACCACGCAAAAGCAAAAAACTCAGAAGGAAACTTGGGATGCTAAGTCACAGAGGGATGCACTAGCTCCAGGGGAAATGGTGGATATCGAACCAAGTGAGAAGGCACAAGAAGATTCAGGATGCCTGGCAGTCCTCACCTTAGTAAGCTGTTTTGTCATGATAGTCAAGTAGTGACAGTTTGGTAGTGATAGTCAAGTATATTCTGTAAAGCGAGTGGATGACAGTGCAGCATCTCACAAAATTCATCAAAGTTAACTCGTTGTGCCCCAAATCTTTGGCGGCCCTTTTGCCACTATCACATCAGCCAGCAGCCCTTGTAACTTCAACCACGGCACCTGCCCAGTAGAACATGCACACAGATGGTAGTGTGGACATTGTATTTGTGAAACAAGAGCACCTGCCTGGATCGAATGATTCATGTCAGAGGGAAGTGGTGGACAACGAGCAAGACTTACAAGCACAGAGGAAATGGTACACAGCGAGGGAGAGTCCACTCAAGTGGAAGAGAGATGGCAAGCATCAGCACAAAGAGAAACGACTCGCACAGGAACTGCGTATCACCTCAACCAATAGAGAGAGTGAGAGGCCCAAAGACTCAGCCTCATCGCGGGAGATGCCAATGATTCTAAATACCTTGGTTTCCACAGTGTGAAGTCGAGAAAGGTGGGAGGCAGGAGCACCAGCCCAGAGGGGAGAGCAGCACTCCATCAGGCTGTGGACGAAAGCTTTGTAAGTGGTCAGGAGCTCAGGTGGGCCGAGGAAGGACTTTGCATGATGGAGGATGCACAGTCGGCGACTGGCTTTGGAGGCTAGGTTGGAAATGTGGCTTCTCCAGGAAAGGTCATGGCAGATAGTGAAACCCAGAAGCTTGAAAAAAAGGACTTCTTCCAGAGAATTGTTGAGAAAGTGGATGGGGGGGGGGGTTCCAAATGGTCCTTTCAGAGAGACATAGTGCAAGAAGTGCAAGGTTAGAGTGCTTACCTTGTTTTGCTCACAGGTCTAAGCTTGGAGGCAAAAAGCATTAAATAATGTGATGTGAGCCTGTCATCTAATATATAAAGCTCATTCTAACCACTCTAACCACTCATTCTCACCACAATGACTCACTGATATTCACGTTCAGTATTTTCCAGGTGATGTAGAAAGCCGAAATTCCGCGTTCCAACGGACATCGTAACCGATACACCGGGAAAAATCACAGAACCATCGGAAAGCTTCTGTAAATGAAGATATCCAAGAATAAGTGCAGCCTTGTGCTTACTGCGGGTGAGCAACCTGAGACAATGGGGACAATGGGAAATCATGCTACAACTATAACTGCTGCTATTTATTATGTACCTACATATGAAGCACAGTTCGTTATTGCTTACAATGTGTAAACATACGCCACTAGTATGTAAATACAAGTCATACGACATGAGCATGATGGGCTAAATCGACATTATGAATCTTTTTTATTATTATTCTAAAAAGGGGTACTTCTTCACAAGTCTGTGAAAAACAGAGAACTTGTTGTTTTTTCACAACTCCAAAAACACCACAACAAACGTGAATACAGGTACTCAAACAAAACTATAAATATGGCATGGGAAAGTTTATTAGAGTAAACCTGAATTGTTGGAAATAAAGTCATGAATGTAATTGTTTCGGGTCACAATCACAAACGAGCTACCAAAAGGAAGGTTTCTCCAAACTGAACCAACACAGACACAACCTTGCGGCATGCATACCATGGTGAACTAAGTGCACACAAGAGTGAAAAACATCACGAGCTTCTATAAACAATCTGTCTCTTGGACAAATCACTTTCTAAGACCATATGCTGCTTTGCTAACATTTCAAAAGTCAACGAAAGCGAATTTGAAGTCAAAACGGAGAACAACCGACTTGCCATTTTTGCACTGTTAGCTAGTCCACGTCCCCTTGAACATTCATCCGAGGTGCTGAAGTGTGCAGAAGTATGGAGCATAAGTCTTCCATCATTAAAGATGAGCAATGTTTCTTCCAGAGTCCTTAATTAACTCTCTCAGCGTCTTCTTTGTGCTGTCGTCGTTCCCCCCATTTAAATTACTGTTTGTGGTTTTGGAGGCCGATTCAGGTTACTGTCCATAAATCAGGAAGTGGTGTAAATATGGACCATGACACTAGCCCTTTTGCACATGGCGCAAGTTACCTAGTGGCCTGCAGCCAATCAAGGTAACACTTTAGGAGCTCATATCCATCACTGCTCTACCCGAAGTGTATTTGACAGGTGCAGATCCATGATTTAGGTTGGTGGAGGCGCAAAATTTTACATTGCACTGAACATATTCAATTTCGTCGAGCAAAGTGAGGGCAACATTTTCTATGGTGTTTCTTTTTGTCATGAATTCTAAAGACTGTTCTAAATATATTACAAAAACGCTTGAATACTCTTGAGAAGAAGTACTTTGATGAAAAAACTTTTACTCAAAACTCAACGTTTATTTTAATTATCGTCTCATCATAAAATCCAACTGAATGAAAAGCAGGCATTGCAGATAATGAAACAAATGACGTCATGATAAAAACAAATTAATGTCTTTGAGGTATTGAGCAAGCTTTGACATGGAAGTCAACATATATATATATATATATATATATATATATATATATATATATATATATATATATATATATATATATATATATATATATATATATATATATATATATATATATATACACACACACAAGTGAGGTATGCGTACATGAACCTTGCTGCCCCATTGTCTCGAGTCTCTCACCTGCATTTGATTTTTCATTTGTTTACTTTCTGGTTTTTTTTAATTAATTATTTTATATTTTCATTTACGGATGCTTTCCGATGGTTCTGTGATTTTTCCTGGTGTCTTGGCTTCTGATGGCTGTCAGCAGACAAAATTGCCATGCTTCTACATTATCTCAGGTCAATAACCTGCATTTTTTCATATTTTTTTTTTCATTTATTTATTATATATTTTCATTTGTGGATGTTTTCTGATGATTCTGTGA
>NC_140974.1:9564063-9566563 GCF_056783735.1 Eptatretus burgeri
GAATTGTGGTGAAGAAAAGTTGGCTTGTTTGAAGATCCCAACTGAGCACACATCTTATGCAGGGATCCCAGGTTGAAATCACGTACAGTGTCAATTTTCATGCATTGTCTAAGCATGTAAAGGTCCATTAAAGTCTCCGCATGCACTTGTTGTGTGTGTGTCGTTGTTGTTATCTTCATAATTCAGGTTTACGAAGGTGAAACGGAGTCCTCCCAGGACTCGTGAAGTATCCACCTTGTCATGGGCCAAGTTGTGAAGTTGTGTTGTTCTCAGAGTTTTGTTCCGAGGGATCTTTTCACGATTGTCACCGAGCCCCGGACAGCCTCCGGCTGTAGTTCGTTTGTGGTAATCTCTCCAAGGTTCTTCATCATCATTCGCATTGCTCCAATAATTATCAGTGGTACAATTCTGGTGCTCTTCAGCTTCCAGGATCTTTTCACTTCATGCTTGAGATCTTGATATTTGGTCATTTTCTTAATTTATGCATTACTTATTCCAAAATCATCGGATACTGAAACCTCAATTAGCAATGCCTTCTTTTCCTTTTTGTATTTGAGTATTATGTCCAGTCTCAGTGCTTTGTTTTCTATGTTCACACTCGATGGGATTATCAGGTTGTACGTGACCATTATTTCATCGTTTTCAGTGATTGCTTTTGGTTCATGTTTCCATGAGTTTTGTGGAGCTGGGATATTGAAATTTCTGTCAATGTGTCAGTGGATTACTCTACATACCTTGTTGTGCCTTTATGTGTACAGCTGTTCTAACATGAGTTTTTTGCATCCCGATAGGAGGTGACTCGTGCTTTCTGATTCCACCCTGCAGAACGTACACTTGTCCGATTGGCTCAGCCCTGCCATATTGTCCTTGGTCTTGGGCATTTATAATGATTCGTTCTCTGTCCCAATTGAGCTGACTTCTTCTTAGCCATTCCAGTGATCCTTTATCTGTCCACAATCTGTCCAACTCTTTTTTTCTATTTCCCTGCTTTTTTGTCTTTCTTCCAGTTATCAATGTATATCTGTTGATATGTCAGCTTAGATTTTTTTTTGTATAATCCATTTTGAAATTGTTGAGGCTGTATTTGTTGTTGTTTTGGTTTGATGCGTGACATCTTCTATTCACACCTGTTTTTGCTATTTTTTGCAAGGTACGTGAGAGATAATTTTCCTGGTTTGTTGTGTTTATGCTTGTGTATAAATTCTATTCTGGACTCTGTTGAACTTTTCAAATACTCTGCTAATCCTCCAGGTGTGTGTGTGTGTGTGTGTGTGTGTGTGTGTGTGTGTGTGTGTGTGTGTGTGTGTGTGTGTGTGTGTGTGTGTGTGTGTGTGTGTGTGTGTGTGTCTGTGTGTGTGTGTGTGTGTGTGTGTGTATGTGTGTACATGCCTCCCCATAAGCATAGGATCACAGTTTTAAAAGCCATCTTGAGTGATAATTATTTTGCTTATTGTTTGTACGTTTTTAACGCACTCTTTCTCCGTTCATTACTCCGCTGTCAAGAAAATGCCCTCTCATTTTGTGAACCCTATTCTGGAGTGTTCGCCATAGTGTTTGTCAAATCGTTTGCTCTCGCATTATACAGCAATTTCGGATGGAAAAGGTTAAACGTGGTGGAAAGAAAAATCCTGAAACTTCGGGCCGAGGAACAAATCAATTTGTAATTAATTTATTGTTGCGAGACGTGGACGCCCCCTTGTGTCTCGGTAGTTGGACGCCTGACTGTTGTGGTCCCAATCAAACAACGGAAACAACAAACGTTGAAAAGTCGTTATAAATACGTCCGCTGTAAATGTTTCCAAGTGTATCACCCACACAGTTACACAGAAGCAGCCAATTTCCCAACGAATGTGTTCCTTCCATGGCGACATGAAATGCGTCGTCGAACAATTTAGTGGTTTCGATTTACCAAAAAAAAATTCCTTTTTGTCGGGTTCACACCGGGTACTCAACGAGTGAAGTCGACCACTGGCACTCGTTTGATCGATGCCATTCCCTAGCACCAATGTGTACTATGTGTACTACAATTTACACGTCGATGAAGTTTGGCACAGAAATCGAAACGTAGACGCGTTAAGGTCCTGGAAATCTATTCCATCCCAGCTGGGGAGAAACATCACAAGGTAACATGGCGATGATCATGAGCCACACGTCGCGCACTTTGGTATATCAAATTAAGCTCGGCCCCACTCGCTTGTTATTTCATGCTATGTTTCTATTTTTCAAGAGGTGCTCAAACCTGATCGATGGGTTCGGCGTGTACTCGCACCACGACAAAACGTGCCCCGCATTGCCGTCGTGCTCCTGCGAAGTAGAAGTGGATGTATCGTGTGTACAAGTACGTTCTGGTGCAACTTTCAGTTTGACGTGGAGATCTGCTCGATGTCAAAATGCAATGAGGTCATTAGTTTGACCCAACAAAGGAGTTGCTGATATGAGAAAGTACAAAAGAGATCATTTCCACAAACTGAGCCTCAACAAAAGCAAGAAGCATTCCTAC
>NC_140974.1:9571563-9711563 GCF_056783735.1 Eptatretus burgeri
CTGCATAAGATGTACCTACCACCCAAGTTTGGTCAAAATCCGTCCACGTTTACTACCAATTATGCTGATGACAAACGAACAAACATCCAAACAAACAGACAGAATTACTGACAATAAGGGTCACCTATTTCGGCGACCCAACAAACAAACAAATGGACCCAAATGCGATACCCTCTCCTTCAACGATGGTAATAAGAGAATAAAGAATGGGATATAAGATCTGCCTAAAACCCCTTGCAACGCATTTTGTCCATAAGGGAAGGGTTATCTAAAACGAGTACCAATGAAATAACTGTCTCGGAACCATGATATGTTGTCTGCCATTGCCTGGGGGGAGTGACGGTTTTGCAGAACTGCAACACTATATATCGAAATGTGTGGAGCGTGATGAGCTCCACATATTTTGATATATATATATATATATATATATATATATATATATATATATATATATATATATATATATATATATATGACAGAGATGGCTATCCATCCGTCTGTTTTCGGTTGATTCTGATTGGCTGTCTGAGGCTAGGTGTAATGTGATTGGCTCCTGGCAAGCGTGAATAATGTATCGTATAAGCTTATTAAGAACTGATATTCATAATCTCATTCCATATTTGAGAATTTAAAATCATGGCCTCAATAATTATGTTGAAATCTGGAATGAAATCAGAAAAAAATACAAGGAAAGATCGATTATTTTTATACCCTGATTTAATGAATTCATAGGGTGAGCAGAACATGAGGTTAAATGGCTGCAAAATTTTTGTGTGATCTGCTAACATTATACCACCACGTCACTTCAAAATTGATCGATAGAAATATATATATATATATATATATATATATATATATATATATATATATATATATATATATATATATATATATATATATATATATATATATATATATATATATATACAGTATTTATATCGTTTGGGTTTTTTTCAATGAAACGTTTTGTTTTTTTAAAGTTTTTTCAACCATTTTGTTGGAGTGCTTGCTTGATTGCTTAAGCCATTTGGCAAGTGCTCTACAAGCTTCCATGGCAATACCGTGGCTCGGTTCTCCGTGGGGACATCTGTGTTAGGAAGGCAAAATAAGTTAGAGAATTACAATGAGTAAAAACATATAATACTGTCATGCAGGCAGAATAGCCGAGAGGTATGCATGCTCGCCCTAAGCTGTCCAGCCTGGGTTCGAAACCAAACCCAGCTATAAACTGTCATCCCGATGTTTCACAGGCAGGGTGATTCATGAATGTGTGTCCCATCTGCCGGAATCTCCCTCTCACTCTTTCTCTCCCACCCCTCTCACCCTTTCTCTCACTCACCCTCTCCCACCCCCTCTCACTCTTTCTCTCCCACCCCCTCTCACTCTTTCTCTCCCACCCCCTCTCACTCACCCTCTCCCACCCCTCTCACTCCTTCTCTCCCACTCACCCTCACCCACCCCTCTCACCCTTTCTCTCACTCACCCTCTCCCACCCCCTCTCACACGATCTCTCCCACCCCCTCTCACTCTATCTCTCCCACCCCTCTCACTCTTTCTCTCCCACCCCTCTCACTCCGTCTCTCCCACTCACCCTCTCCCACCCCTCTCACTCACCCTCTCCCACCCCTCTAACTCACCCTCCCACCGCTCTCACTCACCCTCTCCCACTCACCCTCTCCCACCCCCTCACTCACCCTCTCCCACCCCTCTCACTCACCCTCTCCCACCCCTCTCACTCACCCTCTCCCACCCCTCTAACTCACCCTCCCACCGCTCTCACTCACCCTCTCCCACTCACCCTCTCCCACCCCTCACTCACCCTCTCCCACCCCTCTCACTCACCCTCTCCCACCCCTCTCACTCACCCTCTCCCAACCCTCTCACTCACCCTCTTTCTCTCACACCTCTCTGTTAAGGGGACTGTTAAGCATTAATGGTTTAGTTTTTAATTTAAAACAGCTTCCACAGAGTGTAGCACGTACGAGTACAATTCAGCATGAGCCAACCAGAGGAGTGCAAAGGTCACTGCATGTGTGAGCATGAATAGGTATGTAGACCACACAGGGACGTGGTACGAATGGGTGGATTGGGATTTTTAAAGGGACTCTCTACGGGGGAGTGTGTATGTGCCTGCATGCTTGGTTACATGTGGGCAGTGTGTGGGTTTCACGGGCGCAGGAAACAAACTCGCACATGGGCCCATGGTGTTATGGAGGTTACGCAACTGTCTTGCGAACCATGTTCTTTGGCATGTGGAAAGCGGATGTCCTGTGGTGCCGAAGCCACCTGGGGCGTGCCACACAGTGCGGATGCGGAGAAAGTTGAGCGTGCCACTGAGAATCCGTGCACATATGCAAGTGAAAGGATGAGCATATCGCCAGTGAGCATGGACCATGTGGAGGTTGTAGGAACGTGCTTGGGGGGGTTGTGAAGGACTGATAGTTTGGTTTTGAGTTAAAAACGGCTTCCCCAGAGTATATCATGTGTGAATTTGATTCAGAGTGAGCCGACCTGAAGAGTGCAAATGTCGCTGCATGTGCAACCATGCAGGCATGCAGGCAGGCCTTTGCCAGGTTGATAGTGTGGGATTCAAATGCTCTTTAGAACCGTACCCACACTTTTATATCAAACTCAGGGGTTAGAAAAAGTGTTGCTGTTTGGGTACATTTTAACCCCCTTCCTTTCCCCTCCCATCATGCTCACCTGCTCCCAAACCTCCTCCCCTCTCCAACCCCCATGGACATATCCAGGTGGTCTCCGCATGCTATATTAACAAACCCCATTTCTTTCAATCCTGTACTATCCCCCCCCCACCCCATCTCCAAATGTCCCACGACCAAATACAAGTCCAGAACCCCCTCCCCTTATCCTTACCTCCTCCCAAAGCCCCTTCCCCCCCCCCCACTCTATTCCCTGCCCTCCTCGCTTGACCCTCCCTCCCTCCTTCCACTCTCCCTCCCCTCCATCCTCTCTCCCTCCCTTTCTCCCCATCCCCCTTCATATTTCCATAAACAAAGCAACAGGTTGTATCTGCTAAGCATCAAATAAAAGTTACAACTGAATAGGGAATGTGAAAAAAAAATTTGAAAAGCAAATTAAAGCTGTTTAAAAAAAGATATATCATGAACATATGGAGAGCATATGCAGAGGAAAAGAGGGGAGCTGGGGGAGACAAGGGCATTGGGGAGAAAGACAGTGGGGAGAGAGAGAGAAAGTAGGGGGGAGAGAGAGAAAGTGGGGGTGGGAGAGAGAAAGTGGGGGTGGGAGAGAGAAAGTGGGGGTGGGAGAGAGAAAGTGGGGGTGAGAGAGAAAGTGGGGTGAGAGAGAAAGTGGGGGTGAGAGAGAAAGTGGGGGGAGAGAGAGAGAAAGTGGGGGTAAGAGAGAGAAAGTGGGGGTGAGAGAGAGAAAGTGGGGGTGAGAGAGAAAGTGGGGGTGAGAGAGAAAGTGGGGGTGAGAGAGAAAGTGGGGGTGAGAGAGAAAGTGGGGGTGAGAGAGAAAGTGGGGGTGAGAGAGAAAGTGGGGGGAGAGAGAGAAAGTGGGGGGAGAGAGAAAGTGGGGGTGAGAGAGAGAAAGTGGGGGGGAGAGAGAAAGTGGGGGAGAGAGAGAGTGGGGGAGTTAGAAAGGGGAAGGGAAAAAGAGGCGGGGAAGGAGAGATGGGAGTGGGGGAGAGAGAGAGAGAGGGGACAGAGAGAGAAGAGAGAGGAGGGAAAAGGAATGGGGAGAGGGGAGGGAAAGAGAGGGAGAGAGGTGAGGGGGATAGATAGGATTGGCTGGGGGGAGGAAGAAGTATCCTTCTGTATCCATCCTGCACACCAAATTCCTCCCTACCCCATTGTTTGTCCAATTCTCCCTCTATTTTGTCCTTCAACTCCACTGTTAGTGACCCCCTCCCCCCACTTTACCCCAACCCTTTCATGACTGTTCCTTTTGTCCTGTTGCATCCTGATCAATTTCGTGTTATAGCTCTTCCACCAGCATTGACTCTGTTAACATAAAAGTCATAGGTTGGCAACTGTTGTACAGGCTTCATGAACCAAATGGTCTCTCTGTGTTTAAGTTCCTTCGAAGAGAAGTCATCCATTATATATTGTGAACCAGGGTGTCTGTCCGTCTGTCTCCCGTTTATGGCGGCCGCTACTTACATTGCATTTGCAAAGCTCAACATTCACTTTTCAAATGACGGGAGAACAGGCCAAAGTAATGTTGATGTCATATTATATATCGTAATTATGATATTTTTCCCTCTTTTAAGACAAATCCAACTTCCGCCGCCCTATATTGCACCACCATTTTCCGGTGGATGGTACAAGTATCTCAAAGCTTCAGTTCTGAGCGAAACCAAGAGTGCAACACAATTAACCCTCTTCAAGTCCATGAAATATTTAAATTGATAGATTAACGAAAACTTTTCCCGTCACTTAAGATGGGTCCTCTTCCTATTATACGTATAACGTGATTATTGAAAACGTCCAGCAATAATTGTCACCAACTAGTTTATCAGATATACTCACAATATAAATACAACAAGAAATGAGCATCCATTAATCAATCTAAATATTTTCGGACTCGGCATTTCGCTCAAATAGTGAACCAGTTTTGCCCAAACAAAGAACACCGTACAGGAACTTTGAGTACTTTTAACAAAAACGTCCCAGGAACAAAAATTGTGGAGATGAATGTCAGGAAATCAAGTTGAGCTTGCTTCACCATCTTGTTATAATTCATACAATTTGTTACACACTGAAGCAAATGTCTCGTTTGCGTAACCAACATCATCAGTGACATTCGACTGTATCGAGCAAATCAGTGGAAAGAGGGCAGGGGGAGTGGGACAACCCTGGCAATCAAAGATGGCGATGCCTTAGAGGTGCCCACAA
Source organism: Eptatretus burgeri (assembly GCF_056783735.1). NCBI lineage: Eukaryota > Metazoa > Chordata > Myxini > Myxiniformes > Myxinidae > Eptatretus > Eptatretus burgeri. Next base: position 9,576,441 of record NC_140974.1, read on the forward strand.
TGTACCGAAGGTGCTTTAGATATTATCAGCAGATTTGTGAGTCTGCGGGGCTCGGTGGAGCCTCGACTCGTGTTCCCTTTGACAAATATCTCACGGAGATGATGTACAAACGCCAACACAGGACAGAGGAGATCCATCACCATTTGTCATTGCCGCCTCACCGAGGCTTCACCGAGGCTGCAAATCCCATTTCAGGGCAGGAGACACACAAACGGCTTATCTTTTAGAATTCCATCCCTGGGCATCGAGGCACAGCAACGAGTCTATGCAATTTGCATTCAGCAGCCAAGTGGATGATACAGGGCATCATGCAGGCAATTTCTTCGTTTGTTTTCTCTTACCTTTGAACTAGAGCCGTGATATCCCATAAATATAAACTTAGTGGGGGGGAAAAGAAACAATTTACCTTATATGTGTCAACAGATCGCAATCGACAATTTTGTATTATATCTTCGGAAGAAGGAAGAATTACACACAATGAACTTTAGAGCAGGAGGTTGCCATTCAGCCCATCGTGCCTGCGATCTCTTTAACGATAGGTCTGTGATATCCACTTCCTGGGAAAAAATAAATAAATATATATTCTTTTTTAAGAGGGGTATTTATGATCAGCAAAATGTAATATAATGTCATGGAAACAAGCTAAACCTTTTCATAAGATTGCTCACCCATCCAGTAAATCGATGGCCTGTTTGGAGTGGCCGTATAGAGATTGGAAAAGCCTATGTGATGATCCAAACCACACCAATTTTTCCACAAAACGCCCCAACCCCACTCCTCCTTGGCCTCCACCTCCAACTCACATCAATGACCAATGCCATAGAGAGGGTTCAGCCGAGGGCTACGAGATTGATTCAGGGCCCAGCTCAACTGAGTTATAAGGAGAGGCTGAAGGAGGCAGGACTTTTAGAAAGGAGGAGGTTACGAGGGGATATGATAAAGATGTTTAAGATAATTGAAAGGTATAAACGAAATAAGTGCAGAAGAGTTCCAAATTAGAAAACAATGATAGGACCAGGGACCATAGCCTGAAAGTAAGGAAGAAGAGAGTTAAGATGGCAGTAAAACAGCTAGGGGTCTTTTACTCTGAGAGCAGTTAATGCATGGAACAGTCTCCCTGGAAAGGTAGTGGCAGCAGAAACAGTAGATTAGTTAAAATTGGAACTAGATAGGTACCTGGTAGTTATGGAGATAGAGGGGTATAGGGATGTTGGCAGGACTTTTACAAAGTTTTTTTTGTTGTTGTTGTATATGCTGTTGAGGCTCCTATGAGAGCAAACACAGAACTCACAACAAAGGGAGCAGGAGACAAGAGGGGCAGGAGAAGGAAGGAAAAACAGTGGGAAACAGAGACATCAGGAGATCTGTGGAAGGAAGAGGGATGGGGTGGGGAACATGGGGAATACAAGGTGGACATTACAGGAACTTTCAGGAAGGAAAGCAGGGAATTTGAAGGAGGTGGGTTTGGAGTGGATTAACGGGGGTAGAAAAGATCATGGTTTTGGATGGGGGAAAATAAGAGGTTGTGGTCAACTGCTGTTTTGAAGGCCTGGAGGGAAGAATGGGATTGAAGAGGGTGGGAGTTTATTCCAAAAGGTGGGAAAAAAGGAATGAAAGTGAAGGTGATCAGTGATTCGTGATTTTGGTAGTTTTACCAGAACGGGGTTGTTGGCAGACCTTGAGCGCCCTGTGGAAATGTGGTGGGGACATATCGCAGATAGAGCGGTGGGGGGGGGAGGGGGCGAGACTGGAGAGGAGATTGTAGAAGACAGAAAGACCACCAACCTGCCTGCAATGAAAGTGATAGGCCCAAAGACTCAGCCTCACCACAGGAGATACCAATAATCCAAAATGCCTTGGTTTCCACAGCGTGAAGCCGAGACAGCTGAGAGGCAGGAGCACCAGCCCAGAGGGGAGAGCAGTGCTCCATCAGGCTGTGGACGAAAGCTTTGTATGTGGTCAAGAGCTCAGGTGGGCCGAGGAAGAACTTTGCACGATGGAGGATTCCCAGTCGGCGACTGGCTTTGGAGGCCAGTTATGTTGTCAATGGATTTGGATGAAACTTAGTGGACATATTGGGAGTGTGACGAGGAAGAATTGATTAGATTTTGGTGAAGATCCGAATCCGAATCTGGATACGAGAATTAATTAATTTTTAAACTGATTATCCACCATTGAGAGATAGGACCAAAAACGATATAGTTCTGTATATCATGATATTTCAAAAATGTATTGGGCCCGATATGTTCTCGTGGATCAGGCATTACGTGGCGGAGGTATGCGCTCTTCCGGGTGCCCTTCTAGTTTGTGCTGGTTTCTCTTGTTTGTCCTGCACTCGTAACTATCCCTGAGCATGCCAAACTTTTCTCATCCCCATTCCTCCAACCCATCACCCCCATGAAATTACCTCCTTAGCTTGACGGATTTATTTCATCCATTGTTGGTGTAGTGTGGACATGATGGGCCGAATGGCCTCCTCCTGAGTCAAATTTCCTTGATAACCCCCATCACACACTTCTACCGGTACAGGTAAGTTATAAAATGCGTGTTTTCACAAAATCCGCCAAATGCCAAATAAAACACAATGCCAATCCCGTGAACAAAGCGTTTCGCTGTTAAAAAAACAGAAATAAAGGCAGAATTGACACCAAAATTAAAAGATGGAAGAAACAATTTGTGACTTTCGCACCATCAAGATGCGATGAAATGACTGTGCTCTACATGGTACATGGTGTTCCGTGCCCTGCACGCACACTGCTGACGCAATGACACGCACTTGACTCACTCAGTGCAAATTGGCAATGGTGTTAATGGCATCTGAAACGTAAAATCATCCACAGAGTGTTCAATGTCACTCCACGCACTCAATCTCGCCAGATTAGACGGTAAGTCAGTGCTTGCCGAGCTCCAATTCCCAGTGGATTACAAATCATACAACGATGTGCTGCGAAAATTGAGCGTGTGGGTTTTTATTTCCCGAGGAACGTTCAAGCTGGCCGTCCTGTTCACTTGAAATCGCTTGTAAATGTTTCTCTTGTTTTAATTTAAAAAAATGAAACTTTGAATTGTGGAGGTGTTGCTTCTTCTTATTATTTCATGATTCCAATTGTTCTCACCTTCTTGTGGGATAGGCTGTGTGGGAGAACAGAGCTGGCCCAAGCCTTTCTGGAACCGGTTGTCGAGGCCTGACGTTCAACTGGCAGGAGTGTTGAGATGAGCCAGGGTACCGGTGATAACTCCTCTACTCTTCATGAAAGACAATGTGGAGTGTTTAACGTCCACCAACGCCCCGGTGCTGGCAGAAGTGTCCTCCGGCTCAACGTCCTTCTGATGAATGGCGTGCATCATCGATGCCTCACCCTGCATGCGAAACACCAGGGTGGTAGTTTATAGTGAGGTCGAGATTCAAACCCAAGTTAGACGGCTCAAATGTGCACACGTCGAGCACTATCCTTATCGGTGTGTGTGTGTGTGTGTGTGTGTGTGTGTGTGTGTGTGTGTGTGTGTGTGTGTGTGTGTGTGTGTGTGTGTGTGTGTGTGTGTTTCATGTCCTGTGGGGCTGACCATGAGGTTGGCACTCTTTTATGGGGGTCTTTGCTCATCTGTAATTACTTTGGAAACCCACAACAATGCAGACCACCACGATTCATCCAAAACATTCAAGCCCAAACAAACCATTAACGTATGATATGTCGAGAGACCTTTTGTCTTCCTCTATTTCTTTAATGGCCACAATTATTCCCACGTTATTGTGGGGTTGGGTGGGGCAAGTTTTGTCCCAAGTCTTTCACGAACCGACTAGCCTACCGTTCGAGTCGACAGACTTCGTAAATGTGAATAAAAAGGTGTTTACCTTATGTGTACAATAATATCCTTTGTATGGCTGGATGGTGAATTACTTAGTTGATATAACGAGCTATATGAATACATGTTATTGGCAAGTCTGGTAGCTAGCTCTCTTAATCGGTATGTTTGGGTGATTGCATACCTGTGTAAACTGTGATTGTAATATCTGTGAGAGGGTCAAATCAAAAACTGAAATGTACCTGTCGGTATTTGTGCATTGCCCAACCTACTGGACAACCAACCACCTTCATTACTCCCCCCTCTCTCCATCAAAAAAACAAACACCTGGTAATGTCCCTGTCCCCCCCCACCCCACTCTTCCTTCCACCTTCCAGTGAAACAAAGTAGATAAATCGAGATATTCAATTAATTTGCTGCTGATAAAATACAGGTATGATGGGACTAATGACACCCATCCTGTGTTCTTATTCCTTGTATATCCTTGCACTGTATATGAGGGATGCTTAGTGGGCTACCCTCCCTACATTACTTTAAAATTCAATGAGATGGTGAGCCACTGAAAATAAATGATTTAATAAAAGCTTAAATCAATAAATGTGCTTTATGGGTGGGCCACGAAAACTTAGCATGTGCAAAACAATTTATCATCCCCTTCAAAAATTAAACATTTACATACATCAAGTGACCAAAATACATTGCCACTCAGACATCACGTGACAGGTGTTGACTGGTTAATCGTGCTGAATACAAAATCATGCTTATCATATGCTTTGAGTCAATGCATCATTGATTGCTGCTGCAGTGTGTCAAAAAGCTACCGAGACACCTCTCAAACCAAATGAACATGACCAATTGAGAGATAAAGGTCATGAAATAGACATAGATGGCCACGTAATGTCAACATGCACAAGATTCCATCTTTCCAGAATCCTGCTTTCATCTCCACAAACTGCCCTCTCCTGCCTCTTGTCAAATTTCCAACTTTCAGCAGCTCTTCTATGATTTCCAAATACCAACGATACCATTTATTATCCTCCACCTTATATCAAACTCTTTCCCACCTTCATCTTCATCTCTTTCTCTCTCCTGACCTCCACAGTTCACCATCAAGCTACAATCAGATGTCTAAATTCAATTCATGCCTGCCCTTCCAGTCGATTTGGCTTTTGGAAACAAACCTGCAGACAATCCTTCCTGGCCATACAGCTCAAGTAGACCCAATCCATGTTCGTAATGAATGGCTTTGTAAAAAGGAAGCGAGTGTGAGCTGACAGTAAATAATGTTAGGCCGAATGGCCTAAATATATATATATATATATATATATATATATATATATATATATATATATATATATATATATATATATATATATATATATATATATATATATATATACATATATACATATATATATATATATTGTTGTGGTTGAGGAAATTCGCAAACCACCATTCAGGTCCCGTAGGTGAGATATCTCTGTAAGTACATGCGTAGTTAGCCCAAACCCGTTGTTTAGAGGGAATAAATGTGATTCATTCGGGCTGCGACCCTTTAAGATAGCCGTTTTTCTGTTCTATCTTTATTTTGAACCAACCACGTCTCAACCGCCATCACACAACAACCACCAACCGCAACGCCACTTCACAACAACAACAACAACGCCAACAGCCACGACCTTTACCTTCACAGCACACCATCCCGCAACCATCGCATCACCGCCATTCCAAGCGTCACCGTGGCCAGGGACCGCCACTTTAGACCCTCCACCACCTTCGCCTCTCCTTCTGCAGCCATTCCCGCACCGCTTGTGGGCACCGAGCGTCAGGCTGTCCTGGACTCGTACAGGGCGCGCGCCGAGCCGCGGGTACAAAGTGCGGCCTTTCCGAGGAGAAGTCGGATCAGGAATGATACACACCCACTTCTGATCCGTCCAATCAGCAAGCGCGAGTCGATTTGGCCCCGCCTCCAGGTGTGTCGGAGTAGAATCGATATATGCAAATTCGAGGATCAGGGGAGATTCACGCCCCTTTTTCTCCGTCCAATGGGCGAGCGTGGCTCCACCCCCGAGCTCGTTCTGATCCAGAAATTTGCATATGGGTTCTCCTGCCGTACTATAAAGCGCCGAGCGCGGGGCGAATTTAGGAGTTTTTGGGCTCGGGCGAGTTGGAGAAGTGTGGCAGCGGCAGAGTGTGGCAGCGGCAGAGTGTGGCAGCAGCAGTCCAGTCGGGTCTGGAGGAGAGTCAGTCTGTCGGAGGTCGGAGTCTGTCGGGGTTCGGAGTCTGTCGGGGAGCTGCAGAGAGGGGAAGCCGGGAGCGCGGTCGAGGTCGCAGTGGAGTCGCTCGTCGCGGGACCCAAGCAAGCCAGCTACCCTCTTTCCCCAGAGCATCAACAACCTCCCCCCTTCCCCCCCCAGTGCTGAGATAGTGCGAAAAGGGGGGCCCCGTTTCCACCCCACTCCAAGCAGTGCCAACGAAACCCGCAAAGGAGCGCGGAGTCGGGGCACCGCCGCCACATTTGCGTCTCATCACAAGACGGGCAGGCTCCACCCGGTCTCGCGGCCCACAGGCCCGTCTGTCCCCTTGTATTTGAGGGTGGCCCTTTTCTTTTGCTTTTGAGTATATGTGTTGTCGGCGCCGTCTGTAAAGTAAAACTGTGTAAGTGTTGCCGTGTGCTCGCGTAGTAGGTAGTAGATCTGCATTGTTGTGTTTCTTTTGTAACATCTGCTTTTGGTGCATAATTGTTGTAATTGTATATGTGTGCTTTCCGTGTGCCGCGGAATAAATGTGCCTTATGTTGAACTGTTTTTCCCATTTCGCTTCGTCGTTTCTTTAATTGAATCTCCATCTTGCTTCACGTAAAGGGTTGGTAGTGGGCTTAATCCGCCCGATAATTAATCGGAACCGTCGAGGCCGACGATAACACCGCTCGGTTATCCCGATAGTACGGAACGGGTCGCTTAAGTGGCCCGTGTCCGGAGTCGACCTGCGGCGAGGTGCGATTGCCCGGTCTGCCCTTCGTGTGGGTACTTAGGTAGGTCGAATTTGGCGAACAAACCTATCCCACGCGGGGGGCCGATTGGCACGATCGTGGTGAGGCCGAAAGGCCCACCCGTGACTAGTTCCCGGTGTTAGTCCGAGAGGGTCACGACAGAATTGTCCGTCCGGTGGGCGACGTGCCGCGATTCGAGTTACGTGGCCACTCGCACGCCGGCGGGCGCGAATTCGCAACAATATATAATGGATATTCATTTTCACAAACCTCCACATTGTTCAACATTTCTCTCAACTCATCATCTGCCACCAACTTACAGTTGAAATAAAACAAAAATTTTTATCATCAGCACCCAAGAAGCATCAAGACCCAATTATTTTAAATTCAAACACGGGCATAAACTCACTGCAACAATGTTTTCATCAACTTCCCAAACACACAACTTTATGGCAACACTCAAGACTCTGAACAAATTTGTTTCAGTAAAGGTCTTCTGCACTGGTGTATATATATATATATATATATATATATATATATATATATATATATATATATATATATATATATATATATATATATATATATATATACATATATATATATACATATATATATATATACATATATATATATATATTTATATATATATATATACATATATATATATATATATATATATATATATATATATATATATATATACATTCCTGAAAATACAACCCATCGGTTTGCTGATGGGGGGGGGGTATTAAGGAGGGGTGTTGAGAGAAGAGGGAGGGGAGGGAGAGTGAAGAAGGGAGGAGAGAGGGAGAGGAGAGAGAGGAGGCAGGAGGGAAGGGAAGCTCGGAAGGGGGGAAGAGTGGGGAGGGGGAGGTTTGGAGCGCTATGCCTAACCAAACGTTGCCATACTGTGGGAGGGAGTGATTCGAGGAGGGGGTGAGAGAGAGAGAGAGAGAGAGAGAGAGAGAGAGAGAGAGAGAGAGAGAGAGAGAGAGAGAGAGAGAGAGAGAGAGAGACAGAGAGAGAGAGAGAGAGAGAGACAGAGACAGAGACAGAGACAGAGACAGAGAGAGAGAGAGAGAGAGAGAGAGAGAGAGAGAGAGAGAGAGAGACAGAGACAGAGACAGAGACAGAGACAGAGACAGAGACAGAGACAGAGACAGAGACAGAGACAGAGACAGAGTATGAAAAAATAATAGAAGAGAGAAAGATGAGGGGTGGAGATCAGGTTTGTAAACAGAATGACATGTTCTGCTTATTGCCGAACACACACAGACACACACACACACACACACACACACACACACACACACACACACACACACACACACACACACACACACACACACACACACACACACACACACAAAAACAAACTCATGTCAGAACAGCTGTACACACAACAACACAACAGAGTTTGTAAAGTAATCCGCTGGCACATGTGCAAAAACTTTGATGTCCCAGTTCCAGAAAATTTGTGGGAACATGAACCAAAAGTGATTTCTCAAAACATGGAAGTACCTACTGGTAATGTACGAAATAATGATCTCATTGAGCGTGAACATCGAAAGAAAAGCGTTGCGACCAGATGTCATACTTAGGTACAAAAAAAAAGAGAAGGCATTGCTGATTGAGGTGTTAACACCAGTGATTTTGGACTAAACGATGCAGAAATCAAGAAAATGACCAAACACCAAGAACTCGAGAATGAAGTGAGAAGATCCTGGAAGATGAAGAATTCCAACATTGTATCAGTGATAGCTGGACCTACAGGAATGATGACAAAGAACCTCACAGAGATATTAGACATAGGGGCAATACCATTTGGCGCTCACCTGGTAGTGGCTGGATAAGGTAACCAGGCAACCACTGATAGACATGGATGACCCACAAAATATATCATGGAGAAGAAAGCAAATAGGTATGGATGTTTGTTTTTGTTTTTTTTTTCCATTAATAAACCTTGGTACATCGCGGGTGATGAAAGTTGTGGTCAAGTTTCATCGAAATTGTGAGTGTGGCTTCAGAAAAGAAAGCAAATACATATTTTGGGGGGCAACCCCCCCCCCCGTAACACCCCTTAGACCCCAATTTTTTTTAATGTCGTGCGCAAACTTTGGTATTTCATGGGTGGTGAAGATGGTGATCAATCTTCATTGGAATTTTGTATGTAGTTTCTGAGAAGAAAGCAAAAGCATATTTTGGGGGTCAACTCCCCTCTCTCCATCGACTCTCCCCGACCCCAATTTTTTTTGATGTCATGAACAAACTTTAGTACATCACAGGTGGTGAAGATGATGGTCAAGTTTCATCGGAATTGTATGTAGTTTTGGAGAAGAAAGCAAATACATATTTTGGGGGGTAACCCCCTTAAATCCCCTTCGAGCCAGATTTTTCTCATGTCATGAACAAACTTTGGTAGGTCATGGGTGATGAAGATTGTAGTGAAGATTCAATGGAGTTGTGTGTGTTGTTTGAGAATAAAAAAATACATCTTCCCCAGAAAGGTAACCCACTACCCTCCCACCCTGTAAACGCCCTCTGAAGACCCCTTCTTTTTTCAGAACGGCTCAGAAATCGTGTCATCAAGTATATTTTGCTTTTAAGCTCACAATGAGAAACATATAACCTTTGTAAAACAAATCCGATCACAAAATGCTTTAGAAACAGTCACGAGAACAAAGGAAAACCTGATAGAACCTCCATAAGATATGGGATGAACCTTTGCCACCACGGCACCCGAAACAGGGTGGCATGGCATGGCATGGCATGGCATGTCCACAAACCCGTGGAATGTCCGTACAGCTCCAAATCTACCCACATGTACCACGTCCGTGTGTGTTGTATCCATACCTCTATCTTGTAGTAACGGTTGACTCGACATCCCAATCAGGACACGAACTGCACTGCACTGCACTGCACAGCTAGGTAAGTGGCTTAATCACTCAAGCGAGCACTCCAACGGAACGCCTGGCTTGACAAGCGATTTCCAATTGTCGCCGATACGACGATGCACCCGGAAACGTCCATTCAATTTCGAATTGGACAAATGAACACTTTTTGGGGGAGTCGGAAGTGTTGATACTTTCAAACCTGGATCTTACATTTTGAAATAATCCTTCATTGAGAGATTCTCTCGATTATTCATATGCACCAAGATTATTCATAAACCCTGTTCCAAGTCTAGGTATGGTTGAGCAGGCCAAAAAACATGGCGGCATCAGACCCCAGCGAGGTTACCTAGGAAACTCTTTAAGATCCCAGACAGCGAGGTGGTCAAGGATATAATTAAATAAGGCCGTTAATTATCTTTAAAAATGGGTGTTTTAATGAACCCAAACACCCAATTTTCACTCTTGCATTTCCTTGGAGTTTTCTTCATATGCCTGCAAAGTTTCAGGCGGATAGGCTTTATAGTTTTGGAGTTATGGAGGAGACACACAGAGACACACACACCTTTTTATTAGTACACTAGATGACCCGTGAACCCGTTGTGACAGCGGTTGATTAAAAAAATCATTCCAAGAAAAAAAAATAAGATAGCTTCAGCGAACTATACCACTGAGGTTGTTTGCATTGATCAAATTCTCCTGAAGTGGACTTGACTGAATCGGGAATTCTTTTTTTTTCGTTGCCCGATTGGAACGAAACTTGATACTGCACACCGCAGGAGAATGGTGAGTAAGGTGCCCTAAAAAAATTTGCGCTATCGTGTACCGTTTTGACTGTATTTCGGGAACATACATACATACATACATATATACATATATACATACATGTTGAGAGTTTTAGTAATATATAGATAGAAGATAGATAAATAGATAGATAGATAGATAGATAGATCGATATAAATACATATATAATCCAATGTACCACACTCTGTTACAGAGCGTCAGTGCTGTTGAAACAGTTTATTGGCAAAGGTTACACGAGGGGGGTTTGCCATTGCCTTCCCAACAGTCATCAGGAAAGAAATTTGTAATTTGTTCAGGGTGCCAGCAAGAGCTCGTCTGCTTTTCACAAAGGACACAGTGGGATATTTAACGTCCACCAACTAATGCCAGCAGATGGTACACCCAGTTTAACGGCCATCCAAGGGAGGGCACACAGATTGATGAAACACCCTGCCTGTATAAAACACTGGGATGGTAATTTATAGCTGGGTCGGGATTCACACCCAGGCTAGACAGCTTAGAGGCCAATGAACATACCCCTAGGCCAGTGGTTCCCAACCTGAGGTCCGTAGACTGCGAGGGTACTTCATTTCTTCATTTGTTTTTTACCGAAGGGGGTGCTGCAGGTGGTCTGTGGGAATACATATATATATATATATATATATATATATATATATATATATATATATATATATATATAGAAAATGTCATAATAATAATATAATCACATATACCTCTTATGTATCATATTCGATGTCACATTATTGTTACCGTGCACACAGCGAAGTGAAAACCAGGGTTAAGCAATTGGTTTATGTTCGTCCATCTGTCTTATCCGTCCATGATCAAGGAACGACTTATTTAAATCGAATGTTATATTTTGAACACGAATCAGAAGACCAAAGTCTTTAGTTTTTACCATGCTTTGACTGAATTCGTCCCGATTGCGCTTGCGTAGAGAGGAGCGATATAATATTTTTTTTACTCTGCCTGCCGAGCAATGAAACAAAATTGAAAATCATTCCAAACAGGAAACTAACTGTTTTTAAGGACGTCATAAAGGACACAAATAACAAGCATGAAGAACTAATGCAATGTGTTTGGTCCATCCATCCATTGGGACCAGACTCTGTGCAGAGCATTGTTGCTGCCAAAGCAGTCTCTTTGGCTATTGGGCACAATCCTGGAACGGTCACCACTCCGACACAGGATACCAGCAAGCTGGCACTCATTTTTGCCAACCTCGGAAGGATGTCAGGCAGAGTCAACCTCACCTGGCATTAATTCATCAGCAGAGTGGGATTTAAACTCAAGAACCTAACCAATAAACCAACACCAAGCTTCACCCAGGTGGTGTAATACACATTGTGGAAAATGACGGTAATATCGGAATGAATTTATTTGTTAAACTTTTACAATCTTTTCTTAATTTAAATTTAATTACACTAGTATGTGCCCGTACGTGTGTGCCTGTACGTGCGTGGCCGTACGTGCAAACCAAAAAAAAAAACTTTCAAACAACCACACAGTCCATTCCTTCGCTCTCGTAAACGACGACTGGATTGGGGCATTGTGTTTATCTATAAATGCGCATAAGAAATCGAGAAATTATTAGAATACAGTAAGTCATCACTATCCGGAAGTGGTGCGTACCCGCACGGAATGTTCACATGCATTAAACGAATTATCCCTTGCATTGAAGTAACAACTGCTGTGATACTTACACACACAGAGTTAATTAAAATTAAAATCTAGTTTACCTCCCTGTCTTTGCGAGCCATGACATTCGCTGCCATTGACCATTGCCACTCCTTCGCCACGGTAACTGAGGCACCCTTTCCCCATCGGCCACGCCTACGCAGCAACGTGTCTTGTCATTGGTTTGGTAAATAAATGACCATAACTTGGGAAGCACTTGGCCGATTAATATCAAACCTTGAAAAGGCACATACTCAGGTCACCAGCAATATACCTGCTAAGTTTCAATTAGATCGGACCAGTGGTTGTCGAGAAACAGCGGTCACAGACACACACACACACACACACACACACACACACACACACACACACACACACACACACACACACACACACACAGATTGCTGGAATTATAGATAGATACTTGAAGACTGTAGAACACAAATCGCCCGTCATAATACTTCCAAACACCTCCAGTTTCTATATCTACCTATAATCAGAAATCAGTGTGACCCCCTTTTGCTGTGCGGACTGCCTCAACTCCATCTGGGAATGATTTAATTAGTTTATGGATTATGTTTGAGTAAATCGTTTCCCAACAGTGTTGTAATGTACTCCAGAGCACAGTCATACTGCCGACGTACATTTTATCTCCCTCGAAAATAGATTCACCCTTCATTACCTCTGCCCACCGAAGGTGGACAGAGGTTATGTTTTCACACCTGTCTGTCTGTCTGTCTGTGCACAGGTTGTCTCAAAAAGTTGTGGACGGATTCGGATGAAATCTGGTGAGAAGGTTGGGTGTATGACAAGAATTAACTGATTTTGAGAATTTTTTTGATGTGATTCTTCACCATTCAGTGATCGGGCTGAAAGAGACATAAAGCACAATATCTCAAAAAGTTAATTATGGACGGATTCGAACAAAACTTTGTGGATGAGTTGGTTAGGTGACAAGAACAAGCCAATTAAATTTGGTTTCAGGTCTGAATCCATATCTGGCCTATCAGTAGCTACAAAACGTAAACCGTTCAGCCTGGTGGAGGTATACACTCTATCAAGTGCCTTTCTCGTTTTATTTTGTTCAGAAAAAGCTTGTCAATAATAACTATAATAAATTAATTATAACTACAAGTCCAACAGAAGGAAATGGTTCAAGAAAGCCTCGCGTTCGACAAGATGATGAGACCAATGAGTTTGAGAAAGTGGATGTTGAGACTTTAGAATTTAGATCATCGATCAATTTCAAAAGAGAGATTATGTTTTATAATACAGGTACGTTATAGTTTTGTATAATTAATTGGTAATTACCTTGATACTGTGCTGTAATAATGTTATTATTATCCCGTCCCCAGGATGGAGGGAGCGGGATATTGTAATCGTCCGGTTTGTTTGTTTGTTTGTCTGTCTGTTAGCAACTTTACGGCAAAACGGCTTTAGCAAACACTATCAAATTTAATCCACAGGTGGGCAATGAACCTTGGCCGACCCCATTAACTTTTGGGTCCAATTGGATCAAAGGTCAAGGTCAAGGTCACGAAAAGATCAAAATCGTTTTTCACTCATAACTTCGTCAAAAATGGTTTAATTGACTTCAAACTAAGACTAAAATATTCCTTATTCTATTCCTTATAATCAACATTCAGGTTAAGGATGTATCAAATTTAAATTTGATCCCCAAAATAACTTTATGCCTTAAATGGGTGGGATTTGTTGTGCCTGGCACCACTTGTTTAATCTAATTTTCACAGGTAAAGCATAATATGTTGCTCTTTCGTACCATTCTATGTAACATTTTCCCTCCTTGGAGTTTCCTTCTGTATCCAACTTGTCCACTGCGTGCATGTGTGTTTTGTGTCCTGTTTTTCTCCATTATATCCTGTTCCGTTCAGTGCACAACGTCTTCCACGAGCCTCGACTATGTATATCAAAAAAATTTTAGGCAACCAGCATATATGATGCACCGGCAGGGAAAAAGTCCCCCAGTGTGCTGGGTCTGCCTGGTGTTGGTTTCATGGTTAGGAGTGGCAGCCTTGGGATCCGAAGGTCATGAGTTCAAATCCTGCTCAGCTATTGAATTAATACCAGGTGAGGTTGACTCAACCTGTCACCCTTCTGAGGTTGGCAAAATGAGTACCAGATTGCTCGGATGATTGTGTTATTTAAGTATCCTGTGTTGCAGTGGTAACCTGTCCAAGATTATGCCCAATAGCCCAGGAGACTGCTTCAGCAGCACCAACACTCTGTACAGAATATGGTCCTGATGGATGGATGGTGCTGGAAAACACAGCTTTTACTGTAATTGGTTGTTGTGCCCAATAAGGTTTTAGTTTTTCTTTGAATTCAGTCGCAGGGTATGGGGGGGGGGGCATGTTCTCGATGTAAATGTGTATCGTGTAGCACCACTCCCGGTGGGAGTATGTATCGCAAGTCCAAGCAGTTTATAGTATGTATTATAATAGTACAAACAGATAACGCAGTTCCCTCGGACTGTTATCTGGGAATGAGTTCCCAATTGTGGAATATTCTGGGAGTTTGCTAAGAATGTCCTTTGACGGCATAACTGCCACAAACTGTTAAGACTGCTAAGTTTTTCGGTGAAGTAAATCAACGAGAAGGGAATTATACGTTGGACAGAATTGACTGAATAGTTTGTGGTTATATTATTTTTTATTTCCACTAGGTGTGCAAACCAGCAACCTTGGGCCTATACAACGCCCGTGTGCACAACCTAGCAACAAAATGCACATAACTCTAAATTGTGTGAATATCAATATTTTTAGATCTCCGCTACATTGTCCAGACCCAAGAGCTCTTAAATGAGGTATCACTCAGCATTATATGTGCTGTGGTTACAACGTTTACCCCATTCACACACAATTGTGCAACATGCATTTATTACCCTCACCAAAGGAGAGGGCATTGCATTTTGGTCCGTTTGTCTGTCTGTCTGTATGTCTGTCTGGTACTTGCAAAATCGAAGTTTTTTTTACAAGTACAGTCATGCGCCACTTCACGATGGGGATACGTTCTGAGAAATACGTCGTTCAGCAATTTCGTCATTGTGCGAACATCATAGAGTGTACTTACACAACCTAAATGGTATAGCCTTTTACCTAGGCTATATGGTTTAGCCAATTGCTCCTAGCCTCCAAACCTGTACAGCATGTTACTGTACTGAATATTATAAGCAATTGTAACACAATGGTAAGTATTTGTGTATCTAAACATATCTAAACATAGAAAAGGTACAGTAAAAATACTGTCTAAAAGATCAATGTTGTACACCTGTATAGGGCACTTACCATGAGTGGAGCTTGCAGGACTGGAAGTTGCTCTGGGTGAATCAGTGAGTGAGTGGTGAGTGAATGTGAAGGCCGAGGACATTATTGTACACAACTGTAGATTTTATAAACACTGTACACTTAGGCTACACTAAAAAAAAAAAAAACATTTAAATTTCTTTCTTCAATAATAAATTAACCTTAACTTACTGAAACTTTTTTGCTTTATAAACTTAAAAAAAAATTTTTAACTTTTTGATGAATGCTTCAGGGCCATGATGATCAAAATAACACGAGATTAAATCTCGTAAACTTTTTTATTTTCAAGAGAAAGAGTACACTTTAAAATAACGATAAAAAGTACAACAGAGTAAAACATAAACCAGTAACATAGTTGTTGATTATCATTATCAAGTACTAATGCAGGCTGTACGTACAAAAAAATAAAATAACTCAAACCACGTGCCAGAAACAACAACCACACAGGCCGTTCCTTCGCTCTCGCGTGGCCATACATGCAAAGAAAAAAAACCTCAAACCGCGTGCCAGAAACAACAACCACACAGGCCATTCCTTCGCTCTCCCGTGGCCGTATGTGCAAAAATTTAAAAAAATTTAAAAAAACTTTCAAACCGCGTGCCAGAAACAACAAACACACAGGCCGTTCCTTCGCTCTCGCGTGGCCGTACATGCAAAAAAAAAAAAACTCAAACCGCGTGCCAGAAACAACAACCACACAGGCCATTCCTTCGCTCTCCCGTGGCCGTATGTGCAAAAATTAAAAAAAATTTAAAAAAACTTTCAAACCGCGTGCCAGAAACAACAAACACACAGGCCGTTCCTTCGCTCTCGCGTGGCCGTACATGCAAAAAAAAAAAAAACTCAAACCGCGTGCCAGAAACAACAACCACACAGGCCGTTCCTTTGCTCTCGCGTAGCCGTACGTGCAAAAATTAAAAAAGAAAGACTTTCAAACCGCGTGCCGGAAACAACAACTACACAGGCCGTTCCTTCGCTCTCATGTGGCCGTACGTGCGAAAATAAAAAAAATTAAAAAACTTTCAAACCGCGTGCCAGAAACAACAAACACACAGGCCGTTCCTTTGCTCTCGCGTGGCCGTATGTGCAAAAATATTTTAAAAAAAACTTTCAAACCGCGTGCCAGAAACAACAACTACACAGGCCATTCCTTCGCTCTCACGTGGCCGTACATGCAAAAATTAAAAAATTAAAAAAAACTTTTAAACCGCATGCCGAAAACAACAACCACACAGGCCTTCGCTCTCATGTGGCCGCACGTGCGAAAATAAAAAAATAAAAAAACTTTCAAACCGCGTGCCAGAAACAACAAACACACAGGCCGTTCCTTTGCTCTCGCGTGGCCGTATGTGCAAAAATATTTTTAAAAAAACTTTCAAACCGCGTGCCAGAAACAACAACTACACAGGCCATTCCTTTGCTCTCGCGTGGCCGTACATGCAAAAAAAAAAAAAAACAAACCGCGTGCCAGAAACAACAACCACACAGGCCGTTCCTTTGCTCTCGCGTGGCCGTATGTAAAAAAAATAAAAAAAACTTTCAAACCGCGTGCCAGAAACAACAAACACACAGGCCGTTCCTTCGCTCTCGCGTGGCCGTACATGCAAAAAAAAAAAAAACTCAAACCGCATGCCAGGAACAACAACTACACAGGCCGTTCCTTTGCTCTCGCGTGGCCATATGTGCAAAAATTAAAAAAGACTTTCAAACCGCGTGCCAGAAACAACAAACACACAGGCCGTTCCTTTGATCTCGCGTGGCCGTATGTGCAAAAATAAAAATAAAAAACTTTCAAACCGCGTGCCAGAAACAACAGCTACACAGGCCGTTCCTTCGCTCTCACGTGGCCATACGTGCGGAAAAAAAAAACTTTCAAACCGCGTGCCAGAAACAACAAACACACAGGCCGTTCCTTCGCTTTCACGTGGCCGTACGTGTAAAAATAAATAAATAAACTTTCAAACCACGTGCCAGAAACAACAACCACACAGGCCGTTCCTTCGCTCTCACGTAGCCGTACGTGCAAAAATAAAAAAAATTTAAAAATTAAAAAAAAAAAAACTTTCAAACCGTGTGCCGGAAACAACAACCACACAGGCCGTTCCTTCACTCTCACGTGGCCGTACGTGCGAAAATAAAAAAAATTAAAAAAAAACTTTCAAACCGCGTGCCAGAAACAACAACCACACAGGCCGTTCCTTCGCTCTCACGTGGCCGTACGTGCAAAAATAAAAAAAAAATTAAAAATTAAAAAAAAAAACTTTCAAACCGCGTGCCAGAAACAACAACCACACAGGCCGTTCCTTCGCTCTCACGTGGCCGTACGTGCAAAATAAATAAATAAATAAATAAATAAACTTTCAAACCACGTGCCAGAAACAACAACCACACAGGCCGTTCCTTCGCTCTCACGTGGCCGTACGTGCAAAAATAAAAAAAATTTAAAAATTAAAAAAAAAACTTTCAAACCGCGTGCCGGAAACAACAACCACACAGGCCGTTCCTTCACTCTCACGTGGCCGTATGTGCGAAAATAAAAAAAATTTAAAAAAAACTTTCAAACCGCGTGCCAGAAACAACAACCACACAGGCCGTTCCTTCGCTCTCACGTGGCCGTACGTGCAAAAATAAAAAAAAATTTAAAATTAAAAAAAAAACTTTCAAACCGCGTGCCGGAAACAACAACTACACAGGCCGTTCCTTCACTCTCACGTGGCCGTATGTGCGAAAATAAAAAAAATTTAAAAAAAACTTTCAAACCGCGTGCCAGAAACAACAACCACACAGGCCGTTCCTTCGCTCTCACGTGGCCGTACGTGCAAAATAAATAAATAAATAAATAAATAAACTTTCAAACCACGTGCCAGAAACAACAACCACACAGGCCGTTCCTTCGCTCTCGCATGGCCGTACGTGCAAAAATAAAAAAAAATAAAAAATTCAAAAAAAGCCTACAAACCGTGTGCCAGAAACTACAACTACACAGGCCGTTCCTTCGCTCTCGTGTGCCGATACGTGTGTGGCCGTACATGCAAAAAAAAAACAATTGTGACGTCAGTCGTGATGTCATAGCACCATGTCCTGTCATTGGTTGGTAAATAAATGGCCATAACTTGGGAACCACTTGTCGGATTAAAAATCAAACCGTGAAAAGGCACATCCACAGGGCCCCAGCAATATACCTGGCAAGTTTCAATTACATCGGACCAGTGGTTGTCGAGAAACAGCGGTCACACACACAGACACACAGACACACACACACACACACACACACACACACACAGACACACACACACACACACACACACACAGATTGCTGGAATTATAGATAGATTATACACTGTACATAATTGTATGTGCTATACTGTACTTTTATACGACTGGCAGCACTACGACATGACTAGGCGATAGGAATTTTTCAGCTCCAGTATAATCTTATGAGACCATCGTGGTATATGCGGTCCGTCGGTGACCGAAACGTCATAATGCGGTGCATGACTTGGTTTGTCGATTTTGTTATTCTGTCGATCTGTTTGGCTGTTCTCTGTCTGTCCCAACATGGTTATTCTGTTAAGTCTGTCTGTCTATCTGCCTGTTTGTCGTCTGCAGGTCACAATTTAAAACCGATCTTCACGAAACTTCACCACATGGTAGTTTGTCATAAGGAAGAAGCGATTTGTGTTTGAGGTCAAAAGGTCAACATAGCTCAAAGATCAACAACTTAGGTAAGATTTCTGAAATCCTCAATTTTCATCCAATTGACTTGAAATTTGAAGAGGATTTATATTTCAGGTCACTGAATTCAACTAGGTAGTTGTTTTTGAGGTCAACATTGACCAAAATGTCAACATAGGCCAAAGGTCAACAAATTAGTGGAGATTTCTAAAATCCTCAATTTTCATCAGATTGACTTGAAATTTGAAGAGGACTTAAATTGCAGGTCACTGAATTCAACCAGCCAAATATTTTTTCGGTCAACATAGAACAAAAGGCAAACATAGGCCTCATGTCAACAACTAAGGAGGAGTTTCTAAAATCTTCAATTTCCATCTGATTGACTTGAAATTTGAAGAGGATTTGCATATCAAGTCACTGAATTCAACCAGCCAATTATTTTCGAGATCAACATGTTATTTTCGAGATCAACAGGACAACATAGGCCGACTTTCTAAAATCCTCAATTTTCATCCGATTGATTTGAAATTTTAAGAGGAGTTGCATGTTTGGTCATTGAATTCAACCACCAATTATTTTTGAGGTCAAATTTGTTGTATGGATTTTGCAAGTATCGTGATCTGCATGACGTCTTATTCATGTTACTTGCAAACGCGAAGATTTTTCAAATATATTGGTTCATCGATTTTTTTTTTATTCTGTCTGTCTGTCTTTCTGTCTGACTGTGTGTCGCCTACAGGTCGCGATTTTAAACCGATCTTCACGAAACTTCACCACATGGTAGAGTTCGTCATAAGGAAGAAGCCTATAGTTTTTGAGGTCAAAAGGTCAACACTGGCCAAAGGTCAACAACTTAGGTAAGATTTCTAAAATCCTCAATTTTCATCCGATTGAGTAAAATGGTTTTATCCGGTTTTAGGGTAAATCCAATATCGCTGCCAAACCATGTGACCTATGATGACATATCTGTGAACAGTTTGTTCCTTATGGAGAGGTGGTCATGCGTGTAAAGTTTCACCTCGATTTGTTCAGCCATTTCAGAGAAGATTTTTGAAGGTTTTTGATTTTTTTTTTTTAAACAATATGGCTACGGAATCACATGACTGATGACATGACATCATCAAATTATTTTCTGTGGACCCTTTTATCCTGAGATGAACCCCCCCCCACCCCCCAAAAAAATTCATAACGATCAGATGTAGCGTTCTCCATGTGCAATTATGATGTCATAACGAAGGCACCTTTGATGTCATCAAAAAAAAAATCACACTTATTTCCCATGAGGAGTACTTGTCACGTGCCAAGTTTCAGTTTTTTTCTTGAAGCGGTTTCAGATATACAGAGGCCCAAAGTTTTTCCATTTTCCCAACATGGTTGCCACACCACGTGACCCAAGATGTCATGATTATGATAAACACATTCTATATGAGGAGTCACACAGATGGTGAAAATTTTGTCTCAATCTGACAAGCGGTTGTGGAGAACAATACAAAAGTTCTGTGCAGACAAACAAACAGACAGACAGTCAAACAGACAGACAGATGAAAAATCACTCATTGAGTGACAACTTGGCAAAATGGAACGTCAGTAGAGCACATACCTCCGCCAGGCTGAATACACCCAACCTCTCCAGCAAGTTTCATCCGAATCCATCCTCAACTTTTTGAGATATCCTGCAATAGCCCCATTTTAGCCCCATCTCTCATTGGTGAAGAATCAGTTAAAAATTACATAATTCTCGTATCCAGATCTGGATTCGGTTCTTCACCAAAATTTAAACAATTCTTCCGAGTGGCACTCCCAACCCGTTTCCAAGTTTTGTGTAAATCCATCCATAACCTTTTGAGAAATTGTGTTATACATATCCTTTTTGGCCATATCTCTCATTGATGAAGAATCAGGATAAAATTCTCAGATCCAGATCCGGATTCGGATCGTCACCAAAATTGTGTTATACATATCCTTTTTGGCCATATCTCTCATTGATGAAGAATCAGCTTTAAAATTCTCAGATCCAGATCCGGATTCGGATCGTCACCAAAATTGTGTTATACATATCCTTTTTGGCCATATCTCTCATTGATGAAGAATCAGCTTTAAAATTCTCAGATCCAGATCCGGATTCGGATCGTCACCAAAATTGTGTTATACATATCCTTTTTGGCCATATCTCTCATTGATGAAGAATCAGCTTTAAAATTCTCAGATCCAGATCCGGATTCGGATCATCACCAAAATTGTGTTATACATATCCTTTTTGGCCATATCTCTCATTGATGAAGAATCAGTTTTAAAATTCTCAGATCCAGATCCGGATTCGGATGGTCACCAAAATTGTGTTATACATATCCTTTTTGGCCATATCTCTCATTGATGAAGAATCAGGTTTAAAATTCTCAGATCCAGATCCGGATTCGGATAGTCACCAAAATTGTGTTATACATATCCTTTTTGGCCATATCTCTCATTGATGAAGAATCAGCTTTAAAATTCTCAGATCCAGATCCGGATTCGGATCGTCACCAAAATTGTGTTATACATATCCTTTTTGGCCATTTCTCTCATTGATGAAGAATCAGTTTTAAAATTCTCAGATCCAGATCCGGATTTGGATAGTCACCAAAATTGTGTTATACATATCCTTTTTGGCCATATCTGTCATTGATGAAGAATCAGCTTTAAAATTCTCAGATCCAGATCCGGATTCGGATCGTCACCAAAATTGTGTTATACATATCCTTTTTGGCCATATCTCTCATTGATGAAGAATCAGTTTTAAAATTCTCAGATCCAGATCCGGATTCGGATCGTCACCACAATTGTGTTATACATATCCTTTTTGGCCATTTCTCTCATTGATGAAGAATCAGTTTTAAAATTCTCAGATCCAGATCCGGATTCGGATCGTCACCACAATTGTGTTGCCGTCCTCGGTCGGTCACCGACACACACAAAACATTTTAGAGCCATTGCTTGAAAACTGTTGCCAAAAATTGTGCGACAAACTGACAGACAGACACCACAGACCAACATACTTGGCGAAATGTTTTTTCACCAAGTAACAAACGGACCCAAACACAATACAATCTCCTTCGGCGAGGGAAATAAATAACAGTAAAATGTCAACAACTCTAAATGGCCAAATATTTCTCTTACACATGCGATCATCAGCCTGTCTTTAACATATATGTATTGGATGTACTTCCACAATGCCCCTCTCATCTCATGATCTCAAAGAATCCCTCCAGTAGGGCCTTGTTTTCCAAGCCACAGCTTCTTGTCTGTGCAGAATAAAAACATATCCAAGCCTGGTGTTGTTTAAACGGTTAAGGTGGCTGACTTAAGATCTTAAGGCCCGGTCACACCTTGACGTTTTAGCCAGCGATGGCAACGTATTAAAATGTATGTAAAACGCTGGCTTACGTTGAACTTTTGATGTTTTTTTTTTAAAGATTCGGACGTATTCATAGCGACTTGGTCTTATGTATAACGCATTGGTAACAACACAGAACGTTTCGTTGTGTTATAGATAACTTATACCAACGAATGCTGAACCTGTTGTCGGCCTACACAACCGATGCCCAACGATAGTCTAACTTAGGCATAGCACGTTGCACGCATCGCCGACGTTGTCGTGACGTAGCCTATTAAAAGGCTGACGCACAACGATTCGAATCATAACTGCCGTAGAAATGGAAGTGTCAACATCGCGGTCACACCTTGGCGATCTTGCCAGCGTATGCCGACCTTAGAAAAATGTGTCTAAAACGTTGGGGCACGTCAAATACGGTATGAGTAAGTTTGGTATACGTGAGTATAACGCTAAATACGCTATCATACGTCGTAGTAAGTAGAGTACGTCAAGAAATTTTAAACATGTTCAAAATTTTACGACGTACTCGGCGTATGACACACGTTCCGCATGCGATGGGGATAAGTTTTACACACGATATGTGGACGCTTACACACGTCCACAAAGGCTACTTATAAGCCACTCATAAGTCGAAACACGTCACGGTAATGTCTTTTTTACGCGAAACTTATTTCTAACTTATGTTTGACGTGCTTTGAACCAATTCTTTACGTAGTCCCAACACACATCGACGTATGTAGACGTATTCCAATGACGTCTTCCGGTCGACAAAAAAAAATAAATTAACGTGTTTCTAACTTACAACTGCCATATAAAGACGTGTTCCCAGCAGTTTTGGGAATTGGTATATAAAAATGCTGCTCATAAAAGGGGAACCCAACAGTGTTTTGGAGTCCTTTTTGAGTCGATGTCCATGTCAGCAGTAACAGTATCAGTATTAGTATTAGTATTAGTATTAGTATTAGTAGTAGTTTGTTCATGTTGGCAGTAGTAGGTGAGTGTGAGGGGGAGGGTGTGGGTTATGATGGATCGTCCTTGCGTTTAACGATTTAACGATTTAAATGATAAACTCAACGATTTAAATGGCTGCATCTCCACTATTGAAAGTAAACGCTTGCGCTCAACAATTGGATTTTTTTTCACTCAACGACTTTTAAACGGTACCACTCACCTATTTTCATTGTTTACAATGAACGATTTAAATTGCTGTCACTCGCCTTTGTTTTTTGACGCTGAGGTTTTGAAATTTGAAGCGTTTCTTCTGAACGTGTTAAATCGCTCAAACTCGACTATTTTAAATAGACGCTGACGATGGACAATTGGAATCATAGCCAAGCTAGACATCGAAGTGTGAACATCCTCGTCATGCCGAAGAAAAGTTTGAAGAATGCTGCAAATAAGTGTCCTGGCCGTGGCCGTGGACGCTGACGCAAGGACGATCCATTATACCGACGTATTTCAGCCTATGAGTAACTTAAAAGCAACGTCTGTCGACGTGTGGCAACGATCGCGTAACGTGCCAACAACACGTTAATCATCGGTTAGAAATAAGTATCGGGTACGCTAAACATTACCTCGGCGTGTCTCAACTTATGATTAACTTACACGTAGCATGTGTTGACGTGTGTCAACGATCGCAGACCGTGCATACAACTTGTGGCCAACGTAGCGGAACGTGCGAGTCATACGCCGGCATACGTCGTGAAATTTCAAGCATGAAAAAATTTGAGGACAACCGAAAAGTACAACGTTTAAAGCCAACGTACAACGACGTATGGCAGTGTTTTTCAGCGTGCTCTCAATGTTATCAAAACTTACCCATAACGTATTCAACGTGTGCCAGCGTTTTAGAAAAAAAATTCAAAAATCGGCATACGTTAGCTAAAACGTCAAGGTGTGACCGGGTCTTTAGGATCATAAGTTTGAGCCCCTGTCATGTTGTTGAAATAACACCAGGTGGGTTGACTCAGCCTGTCATTCTTCGAAGTTTCTGCAAAATGTGTACCTGCTTACTGGTAACAGGGGGGCACTGCATCTGTGGCACAGCTGCGTATCCAAAAAACGATGATGCAACCAGAAACCACAGGCTCCATACAAAACAACAACAACCATATCTCGGATTATATCAACATGGAAACGATGAGGATATCCCCCAGCATAATAGGAAACTATTCGGGCCATAAACCTGCTCTGTGGGGTCAATTAACACTCGCCAGAATCAATTACTTCTGCCTCGAGGGTACTTTGACCAGTTGAGAGCCGCGAATTAGACTTTTCTCATTTTATGTGATGGGTTTGAATTCTGACCCGTTAAAGCCCCGTACATGTTCTTAAAAAATTACCGAACGAGGTCTGAACAGTGATGCATTCAATATTTTTACCTCAAGCTTCCCTGTAAGTATTTTATTTTAAAAGCAAACAAACTGCCGTTGCCATGGAAACAATAGTTGAGAGAAAGCAGCCATTGCCCTGGAAACAGCAGTTGAGAGAAAGCAGTTGTTGCCCTGGAGACAGCAGCATCACAAAGGCAGTTCCGTTGCGATGGAAGCCGCAATGAGGTGCTTTATCATCGTGCTCTCGATGATGGTCGCGATAAACGTGCAAAACATTGGTTTTGCGTTTGGAAAAGTCTTGAGAGAAATCCACCAGGTGCGTCCTGGTGTCTGGGCCTTCAATCAGTCCGAACCGGTGAGTGGAAAAAGGAGAAAGTTTGGTTCAGTAGGGAAAATGTTAAATATGTAATTTGTGTACAAACATACACACTTCCATGTTTAACCCTTTCTCCTCTGGACAAAGGAGTGGATTGTGTTTGGAAAGAGACTTCATTGTTCCAAACAAACTTAACATTGCTTCCGAGAGGGTTACGGTATCCAGATCAGGTACAGGTGACCTGCACACAGTCGGCCATTAACGGTCACCCCTGTGGACTAAAACCTCAGGCCTAAACTTTTGTTTGAAAAAGTAAAACGATGTTTACTGTTGAATTCTCTTTTTGGTTTTGATTTCGAAGAATCATCGCTTTTCTCTGTAAAGGTCAACATCACCCATCGATGTTAGGATTCCTTCAGCAACAGAGGAGACGACACATGGATTCATCACAATGACATTTGTTTGTATTTCCGATCTTGTCCCATCCATGTCCGCAGATCGTCCACACGATGTATCTGATTGGTAACATGGATGTCGAAGATCTGATGTTTACTCTTTGGAGTCTTCAACTTGCGATCCATGACATCGCTATGACCCTAACACTGTTTGAAATACTCCTGGTGATACTTTTCTGGTTTTACAAGCAGTACAACCGGCTTAACGGGTAAACAAAAAAAAAATCAGATAATCCTTTTCACATATTCATTTATTTCCTTTTATTCCTAACTGAAAGGCTTCTGCTGAAGCTTATTCCGAAACTTATAAATCATTGGGTTGATGAAGTTCATGCATTTTAGTTTTTACCAAAACCTTTTTATGTTTTTATGTTTAAATGCCCACTTCCTTAACCTCCACCACATCCCTTTCTTACCTTCCACCACATCCCTTCCTTATCTTCCACCACATCCCTTCTTTACCTTCAACCACATCCTCTCCTTACCCTCCACCACATCCCTTCCTTATCTTCCACCACATCCCTTCTTTACCTTCAACCACATCCTCTCCTTACCCTCCACCACATCCCTTCCTTACCCTCCACCACATTCCTTCCTTACCCTCCACCACATCCCTTCCTTACCATTCATCCAATCCTAAAACCTAACATGTCCTTGTTGTATGTTCAGTGTCCTTAACAACTTACACCTGAAGGCTCTCCAGGTGATGGTCTGAGATTTTTACCTCCGCCACCGAAGGTGAAGGAGATTATGTTTTCACCCCTCTCTGTCTGTTACTTGGTGAAAAAAAATTATTTGCCAAGTATGTTGGTCTGTTGCGTTTGTCTGTCTCTCTGTCTGTCTGTCTATCTGGCTGTTTGTCTGTCACATGATTTTTGGCCACA
Source organism: Eptatretus burgeri (assembly GCF_056783735.1). Classification (NCBI taxonomy): domain Eukaryota; kingdom Metazoa; phylum Chordata; class Myxini; order Myxiniformes; family Myxinidae; genus Eptatretus; species Eptatretus burgeri. The sequence continues at coordinate 9,602,971 of NC_140974.1, forward strand.
GTTTTCAAGCAATCGTTCTGAAATTTTTTGGATGTATGTGACCTGCCAAGGACAGCAATGCATAATTTTGGTGAATATCCGGATCCGGATCCGGATCTGAGAATTTTTTTCAGTGCTTCTTCACCATTGAGAGATAGGGCCAAAAACGGGAAATAGCACAATATCTCAAAAGATTATGTATGGATTCATACAAAACTTGGTGGACATGTTGGGAGTGTGAAAAGGACAAATTGATTCCATTTCGGTGAAGATCTGAATCCCGATCTGGATTCGAGAATTTTTCAAGTGATTCTTCAGCATTGAGAGATCGTGCTATATATCATTTTTGGCCCGATCTCTCAAACATGTATTGGGCCCGAAATGTTCTCTTGGATTAGGCATTGCGTGGCGGAGGTATGCGCTCTACCGAGTGCCCTTCTAGTTCAGATTAAATCGTTCATTATTCTTCTCAGAAGGACTGAGGAAGGTCGAGGCGGTGGACATACAGGAAGGAGGTTGACGCTACCTCACTTTAAGCCGCTGTCACACCTTGACGATTTCGCCAGCGTATGCCGACGTATGAAAAATTTGTCTAAAACGCTGGCACACGTCGAATACGTTATGGGTAAGTTTTGTATACGTTAAGAGCACGCTGAAGCACGCTGGCATACGTCGTAGTACGCCGAGCTCGTCGACAAATTTTAACATGCTCAAAATTTTTCGACGTATGCCAGCGTATGACTCACACGTTCCGCATAGGCTGGCCATAAGTTGTAGGCACGTTATGCAATCGTTGACACACGTCGACACACGTTACTTGTAAGTTAGTCATAAGTCGAAACTCGTCGAGGTAATGTTTAGCATCAGTGTTCCAGATTCCATGGTTTTTTTTTGTTTGTTTGTTTGTTTGTTTTCTTCGGCATGACGGTGATGTTGACACTTCGATTTCTATTGCGGTTATAATATAATATAATTAATAGGCTGCCGCGCAACGATTTAAATCATAACCGCACTAAAAATCGAAGTGTCAACATCACCGACATGCCGAAGAAGAAAAACAAACAAACAAACAAAAAAAACCATGGAATCTGGAACACTGACAGGTTCCTCCTGTGAACCCCATTTTTATATACCAATTCCCCTAAACGCTGCCAATACGCCATTATATGGTAGCTGTAAATTAGTAACACATTCAGTAAGTTCTGTGGTCGTCCGGAAGACGTCAAATACGTCTACATACGTCAATGTGCATTGGAGATACGTTACACATTGGTTCAAAGCACGTTACTCATAGGTTAGAAATAAGCTTCGGGTACACGAAACATTACCACGACGTGGTTCGACTTATGAGTAACTTACAAGTAACGTGTGTCGACGTGTGTCAAAGATCGCGTAACGTGCCTACAACTTATGGCCAGCGGATGTGAAACGTGTGCATCATACGCTGGCATACGTCTAAAAATTTTGAGCATGATTAAAATTTGTCGACGTGTTCGGCGTACTACGACGTATGCCAGCGTTCTTCAGCGTGCTCTTAACGTATACAAAACTTACCCATAACGTATTCGACGTATGCCAGCGTATTCGGCAAATTTTTCATACGTCGGCATACGCTGGCTAAAACGTCAAGGTGTGACAGGGCCTTGACACTTCAATGTCTAGTGCGGTTATGATTTGAATTGTGGAGTGGCACCCTTTTAATAGGCTACGCCACGTGATCGTCGGCGATACGCTGCCGCGCTATGCATACGGTAGACTATCGTTGGGCATAGGTTGTGAACGCCAACAACACGCTAAGCATTCGTTGGTATAAGTTATCTATATGTTATCGAAACATTCTGTGTACGTTACTAATACATTATGCATTCGTCCAACTCATTATTAATATGCCAAAAACTGAAAAAAAACATCAATAGTTCAGCGTACGCCAGCATTTTACATACATTTTGATACGTTGCCACACACTGACTAAAACGTCAAGGTGTGACAGCAGCTTTAACACAACTACACTTTTATATATTTTATTTCTATGACTTGTGAAGTGCATGGAAATAGAGTTGTATGTCATCATTTTCCTTCCTTAATGAAACTGTGACTCACATTTACTTGATGAGATCCATTTTTGCTGCTATTGTGAATGATGCAATTTCACTGCATAGTGCACAGTGTCATTTGTAAAAGCGATGACCTGAACAACCTTGAATGTCAACAGAAACGACCAGGACGAAGAAGATGATTGGGAGGATGTGGAAGATGATGAGGATTGTGGAATCTGTGCCAACAACAGGATTACCACGTTTGACAAAAAAGCTAAACGATCAGCCTTTGGACGAACGAAGAAACCTCGATTGAAAAAGTGCACTGCCCCAGGTTGTGTGGACTTGACACCTGAAACATGTGCGGAGTACCTGCCTCTTCATAGTACACAGCTCCCTTGTAAGAACACAGTGGAAAAAGAAGTTGATCCTCAACCCGAAAAGACGACATTTTACAAATGTCTACTGGGATCAGATGGGTCGTTTGATGGACACTTAAATAGCGATGAGGATGTGAACAATGACATTAAAAACCATTATGAAGTTGTGGATGATTGGGTGAAGGAGCCATTAGTTCACAATGAGGATGTTGACAATCAGGATGTTGACAATGAGGTGGTTAACAATGGGGATGATGACAATGAGGATGTTGACAATGAGGAGGTTGACAATGGGGATGTTGACAATGAGGTTAAAAAAATTAAAGATGAAGTTGTGGATGATTGGGTGAAGGAGCCATTAGTTCACAATGGGGATGTTGACAATGAGGTTAAAAGCAATGTTACTGACATTGCAGATGATTGTGTGAAGGAGAAATTGTTTGACAATGAGGATGTTGACAATGGGGATGTTGACAACGACGTTAAAAACATTGAAGATGAAGTTGTGGATGATTGTGTGAAGGAGCCAGTGGTTGACAATGGGGATATTAACAATGAGGTTAAAAGCAATAATACTGACATTCTAGATGATTGCATGAAGGAGCCAGTGGTTGACAATGGGAATGTTAACAATGAGGTTAAAAGCAATAATACTAACATTCCAGATGATTGTGTGGAGGAGAAAGTGTTTGACAATGGGGATGTTGATAATGAGGATAAAAAGGATGATGAAGTTGTGGATCGTTCAGTGAATAAGCAGTTGATTGTGGAGGAAAGCAACGAGAGCTGTGAAGAAATGTTTCACAAAGGCAAAACCCACCTTGAACCTCTGGAACCACAGTTTATGAAAGATCCAAAGCCGAGGTGGAGGCTTCATAGAATGCACAAGAAGCAGCAACACGTCAACCGCCTCACCTTCAAGCCAAACAAGGCAGAGTTTGACCCTTCCAGCTTTGGTCATATTCTTGAAATTTATGACTTCTCTCCAGAAATGACAACTGGGGATTTCAAGGAAGCCTTTTCCTCATTCCAGAAGAGTGGATTTGATATCAAATGGGTAGACGGTTGGCATGTACTGGCGATATTTTCGAGTGCAAATGCAGCAAATGAAGCTCTGGCACTGCCACAAGCGAAGTTGCGAATACGCCCGCTTTCCCGGGGCAGCAAACAATCCCGACATGAATTCCAGGTTCATAAACAGTTCCTGCGACCAGTCAAGCCTCGGCTCCCACGTGATATGTTTGTAGCATATCGTTTGGTCATGGGGGCACTGGGCTTGCTGCGGAACAGTGTAAACAAGCAGCAGTATGAAGCAATTATGCAAGAGAAAAAAAAGGAGAGAGAAATGTATAGGATTGCAAGGTAGCTGGGGGCCTGATTGGGAGCTGTTGTAAGTTGCAAGAATGTTAGCTGATTGTAGTATGTATTATAAGAGTTCGAGGAGAAGTCCACTTTATGATTTTTATGAAAAGAAATTCTGAAAAAAATAATTTATGGGGTTAATGATATGGGTTTTAATGTGAGGGGTAAGGGTTGGGTTGAGGATATGAATTTTGATGTGAGGGTTAGGGTTGGGATCAGGGTATGGCTTTTTATGTGAAGGTTGGGGTTGGGTTAGGGACATGAGTTTTGATTTGAGGGTTTGTATTGGGTTTGCGGTCTGGCTCTTTTTCACAATAAATCTATCAGCTCTTTCTCTCAATGTCGCATTTCATATCAGTGACAAATTCTCCAACATTTCTCAATTGGCTTCATGTTTTTCATCCAACTTTGTGCTGTTATCATAATCAATATTATAGCCTGATTTTTGCTTAATCGTTAAGGTGGCTGGATTAAGATCTCAGGGGTCTTAATTTGGAGCCCCTGTCGTGCCATAAAACAACACCTGGTGGTTCAGTTGACTCAGCAGCCATAGGCTACATATGAAATAAATAATAATCATTGTGGGTTTAACACAAACCTCATCAACCCTGTTTTTAGGTTTGCTCCAAGGTTTAGGATTTCTATTTTCATCTAATTTTATATCAAAATTTGTTCCTGGTTCGCAGAAAGGATTCTCCGGAAGGTGTAGTTCCCAACGTATCCCCAGTTGTTGCAAATTTAGTTCCTGATAAACATGTTTGTATTTCACCACCAGTTTAATTTTTAGAGGTGAATTGACTCGTTTTAGATCCGCACATTGAACACGTCCCCCTTTGTGTAATTATTGTTTTTTACTTTTAACAGGATATTTTTAGTATTCGTTTTGTTTTTAAATTTGAGACAATAATTTATCGCTGATTCTTCAGTCATTTAATTGATTAATGTTAAAATTTGAAATCTTCTACAGTGTGTCAGCATTTTTATCCTTCAGTCTGTATCATCAAATCCTCATTTGTAATTCATCCCACAGACCAGATTGTAAAGTTTCATTAAAAACGTCATTAGTTTATCTATTTATTCCACAAAAAAAATGTTTTCATAAAAAAAACATTGTATGAACAAGAGTTTCTATAAAATACTGAAAATTTTCAATACATTTTAAGAAACCAGGGTGAACAGTTTACCTTTTGTATCCACTGATAGGCTGGATCTGGATCCACAAAGCTGCCTCCTCTCTCCTCCATCACATCACTCCACCTCCTCAAATCTTCAAATGCCTTTTGCCTCCTCTCTTAGGCCTAAGTCACATTTGCTCTACGGCGAGGATACGGCGGCCGTACCCCCCCTCCTCTGAATTGACAGAAACGTGCAGTGGCCGCAGAGTTTCTGAGGTGGCCTCAGGGTGGCCCTACGCCGTTTGGCTATATTTTACAGGCCGTAAGGTCGCCGTGGAATTATAACACGGAGTTAAAACTTTTTTCATTTCTACGTTCGCCGTAGCAATTCGACAAATCGAAAAAAAAAAACTGGTAAAGAAAAAAAAAATTACCCATTCGTTACCGTCCGTCTGGCCGCACGTTTGCCTTTGGGCCCCCCTGCGGTCGCCTTGTGGTCGCCTTGCGGGCACCTTGTGTCTGCCTTGAAAATTCTATGGCCGCCGCAGGAACACCCTAAGGTCACCATGCGACATCAAATCAAAGACCGTACGGCAACCCCACGTTTTCGGTCTCCACAATTTATAAATACGCCATGCGGCTCCCCGAAAAATAAAAACATATGTGACTGCTACATTGTGTGACCGTGGAAATACTGCGGCCACCGTATAATTGCTCGTGGCCGTAGATTTTGGAGACCCCACGGCCGCCGGGGCAAATGTGACCTAGGCCTTATGACTTTCCACTGTGCCTCATCCCAGCACCACAGAGCCTTTTCTTCTCCTCATCTGGCCCTCTCCCTAAGCTCTTCTGCAATCACCCACACTTTCAATAACTATCCTTACCTCCCCCCCCCCCACTCCTCCCTTGTCCTTGCCTCCCCCTCCCCTCCATTGCACCCAAAACCTGCTCCTCTCCCTATTCCTCAAACATCCGGGGCCTTCGCTCAAACCTGACAGATCTTTCCATACAGGTTGCCACTGAAAACCAGATATAATCTACCTAACAGAAACTTTCCTCCATCAAGACGACTCTGACTCCCTAGTGTCTCTCCCTTGTTACTCCCTCCTCCGGTATGACAGACCTGAGCCTCTTCCTGGTGGAAGAGTTTCTCTCTTCATCAAAGACTCTATTCCCCACTCTCCAATCACTGTGCTCACTCCCCCACATCCCCAGGAATACCTCTGGCTGCAGCTTCCCCCTCTGCTCCCACCTCATGTTTATATGTGTGCTGTTCCATCCACCAAACAGTGATGACTCCATTTACACCTCACTATCTGAAAGCATGGACCAACTTACAGTATATCCTCTCATCCAGACTCTTTCTTCCTCACATGTGGCGACTTCAATTGTCATCATGCCAGTTGACTAGGTGTGGGTACCTCTCTCACCTGTCATGGCACTTCAGCAAAAGACTTCTGCAACTCATTGGGACTGATCAATCGGTCAACTTCCTGACCCGGATCTCAACCAATGGTACTCCATCTCTTCTGGATCTGATTTTGACAAATTTCCCTGAAAATATCTGCTGTTCTTCCAATCAGTTCTTCTGACCACGTCCTTGTCAAAGTAGACATCTCTCTGGCTGTTATTAGAGAACCACCTCACCACCGTCGAGTCTGGCATTTCACTCAGGCTGAGTGGCAGGGTCTTCGGCAGCCATCAAACTTCTAGAGTGAGATTGTACTTGTCAGACAGTTTGGACTCCTTTTGGTCAATCAGTCCCCACTGAAGTTTAAGGTTCAGGGCACCCATCCATTGCTCAACCCCAAAACTATAACCATGTAAGGAAGCATTTTGCATTGAGCAATAGTATTAATGGAGCAATACTTTATAAACAATTCCCATATTTAAAAAAAATTAGCAAAATCCTACCACGACACAACCACTTCATCATTAACATTCCACACATTAAAGTCATGCATTTTGGAAATGGAAACAATTTTTCACGTTGACAACGTATATACATTGGACGGCTAACTTCATGCCATCGTAAATCAATCAAAATTACAGGTGCATTCAGCTTGCTAATCTAATTGCCTATCTCGCACACATCACACAGGTAATTAAACGAGGCTCCAGTATTTGGATGAGACTGGAAAATTCAATCTCCAGAAAGGAATTAGAACGCTGAGAGTTGACACAAAAGGTTAAGTGTTTCAAATTTTATTTGTGCAAACAGAACTTAAGTCTTTCATTCTCAAACGTTTCACGGTTAAAACCTCCTGCTGATTAGATTTCAGGTACAAACACAAGTCATTGGTTTTAATATCGGCAGAGAGGACCTTTCTCACAAGAATATCATTCTGCTTTGCTGTGTACCTTAACCCGCTCGACTGTTATTCAGACAGAAATCTGAGATAATGTATCACAATATTTTATAGTTTGCACCTTCAACATCTGTACTCAAGATCATGTGACTCCGCACTTGTTTTGCATGGAAACGAACAAAGAAGGCCTGTTTATGCCACAAAAACTATTTTCCATTGAGCTCGAGGATCAGGAAGGAGCCGGATGATGGGAGGGAAGCTTGGTCCATTTGCAAATTTCAGTAATACTGTTACGGATTCGGAAGCCTTTTGTACACAGACAGCCAGAGTCCCCGCAGTTCAGTTATTTCGATAAGTATGTGTTTATAGTTAGGGTCCCGTCCTTCTGTCTTATGGGTTAATTTCATGTCTGCGCTGCGGGTTTCTTTATACTCAGGGTTTTTTTACAACAACAACAACAACAACAACAACAGCGGCACCGTCACCTCACTCCACCTTCGCCATTACACATGTGGCCTTAGGTGAGGAGGTAGGCGGAGCTACAATCACCTCAGATCGGGACTGCACACAGAAGGGTGGGAGTTGCCCCACCTTCCGTGGGCCTGTCCAATGAGGGACGGCCAGCGAATCACGCGATGCAACCGTCCAATCAGGAGACGAGTGGCCAGGGAAAAAATCCCTCCCACCTCACGAGAGGATCGAATAATGGTCGGTGGTGATGATTCTGTCTGAGTCTGCCTCGCCTGGTGTTGTCTGATCCATCGGGAAGCTTTTTTGGTCTTGATCGCCTGTCGCCTCGTCCGCCTTCTTGCTGGATGGCATCCATTGCTCTATCCCTCGTCCCGGGTGCTTGGTGCTGCGCTGAGGTGGTGGGTTCGAGTCCCGCCGAGCCAGTTCGACCAGACCGCACGAGGCAGACAGGTGCAAGTGCAGACTCTTGCCGTCAGCTCGCCTTCCCTCCGGAGCTGAAGGGCTAAACAAAGGCCATGGCCACCATTTCTTTTGGGTGTGTGCGTGTGTGTCTGTGGGCCCAGTCAATAAGTCGCAATTGTTTAAGTGCCTTGTACATTACTTGCATTCCTTGTTGATAGTCGGTTGAACCCTGCTCTTTTTGTGCTCCCCTGCCCCATTATAAATAAACCCCGATTGTTCAATGCACCAGCTCGTTGCTGTCGTTTCCTTCATTGACCCAGCACGGTACGGGCTTGAGAAGTAGTAAGGCCGTTTGTGCCGTAAGTTGTCATTTGGACCAGCGTGGCTTTGGTAATTTCCGCTCGATTATGCCGGACCCAAGTCGGTGATAGCGACTTGGTTCAGACAAAGTCGGCCGAGGGTGTGGCTTCCCCGGTAGTTAGACAGCGTGGGCACTTTGGTAAATTGGAATAGACAAGTGGACCCTACCTCACGCCGTCGAAATATTGGCGACCACGGTCCTTTAGGTGACCCGTCGACTCCGGAGTTATCCGGGGTGACGACCTTTCGATTCCGAGTGTTCGGTGGGAGACGGCCCGACTGCTCCGTCTAGTGGTCGTCCTCGCTACCGAACCCCGGCCGACAACAATACCCCAATTTACATCTCCCCTTTCTATGTCGTTTTTCCAAAAGATGTCATCATGATATTCATACCACGGCCCGATTTGCGTTGCCTCAACTCACACTTACATCGCTTTCAAAGCCGTACCATTATTTAAATTAAAAATAGATCTTGTAATTGGTGTTTGAACTATGCATGTGTAATTCAAGATAACTTTCATGAACCAAAAAAAGGGTACTATCACAGGTAAAAAACGAAATATAACAGGTGAAGTAGCAAGGTTCGGAGTGCATTCCCCCTCCAGCTTATTCCATTAATTCTTATGAGAAAAATTGCTTTGATTTAAGTCGTTTCGATATTCATCAGCAGCAGAAGCTTATTGCAGAGTGATGTGTGAAGTCAGAAGCATTGCAGTGCTGATGATGGCTGTCACAAAGCAATGGGTTGAATGAAAACAGCGACTGCATCACCAAGGTAAGTATCTGAGATGGTAGAGAAAGTAGCCAGGGAGGGATATCAGTGACGCAGAACACAGAAAATCCCATTGCATGGTGAAATATGACTGGCAGGATGACCTAGAGGTACACATACTTGCTTCTAAGCTGTCTAACCTGGGTTCGAATCTTGACCCAGCTGTAAACTGTCATCCAGGGTTTCACAGTCAGTGTGATCCATCAACATGTGTGCCGCCCATTGGATGGATGTTAAACTGGGAGCCCCTTCTGCCAGCGTTTGTTGACAGACGTTAAAGCTCTCATGGTATCCTTCGCGAAGAGGAGGCAAATTCACAAATTCCTGCCCTACCTTTCGTCGAACATGAGGCCTGGCCTGCCGGTTCATGAAAAACTTGAGCCAAACTGCCCCCACCTCAATCTCCCCCCCCCCCACCTCCTCACACCCAATGGCCAACCCCACAAGAACATGGGAAATAATTTTGGCTGTTGAGAAGAAGAAGAAAAAGAAGAAGAAGAAGCATAAGAAGAGGAAGTTTGCTGACCGAGGTGGTGTTAGCTGACTTCCAAGCAAGTGGAAGATGTCCTGGACAAATGATCGGGTGAATGGAGCAGAATGTTCGGGAGATCAGCACAAGGCAATTCATGTCACGGAGTTCAGTGTGGGGCGATTCATATCATGGGGCTGGGAGCGAGACGATTCCACAGCTTGGAGTTATCTTGACGGAAGTGGAGTGAATCCGCTTCCGGCCATCACGGCCGGACCACTGCGTGGTCTGGGCCCAATCAGAGCGGCCGATTCGGGTGACGAAACATCACTTCGAGGTAATGCCCCGCCCTGCACCCCAGGGTCTATAAAGGATGGGTGACGAGGCCGTCCGCAGTTCCAGTTCCAGTTCCGGTTTTGGTGTCTTGCTCATCGCCGTTTCTGGCTCGTCCCGTTCTCTGACCGGCCTGGTATCGATCTCTCCGCCCATCTGCTAACTCCGCCCTCTTCACCCACCTCTCATCGCCTGCGATTCCGCCTCCACTTCTCTGCCCTTCTCCGCCCACACGTCGCTGACTCCACCCACCCACCTGGTCCCGTCTACCACTCCGCCCACTTGCTCTCGACTCCGCCTTCTCCACCCAAGTCCCTCCCTTCACTCCCGATGGTTGCGTCTCATTCTATGGACCGTCGCTTGCTGCACGAAGCAAGAAACAGTGCGCCAGCTGTCAGGGAGGTATCGCCCAGCAAGCATCCCCCTAAAACGTATTCGTGGCGCGATCGGGAAATCGTGCAAGGTATTGAGAGACCGTTAGCTTCATCTCCTCTCCTCCATTTTCTCTTAATTAACTCCTCTTCATCAGGGTGTGTGTGTGTGTGTGTGTGTGTGTGTGTGTGTGTGTGTGTGTGTGTGTGTGTGTGTGTGTGTGTGTGTGTGTGTGTGTGTGTGTGTGTGTGTGTGTGTGTGTGTGTGTGTGTGTGTGTGTGTGTGTGTGTGTGTGTGTGTGTGTATATATATGTGCGCGCGCATCTCCTGGCGCCTATCCTCATAAGTTAAGATTGCAGAAGGTTATTATTTCGGTTAAGTCTGCTCTGTGTCTGCTTTTGGAAGTTGCTTGTGCATTGTCGCACCTCATGCTTCTTCCTATCCCTGCATAACACACAATACAACTACTATTGACTGTGCCACATAACTTTCCTCTGCTTGTAAATAAATTATTATTGGAAATGTTCCCAGCTCGTTTTTGTCTGTTCTTTCCTTGATCCAGCATGGTCCGAATCCGAACTGAGCCGAGACTGTATTCACAACGATCCGTTCCTTTTAGCCGGTACATCCTTGGCAGTGTCGATCGGCTGTATCCGATCCTGTAAAGTGATCCGGTTCAGACAAGGCGTTCCGGGGGCGTGTTCCCCGGTAATTAAATCACGTGATTAATTCGGTAACGCTGTTAACACAGAGACGGGAGGACCCTAGGTCACGCGTTTGAGTTATTGGTATTCACGGTCGGTTAGTGACCTGCTGCGTCACGGAATTATCCATGTGCAACAGCCTACAATTTCGGGAAGTCTGGTGGGAACCCGAGATAGCTCCCTCCCCCCCTCCCCCCTGATGGTCTTCTCACCTGACCCACAACAATATATATGTATATAAACATATATATATATATATATATATATATATATATATATATATATTTACACACATACTACTAACAGGGTGTGCTTACACATTGTATAAGCATATCAACCGTGCTTCCCCATTATCTCAGGTCGCTCACCTGCATTTGATTTTTCATTAATTTATTTTCTTTCTTGTTTTTTTCATTATTTTATATATTCATTTACGGATGCTTTCCGACGGTTCTGTGATTTTGTTTTCTGGTGTATCGACTTCAATGTCTGTTGGCATACAAAATTACCCTGCTTCCCCGATGTCTCAGGTCCCTCACCTGCATTTTTTTTCATTTATTTGTATTTTCATTTATGGATGTTGTCCGACAATTATGTGATTTTTCCCAGTGTACCAGCTTATGACATAAAGATTAACCATTAGAGGGGGGTGGAGTTGAAACATAGTCTTTACAGGATTGTTGGTGTGCACAACACACACAACAGGTAGAGGGGTATACCAAGAGGAGAAGCAATGAGGTGAGCTGGTCAGAAGGGATAGACACCAGAAATGGAGCACCAGAGGAAGCAAGACAACAACCAGAAGAACTTCAACTGTCTCACGACTCCCTTCTTAATGACTTCTTCTAGACACTCGACTCATTCTCGATCATAACACATAGCAAATTGGATGACAGCATGTCTTGCGGCGCTGTCCATTTGGCATATCCCAAGAGCATGTTCAACGAGCCTAGCGGAATAAATAAGAGGGAAAACTGAGCATGAGTCTGTCTCTCTGTGTCTGTCTCTGTCTGTCTCTGTCTGTCTCTGTCTGTCTCTGTCTGTCTCTGTCTGTCTCTGTCTGTCTCTGTCTGTCTCTGTCTGTCTCTGTCTGTCTCTCTCTCTCTCTCTCTCTCTCCCCCCCCATCTGGAGCACAGAGTGTGGGGAACACGGCATGAGGACAAGCCCACACAGACCACTGCACAAAGCCCCCCATTACATGGCGATTATTGCCACGCTAGACAGGTTTCATTCTCTCTGTCTCGTCTATCTCCTGATGTGTCCCATGGTCACCCCCGAATAAATGGTTAAGTTATTTGTTTTCATTTTCATGGTTTTGAGGGTATGTGCTTTGTTTAATACAGTATTCATTTGTTCGTGTTTGTGATTGGCGTTTGCCGCCGTCTTCTTATTATTACCTGCCCCGTTTTGTGTAATAAATCCCATTTGTTAAATGAGAACTTGTGTGGTCAATGGCCTCGGGGCACCATAGCATCTAGCAAATTGACAGATTAATCTGTCAGACGGAAGATTGGGTCCACGCATTAAATGCCTCCATTAGCAGATTCCTTGGTGGCTCGCTCGGCCAATTCTGTTAAGCAAATTCGCTGCAGTTTGTCCGAGATGCCAATTCACACCCAAATTTGCCCAGGCAGATGCAGAGACCTTCTCATCCTCTGCTCGCCAAGTGGTGCGACAGTCTGAAAGACCCGCGACCATAACAATATGTTCAAGCGTGTTTATAAAGCACTTATGCAACTTCAAGCTTTAATAACTTTGAATATACTGTACACATGATAGAAGCAAATGATAAATGGAATATGAAAGCATAATTCATCAAGTTTTGTTCATGTTGATGTTAATGTTCTTCTTGGTGTTGTTCTGATGTTTTTTCATTTCACTTCAACTGAAAATTGTGACAGTATAAGAGAAAGTTATCTGTGTATTATGGCGAGCAGAAAATGAGTTCCTAATGTTTCAGTCACATTTGGGTCGGCGGCCGTAGGGTCTAAAAAAAATCTACGGCCACTAGCAATTATAGGGTGGCCGCAGTATTTCCACGGTCACACAATGTAGCAGTCACATATGTTTTTATTTTTCGGGTAGCCACACGGGGTATTTAGAAATTGTGGAGACCGAAAACGTGGGGGTGCCGTACGGTCTTTGATTTGATGTTGCACAGTGACCTTAGGGCGTCCCTGCGGCGGCCATGGAATTTTCAAGGCAGACGCAAGGTAGCCTCAAGGTGCCCACAAGGCGACCGCAGGGGGGCCCTAAGGCGACCGTGGAAATAGTACGGCCGCCGTAATTTTTTGGGGGTTGGCAAAATTCATTTTTCATTGATAAGAGCCTACGGAAAACACACGAACAACGCAAGCCCACCGTACTCCCTATGTACGGTCGACGTGGAATACATCTTCATCATGGCTTGGCTTGTCAGATTGCTACGGCCAACCTAGAAATGAAAAAAGTTATAACTCCGCGCTTTAATTCCACAGAGACCCCTACGGCCTGTAAAAGATAGCCATACGGCGTAGGGCCACCCTGAGGCCACCTCAGAAGCTCTGCGGCCGCCGCACGTTTCTGTCAATTCAAGGGGGGGGTACGGCCGCCATATCCTAGCCATAGAGCAAATGTGACTCATGCTTTACAGCAGTGAGAAGAAAATTCACTGCTCATTACAGGAAAGATGGTCCACATAGGAACTCCATTCGCACTTGCATGAAAATGTTTCAAGAAACTGGGTCAGTGAATGACAAACCACGATTTGTGAGGCCTCAAATTACCGGGGAGAGTTTGTTCATCATCCAGGAAGGAAGCATATAAAAGGAGTCCATGAAAGTCATTGAACTAAACATCCCACAATCATGAACACAAATTGAAATTGCATGAACACACTTACAAGATTCAGGGTGCTCACCTGTTACAGAAGAGGACTACCATGAAAGGTTGGATTTTTGGTCAACAATTCAATTTAGAAATCCACAATTCCCTGAGTTTCTTGACATTTTCTGATGATATATATATATATATATATATATATATATATATATATATATATATATATATATATATATATATATATATATATATATATATATATATATATATATACGCATGGAGCCCCCCTTCCAAACCTGCAAACACACCTATAAACAAGCTTTCTCAATTGCTCACACACAAGTGGACCCACCCACACATCAGCGCCAGCAGAAATCCCACTCACACTCTCTCTCATTGCTTGGCCATACTCGAAGAAATAAGGTTTTAGAGACAACGATAAAATTAACCATAAATTATTTTTACATCCCACATAGTAAACGTCTATGCAGGTGCAATGCAGGTATCTGGCAGTACAACTTCATGGTCCATTGAGGATGCCTGAGGGTGTGCATTGAGAATCTATTTTTCATTATAATTGGGACTCTCTTTGCAAAACTTGCAAGCATGTACACCAGCACGAAATGATTACATGACGGAGATCTTCTGAGAACGCCTCTTCACCCCTCCAAGCCTCCAACCAGGACCGTGCCGAGGTAGACCGAATGATCGCTGCGATTGAGCAGTGGCGATGATATGAGAATGTGAACTCACAACAGCATGAACGACATTTCAATGAGTTGGTACAACCATGCAGTTTTACAAGAAACCCACCCACCCAACAGACTACCCACGAGAACACCACCCTGCTCCCCCTTCTCAAACAACTCTCGCACCTTAAGCCATCCCAAATTGTGAGCTTTGTTGATAAGCGAACATGACAGCAAATTTATGATAATCCTTAGCAATGTGATTTGTCATTTCCAACCTGTTCATTTGATTTATTTGCCCATTTGAGGTCCTACTCAGAGCTGTGCGCTTCCCTTTTGGACCCATAAACTCAACTCTCTTGTGCATTCCCTTGCCACACATTCGTCTCCATGGTCCTGGCACATGGTTTGTCATTGAGGACCGTTATCGGAATGGAGGAACTCAATACGAGCGGGGTGCACAGACCCCGCGGGGGTATCTGTAGCCAAGTGTAAGTCGTGTGTTTTCGTGGACATACAATTATCAAACAGTCATTTCTCTTTGCTCCGTGTCCGTGAAAGTTTGAAAAAAAAAAAGTGTCACCATCGGGGTGCAGTGGACAAATAAACATATAAATAAATGAAAACTCTTTTTGCTTGAAGATTATTCCGATGGGACTGGAAGGTGATTGCTGTTTGTTGTAGCTCTGTCGACGTGTAATGCTGATGGGAAATTGAGGATGAAAACAACAAAACGTTGAGATTTGACTCGAGACCTTGATTTTCCACGCATTCCCAGGGTCGTGCCTCCCTCGCATTCCCAGGGTCGTGCCTCCCTCGCCTTGAGGGTCGCACAAGCAGGGATCACAAATAATCGTGAAATTCACACTCAGATTAACACCGTTGTGTGCACAAGAGATGTTTATCTTTTTCACGTGCTCCAAAGACAATACAAACATCATCTATCTATAATTCCAGCAGTGTGTGTGTGTGTGTGTGTGTGTGTGTGTGTGTGTGTGTGTGTGTGTGTGTGTGTGTGTGTGTGTGTGTGTGTGTGTGTGTGTGTGTGTGTGTGTGTGTGTGTGTGTGTGTGTGTGTGACCACTGTTTCTTGACAACCACTGGTCCGATCTAATTGAAACTTGCCAGGTATATTGCTGGGGACCTGAGGATGTGTCTTTTCAAGGTTTGATATTAATCGGACAAGTGCTTCCCAAGTTATGGCCATTTATTTACCAACCAATGACAAGACACGTTGCTGCGTGGGCGTGGCCGATGGAGAAGAGATTATCAGCCGCATTCCCCATTACGGGTTACAACGAACGGACTTCCGGATAATGATGACTTACTGTATGATAATAATTTCTCGATTTCTTATGCGCATTTATAGATAAACACAATGTCGTCGTCGTCCCCAATCCAGTCGTCGTTTATGAGGGCGAAGGAACGGCCCGAGTAGTTGTATGAAATTTTTGTTGATTTGCACGTACGGCCACGCATGGACGGGCACGTGAGCGAAGGAACGGCCTGTGTGATTGTCGTTTCTGGCTCGCGGTTTGAAAGTTTTTTTTTTCCCCATGTATGGCCACGCACAGACGGCCACGCATGTAGGGGCACGCACGTACGGACACGTACTAGTTATAATACATTCAGCGAATTTCCTTCACGTCCATGCGTACGCCATTCCACTCCACTTTCCCATCCCTTTCAGATCTAGACAGTTAAAGTCCCCTCCTTTAACTTTTGCGAGGAAGAAAACCGTTATTTGCTATTTCATCCACGTACGTGTTACTGAAGAAGAATGAACTGGTGAGTTTGGAGAACACCTCACCCGCAAAATCTTGAGAAACAAGGACGTGGGAGGGTTCTGCGGGTGGCATTTTTGATTGGTTGAGATGACGTAAAATGCCGTAACATTTTGTCCCAAGCACTGCTAAATGGAAGGATTTTGAAAGTGACAAGAAGGTGATCTTTTGTTGTACGGTCGGTGTTCAAGCATATAATTAATTTGAAATAAAAATAGATTTTTAAAGCTGCAGAAAAAAAAACCTTTTTTTTAGAAGTTCTACCGCCATTGACGCAGCGTCTTTTACACCGCCATATCTAACACGTTACGTTAGTTCTTCGTTCCTGTTGTTTGGCTGCTTCATAACATCCTGAAAACCAGTAAGTTTCCTGTATGGAACCGAACAATATTTTAGCCCGAGTCTTTCACGAACCGGTTGGCCAGGCTTGGTGTTCAACTAAGTGTACAGTTCAGGCAGGAATTTCTAATTTCTTCAGACTGCCGGCGATAGCTTGCCTACTCTCACAGATGACACCATGGGATCTTTAATGTCGACCAACTAATTCCAGCAGATGATATATCTGGTTGAACATCCATCCAAAGGATAGCACACACATTGATGAATCACCCCGCCTGTGAAACCCCGGGATGACAGTCTATAGCTTCGAGGGGTGTGCGCATACCTCGAGGTCTGGAAAGATCTCTATCGGGAGTACAGAAGGAGCCACCAATGTAAGGGGGGCATTTAGTCACAAGAATCTTTACAAGTTCACATCAACATCATTCCTGGGCAGCGCCATCTCGACCTTAATTAGGTCTTTTTTTTCTTTTTTTTTAAGGTCAAAATTTACTCCAAAGGAGATAAAACAAACAAATCAAAAGGGGGTGAGAAAGGAGGAATCAAAAATGCCGACATATTATGTTCCTATTAAATAAATATGTGATATGTCCTCAATTTATAGATCATTTTCAAGTTCTTCTCTCTGCAGGGATTATGATCCAAGAAGTCCAATTATATCGCTCTGCGCCTCCGCTGGTGTCCTTGTATCTGCAACAGTTTCAAGGACACGATGACACTTACAAACCCCCTCCTCCTCCTTCTCCTCCCCTATTCTCAATCCCCTCCCACCGGAATTAATGAGCAAAGTAGACCTCTGAAATACATTTTCATTGACACACACCTGGCACGCACGAACCTTAGCACTTGGACACCGACACGCACGAACACTCAGGTTCCACAGTCGGACACACAATTAGGACACGTGGAACCCCCGAGTGGAGAAACACTCACACATGTCAAATCCCCAGTGGAAAAACGAATGTTGCCACAAAAATGAGAATTTCCATATTTGTCTTGTGTCGTTTTTCCTTTGTTTCGGTGGGATTGTTGTGGTTGCCTTGGTGACACAATTATTGTTGTGATCAGACTTCGTATTTCGAACATGCACGATTAATCATCCGTTTTATCATCGAATCGATTAGTATGTGTAATGCTGGTTAAGTAGTAAAGAGCAGTGCAATGTGAGCCAGTTGATAAGCAGAGTAAAAAGTAAAAACGAACATTAAGTACAGCCGGCATGTAACTATAGCAACTCACTGTGATGTCACTGCTTGGCCAACTAATCATGTGCTTTCGTCACATGATCGTTCGTTTTACACCACCTCTTCGAGGCCACTTGAGAACGCGCAGGGCAACGTGGAGTTGCTTTCACACCGGGTGTCATTGGGGAGCGGTGGGGAGGGGGGCAAAATGGGAGTGCGAGTTCATACTTGGGGTGAGAATGATTTCAAACACAGGACTCTTCTTCGTCTTCTTCTTTGTCTTCTTCTTTCACGGCAACAATTATTCTCACATTCTTGGGTTGGCTGAGAAAAGTTTTTGCCCAAGTCTATCACGAATCGGATGCCCAGATCGGATGCCAGTTCGACCAAGTAGTTCGTGCAGGACCTTGTGATTCGTTCATGGTGCCGGCAATAGATCGCTGACTCTTCACAAAGGACACTGTGGGCTCATGAACATCCACCAACTATTACCGGCAGACGGGACACCTGTTTCACGTCTATCCGAGGGACACCCGTCACAGTGACGAATCACCTTGACAGTTTATAGATGAGTCAAGATTCAAAAACCCAGGTTTGACAGCTTCGAGGCGAGTGTGTGTATTTCTCAACCATCCTGCTATCCCGGCTGGAATACAGTACCTAAAAGTGCATAATTCAGACCAAGGAGAGACAAGAGATGGCGAAAGCAGATCAAGCAAAAAGAGAGGTCAGCTATGAGTGCATGAAAATCCAGTGTGTACAAAAAGTGTGGTCTGTAGAGGTGTTCATTCAAACTGATATTAAGGAAGGAGCACAGCACATGAAGGAGCATGCCTCAGGGGTTTGAAAGGATGATATTCGTCTGTCTCGACACAGGTCAAATCAGCTCTTTGGCACGTTGTTCGTGCAAGGCTTGGCACGCCATTCATTCCCAAGGAGAGTGTTTCCCATGGAGAGTGTGTTAGTGTGGAAGACCCGATAGCTCAACCATTCATATGGTTGTGGCTCATGTCACGAGTACAAACCGGTACACTTTGTCCAGAGACGCAAAAGAAAGGACCCCTTTTTCAGCACCAT
Source organism: Eptatretus burgeri (assembly GCF_056783735.1). Taxonomy (NCBI): domain Eukaryota; kingdom Metazoa; phylum Chordata; class Myxini; order Myxiniformes; family Myxinidae; genus Eptatretus; species Eptatretus burgeri. Next base: position 9,621,928 of record NC_140974.1, read on the forward strand.
TGTGATGCATTGATTGTGTAGGGTGTTCATCTCGTACTGCTTTGTCCGCTACATCACAATTGCTTTTGTTGTGCATTATTGGCAGCTGCATCGACTGTTCACTACACCATCAAGTCAATCATCAAGGCCTTCTTCGTAAATTAATTTTGGCTGACTCTATTGCTGACTGCACCGTCAAGTCGATCTTAAAGTGCTTGAAACAACTTCATGACACAATTGCATGCTGTGTCTGCTACCCTGGTTTCAGAATTTAGAAATTGTGGCATTGAGCTGACTGTTTGTGTGGTTGATGTCCTTGTGGGCATGGTCGTCGAAGTGTGCTCTGCGACAAGTGTGACCCCAAACAAGTGACATAAAAAAAATTGTGGAATCAGCCAGGGGAGGAGTTCCAGCCCGTCTTTCTTGAACTGGCTGACCAAGCCTAATATTCGACTGCGGCCGATTTGAGGAGAAATTTGTAATTTGTTAATGGTGCCTTGCTGGCGATAACTCGCTAACTCTTCACAAAAGACACCATGGTATCTCGAACGTCCACCAACTAATGATAACAGACGGGACACCCGACTTGACATCCATCCAAGGGATGCAACTGTTTGTGACATAACGCCCTGCCTGCAAACCACTAATATACAAGAAAAAGAGCAATCAGAGATTGCAAACCCTCGCCAGGACTTCTTTTGAGTGGTGTATTTTTATCGGTTTTAGGGTAAATCCAATATGGCTACCAAACCATGTGACCTATGAGATCATATGTGTGAACCTTTTGTTCCTCATGGACAGGTCGCCTTGATTTGTTCAGCCACTTAAGAGAAGAAGATTTTTGAAGGTTTTTTTTTAACAATATGGCTGCCGAATCACATGACCGATGATGTCAGGAATTAATTCTTTTTCTGTGGACCATTTTATCCCTGGATGACGCTCAAAAATTTTCATACTGATCGGATGTGGCGTTCTACATATGCAATTATGACGTCATAACGAGGGCACCTATGACGCCAAAAAAAAAAAATCACACTCGTTCCCCATGAGGAGTATTTTCCGTGTGCCAAGTTTCAATTTTTTCCTTGGTGCGGTTTTAGAGATACAGAGGTCCAAAGTTTTTCCGTTTTTTTCCAATATAGCTCCCACACCACATAACGTCATAATTACCGTCATACTATGACGTCATAATTACCATTATAACATTCTACATGAGTATTTGCACCAATGGTGAAAATTTCCTCTCAATCCGAGAAGCGGTTGCGGAGGGAAACACGAAAGTTCTGTGCGGACAAACAGACAAACAGACAAACAGACAAACAGACAAACAGACAAACAGACCCAAATGCAATACCCTCTCCTTCAGCTAGGGTAAACATTCCATAGTGATGTCGAGAAGCAAACTTAAACTACACAACTCAAAGACAAGTGTACTACTGCTGCGCCATCCTGTCTGAATAGCCAGTCCTCGGAATCATTATTCAGGTGAAATATCAAGGCTTGCCTGTTCGCCCACAAGGATTTTTCCCATAATGAGACACCTTTCTGAGTTTCATCAAAATGAAAACGATACATTATAATGGGTGATAACAATGTCTGGCCAGTGTACCTTCAAATCTGCAAACAAATTATGGCAACAGGCGACACATACAGGTGTGGAAACGAATTTTACAGCAAACTCAAACTGTTCCTGCCGAAAATAGCAAAATAGCAAGAGCTCGTCTGATCCAAGAGCTACCTGCAATCTTTGTTTGTTCAAGAGATGCTAAAAAAATGTTGTTGTTTTGAACCCAATTGTGCAGGAAAGAGGAAATGTGTGAAAAAAAATACTTTTTCACCTGTAATAAACGATACTTCCTCGCACTAACACATTCCATGTCTGCATCAAGTTGATTTCGAAGGTTGAAATTTAAAAAACTGTGCACTTGGAAACACTATGTTGGAGCAGCAGAGATGAAAGGGGATGTTCAAAATGTTCCAGGAACAACACACTTTCAATCAATCGCAAGTGCGGGATAAAAAGGAACTGAGCACAAATTTATATTTATTTTAAATTATCAGTTACAGATTGACGGCAAAGACAACACGATATCAAAAACTGGACGGGAAGGTCGAACGGTCAACTGTACAGAGCAGACGTGCCCCCAATACACCGCTTCCCTTAGACTTACGGCGGGCGTTTACGTCATATATTTTCTTTTGCCCCTACCTCGATCTCGATCTCGATTAATCAAGTCACAGTCACAAAACAATTAGCGCTAATGAATACAGGTAAGTCACGAGTGTACGAGTACGAGTCATGAACCATGTACGAGTAGTTAGGCAATCTCGATGCAATAAGTAGGGAAATGTTAGCATAAAAATTGTCTTGTCTGAATGTGCACCATCCAGGGGGTAGTGCGTGGTAATAGTTTGTTAGGGATGATGGTTTAGGAAATTGTGTGTATAACCTCTATGTCTCAGTTCTTCATTGCACGGCCCGCGAGCCACTGGTAGCCCCTGATGGCCTGACGTGGCCGTGGCCGATAATACACAAATGTGAAAACACCCCATCATAATCTGCCATCAATGCCATCAAACTGACCCCATGCTTTCAAATGAATGTTCCAACACGAAGCATAAAAGTAACATAACTACATTAATAGCTCGCAGTTTACAAACAATTATATGCTTGCAGCCCAGTTAGTCACAATGAATAAGAGTACATGGAGGCAGGGCCTAATAACAATCATAACGGAGTCATGCAGGTGGTGTGGCAGCTCTCATACTGATCTCTTATCAGCAAAAGTGCCCCCCCCTCTAAAACAAGGACAAATGTGTCCAAGAGCCGCGTCCTAAAGGCAATAACAACAACAATTTCCGATATTTCGTCACGTGCCTTGATGGAGCCAATAGCGAGACCCATCATGGAGGCTCCTGTTCATGACGAGAAAATAGTGTATTTACGAAATTACAACACATTAAATGGAATAATCTTTAAATAGTAACGTGAACTTACGAAACTTCAAAGCAAATGTCCGAATATATTTAAAAGTTGATGATAGACGCTCTCAAAAGGCACCCTCAATGCGAGGATGTGTACATGTGTTTAGTATTTAAGGAGATCCGGATCCTGTATACAAAAGAGCTGAGTCCTAAAGGTTTTGGAAGAAGAAGAAGAAGAAGAAGAAGAAGTAGAAGAAGAAGAAGAAGAAGAAGAAGAATAAGAACGCAGAGCTCTCTTCGCCACGCGAGACGCAGCTAAAAATAGCGAAGATCACTGCTATATGTCAACCTCGACCAGGGATGCTGGGAGACCTTGCAAGCGAATGGGGTGGAGCTAAAGACACCTTCAAAGGGGCGGAGCTTGGATCACCTCGAGAGGAACGGGAGGAGCATTGGTTGCCTCCCAAAGGGCAGAGCTCAGATCGCCTTGAAGGGGGTGGGATTTTTTGTTGCCCCTGGTAAAGGGGGAGGAGCCGGTTTTGTTGGGTGAGAGAGTCAGTGAGGCGAGTCAAAACCTGAGGAGAGAACAATAGACATCTGAGGAGAACGGGGGTTGGTCTGAGGAGAAAGAGTGTGAGGAGAGTTTTGAGGAGGTCGTCCTGCCTACCTGTCTCTGCCTGTTTTCATTGCCCTGTGTCTGTTTGTCGACCTGCCCATGCTCTTCGTCTCATCGTCCTACTCCCATTCCCTCCTCATCGCCTGCTCGTGACTGCTCCACATCCATGCCTCAACCCGCCAGCACCAGAGCTGAGTCCCCCGGTTTTTGTCTCTTTCCCCGTCAGTGAGCGAGTCTGGTGCGTGGCGCCTTAGATTTCTTCAGATTCATTTTTATTCTTCTTGTACATAATTATTTATTATCGATTCCGTGTCCCCCTTCTTACCCACCACTACACACCATCGTATCCCGACGCTGGTCAATCATCCCGAAGTTCTTGTTTGTGGATTCAGGAATAAACCCATTGGTTTAAAAAAAATTTAAGGTTCTTATGTTTCTCTTCACGACCTACACGAGCAATGTCCACCATAATTCAGAACGTCATCTGAGGGAGTAAAAAGCCAGTTTGGCTCATCTGTCCAGCATTAACTGACCTGGACAGGACTATATATACATTTGTGGAAGGATGACGATACAGGACCATATATACATGTATGAATGGATGATGCTACAGGTAAACCTGTACTAACCTGTTTCATGGTCGGGTTGTCAGCGCTAAACTGTCTCCCACATCACGTTTCCTGGTGAGATGGATGTATGATGTGGACACCCAGCACGATTAAAAACAAAACCTGTCAAAGGGCAGAGGAGCTCCTTGTGAGCCAACAGCCATCCATATCTCGTACCCAACTGTGTCTGTGGACGTCCTACTGCAGTTGGGTAACTGTTTATTAGGAGGTTGGTGGCAGGATTTGCACTCCGGCCACTGTAAAACCCGACATTGGGCAAAACATACGAAAAGCACAAAAAAAATCTGAAAACCCACTCGGTGGGAGTACCTCCTGTACAGCTTCCCTTCGCAGGACAGATCATCAGATGACGGGATTGGGGCAAAGACTTCGGGACCCCCAATCTTTGATGATAGGAGGGAAACCATGGGGTAACATCCCCGGGTCAGATTGCGGGAGAGTGTGTCGGAGTGGTGCTGAGGTGTCGTCGACCAGACAGCGGTCTCCTTGGGTTAACCTGAGGCGGTCCCTTCGGGTGGGTGCCTGGAATGTCCTATCCCTAAGACAAGATAATCACCTGCCTGTTATCATCTAAGCTCAAGCGTTTGGATATCGGTATTGCAGCACTCTCTGAGGTTTGGAGACCGGATTGCGGCGAGATCATGATGGGTGGTTACACTTACTATTGGTCTGGTCACTCTGATGGTTACCATGCCCAAGGAGTTGCTGTGGCTGTGTCCAATAATCTGACTCAAATTATAATTGAGGTAACACCGGTTAACGAGCGTATTATGAGACTGAGGATTCATCATTCCTTGGGTGTCATTTCCATGGTCGCTATACATGCTCCGACTGAGGCGAGTGATCTAACCGTGAAGGACACATTCTATGCCACGCTCGAGTCCTTTGATTTTTTTCGTTTTTTTCAATTAGGTTTGCTTGGCAGTGCCTGGATGGGTTTGAGGGTACAGGAGTTGCAGCTGAAATGCAAATCCTATCCAGGTTCCTCCTGTTGACTTCAACTTTGCTTTTTGCTTGTTTTGGTTACTTCTGATGACTCCAATGCAGGACTGTACCTATTTGGCCTTCCTTTTGATTTTAAAAGAACTTATTTGAATCCCATTCTGAATTCAATTGAATAATAACAAACTTCATGGGTCAGGATCAAGTGTCCGATCAAAGAGGGGTTGCATCAAATGTCTGAGTACCCGGTCATCACTGCCAGCGGTTATAAAATGTCAGTTCTAGTTATGTCTATTATTAATTACATGACCAAATACCACATGTCGCTTTGCTGATGTCAATACTAAAGGGGGGAGGGAGAAAAAGAGGGGGGAAGAGGGAGAGAGGGGGGGTAGAGAGAATGATGAGAGTGAAGAGGTGGAGGGGAAAGGAGAGAGGAGAAGGAGTGAGGAGGAGTGGAGGAAGGAAGACAATGTGAGGTGAGAGGAAGAAAAGGCAGACGTGTGGTGGAGCATTAATTACAATTCATACCGTATCATCAAAATGATTCTGCATAAAATAACAGTGAAGATGGAAACAAAATAATTTTTGAAATCCATCTTCTACCGGTCATACGATAAACACGGTCTGGAGACAAACTCCAGTCCAGACATAAATACTCCTCGGACATGTTCGGAGCCAAGATGTCTGGAGACAAACACTGCTCGGACACGTCTGAAGACGAACACCACCCAGATGTATCTGGAAACAAACACCGCCTGGACGCACCCTGAGCCAAGCTGGCTGGAAACAAACACTGCTCGGACACATCCGGAGACAATGTCCCATCTGGACATAACGGCAGTCTGGATATGTCCAGACACAGAGACAGACAGAGGGAGAGAGGGGAGGGTAGAGTGAGAGGGCAGATGAGGGAGGAGGGTGCTGCACTGTATTTGGGAGGGGGAAGAGCAGGGATGAGACAAAGAGAGATAGATAGATAGATAGATAGAGAGAGAGAGAGAGAGAGAGAGAGAGAGAGAGAGAGAGAGAGAGAGAGAGAGAGAGAGAGAGAGAGAGAGAGAGAGAGAGAGAGAGAGAGAGAGAGAGAGAGAGAGAGAGAGAGAGAGAGAGAGAGAGAGAGAGAGAGAGAGAGAGAGAGAGAGAGAGAGAGAGAGAGAGAGAGAGAGAGAGGTGGTGGTGGTAGGGGAGTTAGCAGAGAGAATATGTTATGCTTTACGAACAACACACACACACATACACACACACACACACACACACACACACACACACACACACACACGTGTTTGGCTGACATTGGCATTTTTCGGCAATCGGCAGGTTGGAGTCAGTGTGATTACCAACTACAAAACTTAATGTGTACAATCCATAAACCTTGAGTAGCTTTCACTGAATAACAACGTGGCATTTATAAAGATGTTGCAGGGATATGTTCACAAACATTATTCTTTATAAAAAGCTGTGTGTGACAGGTGTGGAAAAAAAATTGGATCGGTAATTTAGAAAACACTTTACTATGGCAAACGGCCTGAAAATTGGGTGTTATTTCACAACAATGAGCTCAGGATACCCGAGCACGAACCACTCACTCAGGGTGACAGAGCACGAACCACTCGTCAGGGTGACAGAGCACGAACCACTCGTCAGGGTGACAGAGCACGAACCACTCGTCAGGGTGACAGAGCACGAACCCCTCGCTCAGGGTGACGGAGCAAGAAACACTCGCTCAGGGTGACGGAGCACGAACCACTCGCTCAGGGTGACGGAGCACGAGCCACTCGCTCAGGGTGACGGAGCACGAGCCACTCGCTCAGGGTGACAGAGCACGAGCCACTCGCTCAGGGTGACAGAACACGAGCCACTCGCTCAGGGTGACAGAGCACGAGCCACTCGCTCAGGGTGACAGAGCACGAACCACTCGCTCAGGGTGACAGAGCACGAACCACTCGCTCAGGGTGACAGAGCACGAACCACTCGCTCAGGGTGACAGAGCACGAACCACTCGCTCAGGGTGACAGAGCACGAACCACTCGCTCAGGGTGACAGAGCACGAACCACTCGCTCAGGGTGACAGAGCACGAACCACTCGCTCAGGGTGACAGAGCACGAACCACTCGCTCAGGGTGACAGAGCATGAACCACTCGCTCAGGGTGACAGAGCACGAACCACTCGCTCAGGGTGACAGAGCACGAACCACTCGCTCAGGGTGACAGAGCACGAACCACTCGCTCAGGGTGACAGAGCACGAACCACTCGCTCAGGGTGACAGAGCACAAACCACTTACTCAGGGTGATGGAGCATGAAACACTCACTCAGAGTGATGGAGCACGAAACACTCACTCAGGGTGACAGAGCATGAACCACTTGCTCAGTTGACAGAACACGAACCACTCCTTCAGGGTGACAGAGCATGAACCAATCACTCAGGGTGACGGAGCACGAACCACTCGCTCAAGGTGATGGAGCACAAACCACTCACTCATGGTGACAGAGCACGAACCAGTCACTCAGGGTGATGGAACATAAACCACTTGTTCAGGGTGACAGAGCATGAACCACTCGCTCAGGGTGACAGTGCAAGAACCACTCCCTCTGAATGACGTGGCATGGCAAAAGCGTCCACAGTGAGTGAATGATTCGCTCAGATTTACGTTGCGTGGTACTGCTATCGACAATGGGCACTCAGCAAGTGGTATAAGCACTCCAATTCAATGTTTGATTTGGAATGGTGGCCAGGCTGTCTCTGCATCCCATAAAGGATCATTTTAACTTTAAAGCCAGTCTTCACCGTGCACGCAGCAGTTAATGAAATAAAATGAATCTATTAATCCACCATTTTTCCTGCTTGTCTGTGCACGTGTCGCATGGTACATCAGTCCGGGGTTCCTGCAAACATTACTACTTTTTTTTTTTAAACGTCCGTTTTATACCAGATTTGCTTTGATTCCTTGCAGAGCACCTCGCGAAACCTCCGAAAATATAGACACAGATCTGGCAGACGCTATGGATAGGCAGTCCCTCTGGGGGACAGAGCACGAGGTCGAGCGGTGAAGGCATTAAATCACCCAGCTCGATGAAGCTGGTTAATTTTGGTATGCTCCTAACTTTTTTTGTTCACTCAAAATAATTCTCCAAGCAGTAGAAAAAGATAAGTTAAATGCTTTGGAAATTTCACATTTTCTTGTGTTTGTATGGAGAAGGAGGGAATATAGCTTTGTTTGCCTCAAGTAAATATGTATATCAGCTTAGTTATAAGACTCGTTACATCTTTAACTTATCAGATTTCACAACAGATTTAAACACTTGTTTAGTCTGGATGATATCCGATCCTCAAAACCGAAATAATATTTCGATTATACACTTTAATTAGTCCGTGATAGTATATCGTGGAAAATAGAAACATATAATATACGAATTCACTCCAAACTCCGAATTTGAAAACTTTAGCACTTATAAAAGCGACGTGCACAACGATTCGTAGCTATGATCATCAGGAATTCGATAATATGAGTGAGGAAAGAGAAAATCAACCTTTATCATAAAGAAATCGTTGCAGCCTGCTCCAAGTCAAGGCATGGTTGAGCAGGCCAAAAAACATAGTGGCTTCAAAACCCAGCGAGGTAACCCAGGAAACGCCTTGAGACCCCAGAGAGCGAGGTGGGTGAGGATCACCTGATGAAGGATATAATTAAATAAGGGTGTTAATTATCTTCAAAAGGGGTGTTTTAATTAACCTAAATACCCAATTTTCACTCTTGCACTTCCTTTGAGTTTTTTTTTAGTATGCATGCAAGGTTTCAGGGTGATAGGTTTTATGGTTTTGAAGTTATGGAGGAGACGCACTGACGCGCACGCGCACACACACACACACACACACACACACACACACACACACACACACACACACACACACACACACACACACACACACAAACACACACACACACACACACACGCACACACGCACACACACATTAATTTGTATAGATAACACACAAGTGCACAAACACCGCACAAGGCAAGTCCCCAGCAAGCTCTGATTGCTCTTTTCATGTTAAATATTTTTGCCTTTCGCAGTGATTATCGCAGATACGTTGTTAACACGTTGTTGATCACACTGAAATGAATCAGAAATGTTTATTCACCAATATGAATCAGAAATATGCCAAATAAAGGGATTTTGAATGGGATTCTGTTCACACATTTCCTGTGTACAGTTGCCTCCGAATTCTGATCCCCAATCAGTATTCAGCGGACAGACACATCTTGCAGACGCCTTCTTCAAGCCGAAGGGTTTGTTCTGAATGTTATCCATGGTAATGTGTGAAACGTCCAACATATCAGCCAGAGAGCAAGTAGTTCAACTATTATCATTTGAATAATCTCATTCACCACGACAAAATTTTCATCACATGTTTCACTGGTTGGACCCCCCACAACACGGAAAACCTTTCACATCATGTTTTCCTGTTTTAAACTGATTCGGCCATATCTTGATCGTTGTATATCCGCTGATAGTATAAAGCCTGTCTTGTGTGTTTCCTCACCAAAATTTATGAGCAGCATGATTGTGATGTTTGTCAATTTTTGATGAAAAATATACAACTTGAGTACAAAAAGTGAGAAATGTATTTAGTAAGGGTTAGTTTCTCAGGAGGCAGAATGTTTGGCTGTTTGAGGAGGCGTTCGAAAATTTCTGGGAACGTATTGATAACCCTCCAGGTCTTCAAGACAGCTGTTCACCACAATCTCAGATCATCCCCAAACCAAAACAATGATCTTTTTTATCCTCATTAACCCAATCAAAATTCTTCCTAATTCCCCACTTTTTCCTCCTCGGAGTGCGTGTTTTGTGTCCTATTTTTGTCGGTTACGTCCTGGTCCATTCAGTGAGCTATATCCTCAACAAGCTTTGACGATGTATACAAAAAGGAAATTGTAAAATATACACCAACTTCGGTTTTTTTGTCAATATCAGTGAAAGCAGTTCGATCTAACATGTCAGCAAAATGCCCATGTCACTGGCTTATCCACATCAAGAGCCTTTCTGATGAGGTATGAGTTATCAGTGTACGTCAAGCAGTTATTGTGTGATTTTCTGACAGACATTTAACATATATATATATATATATATATATATATATATATATATATATATATATATATATATATATATATATATTCTATTCTGATTAAAGGCTATGTGTGTGTATCAGTGTGTATGCCTGGTGTTGGCTTAATGGTTAAGGTAGTGGGCTTGGGATCCTCGGGTCCTGAGTTCAAATCCCGCTCAGCTGTTGAATTAACACCAGGTGGGGTTGACTCTGCCTGTCATCCTTCCGGGGTCGGCAAAATGAGTGCCAGCATACTGGTATACTGTGTCGGAGTGGCGACCCGTCCAGGATTGTTCCCAATAGCCAAGGAGACTGCTTTGGCGGCATCAACGCTCTGCACAGAGTATGGTCCTAATGGATGGATGGATCAGTGTGTGTCTCCTCCATAACTCCAATACCATGAAACTTATCAGCCTGAAACTTTGCATGCATACTAAGAAAACACCAAGGAAGTGCACGAGTGAAAATTGGGTATTTAGGTTAATTAAAACACCCCTTTTGAAGATAATTAACACCCTTATTTAATTATATCCTTCATCAGGCGATTCTCGGCCACCTCGCTGTCTGGGGTCTGAAGGCATTCGCTGAGTAACCTCGCTGGGGTCTGAAGGCATTTCCTGCGTCACCTCGCTGTCTGGGATTTGAAGGCATTTCCTGCGTCACCTTGCTGTCTGGAGTCTGAAGGCATTTCCTGGGTCACCTCACTGGGGTCTGAAGGCATTTCCTGGGTCACCTCATTGTCTGGGGTCTGAAGGCATTTCCTGGGTAACCTTGCTGGGGTCTGAAGGCATTTCCTGGGTCACCTCACTGGGGTCTGAAGGCATTTCCTGGGTAACCTTCCTGGGGTCTGAAGGCATTTCCTGGGTCATCTTGCTGGGGTCTGAAGGCATTCGCTGAGTAACCTCGCTGGGGTCTGAAGGCATTCCCTGGGTAACCTCGCTGGGGTCTGAAGGCATTTCCTGGGTAACCTCGCTGGGGTCTGAAGCCGCCATGTTTTTTTTTGGCCTGCTCAACCTTCCCTCGACTTGGAACAGGCCGTAACAATTTCTTAACAATAAAGTTTATTTTTCACTTTCCTCACTCATATTAAATGCCCATTCATCATATTTATGAATCGTTGTGACTTGTGTGCATCACGTTTGTAAGTTCTCTAAGTTTTTTTTAATTAGGAGCCTGGAGCAATTTCATACATTATTTGAGATGATTTTCCACAATCTATTCTCGTGGACTAATTAAAGTATCGAAATATTATTTCACTTTTTTGGATTGGATGTCATCCGGACTAAATTAGTGTCGAAATCTGTTGTGAAATCGGATAATTCAAAGAAATAACGAGTCTTATAACTAAGCCGATATACCTATTATAGTTTAAGCAAGCAAGGCTTCACTCACCCTTCTCCACACATCCACAAGAAAATGTGAAATTTCCAAAGCATTAAACTTATCTTTTTCTACTACTCCGAGAATTATATTGAGTGAACAAATTAACAAGCTTCATTGAGCTGTATGATTTAATGCATTCACTGCAAGACCTCACGTTCTGTCCACCAGAGGGACTGCCGATCCATAGCGTCTGCCAGATCTGTGTCTACATTTGCGGATGTTTCACAATGTGCTCTGCAGGGAATCAAAGCAAATCTGGTATTAAAAAAAAGCGGACACTTAAAAAAAAAGTTGTCACATTTGTGCGGACTGCGAATGATGTACCATGTGACGTGTGCACAGACAAGCAGGCAAATTGGCGGATTTTCTGCAAGATTTATTTCATGGGTGATTGAACTTTGTGATGTCTCCTGGGTTGTTCTGCATTAAGCTGCAACTCGTTTGCGGATAGATTCATTTTATTTCATTAATTCATTTTATTTCATAAACTGCTGCATGTGCGGTGAAGCTGGGCTTTAAAGTTAAAGGGATCCTTTAAGGTATGCAGCGACAGCCTGGGAAACTGTTCCTTATCAACGGTTTAATTGGAGTGCTGCATGTGTGCTTGAGGCATTGACGAGCACCCATTGTTGATAACACTACGTCATTCTGAGCAAATCGTTCACTCTCTGCGGATGCTTTTGGTGCACCATGTTATTCAGAGCGAGTGGTTCGTGCTCTGTTACCCTGAGTGAGTGGTTCATGCTCCATCGCCCTTAGCGAGTGGTTCATGCTCAATCACCCTTAGCGAGTGGTTCATGCTCCATCACCCTAAGTGAGTGGTTTGTGCTCCGTCACCCTTAGCAAGTGGTTTGTGCTCCGTCACCCTAAGCTAGTGGTTCATGCTCGGTCACCCAAAGTGAGTGGTTCATGCTCCATCACCCAAAGCGAGTGGTTCATGCTCCATCACCCAAAGCGAGTGGTTCATGCTCTGTCACCCTGAGCAAGTTGTTCGTGCTCCATCATTCTGAGCGAGTTGTTTGTGCTCCATCATTGTGAGCAAGTTGTGAAATTACACCTAATTTCCGAGTTGTTCGCTGTATTAACGTATTTTCTAAATTACCAAGCCAAATTCTCCCCCCCCCCCCCCAATCACACGCAGCTGTTTATAAAGAATTTTAATGTCACACAGATATTTAAAAAATCATGTTTGTGAACATATCCCTGAAACATCTATATAAATGTTACGTTCATTTTCGGTGAAAGCTACTCAAGGTTTCTGGGTTGTATACAGTACTTACTGTAGTTTGTTATCACACTGACTCCAACCTACCGATTCCCGAAACCTTCCGCTTGGCCAATATCGGCCAAGCATGTATGTATGCGTGTGTGAGTGTGTGTGTGTTTGTTTGTGTGTGTTTGAGTGTGTATTGCTCATAAAGCATAACATATTCTCTCTGCGAACTCCCCGACCCTTCTCCCTTCTCCCTTCTCCCTTCTCCCTTCTCCCTCTCTCCTCTCTCTTCTCTCTTCTCTCCACCAAAGGAATTAAGTCACCATCTCAAGTCCCTGGTCAGAGAACAAGTCTCACATCCGTAGAGCAAGACTGGAAGCACTAAGGACCTGAGGACTCAGACTTTCGTCCTCCCGCACAGGTACCAGCAGCACCACACCCCATGATCCAGTGAATCCATGACTCCCCAGGCCTGACCCAGACGTCTGTTGGCCTCTGACTCACAGCCAGCAGAGACATGAATATCACCACCAAGGTAAGTGAATCTCTTCGTGACCTCAACATCCTCACCACAAACAGGTACAGCCAAGATAGCAGCATCCAAGATGTCATTGAAAGCCTGGATATTCGTTTTGACTCAGGCAACCCATAATCCCAGTGGCTCCGACTCCTCATTCAGCACCTCGAGGTGTGGCATTTGCTCGTAAGTAATAAAAAGAGCAGAGCAGACCTTCGATGAAGCGATTTTACTTTTATTTACTTACGGTTTGGCAAAATACATTAAAAAAAAAACACTCCTCATTTGACCTCGCTCATCAGTATGTGAGCGGAAATGAATTGATTGCCTCAAAAATAAAAGCAGATACGTGCTGAGATGCAGCATCTATTGGCCTGAGGAAGCTCGCTGGGAAGTTGGTGAAACGTCGCCTGAGACTAGTTCTGCTCTTGTTTATTATTTAAGTTACCAGAGTAGATCTAGTAACTTTTTTTATTCGGATTACTTCTTCAAAAAAAATGTTGTTTTTTTGACTCCATCGCCCAGAGCGCCATTATTTCTTGTTGCGACATCGATTTGAATAGGAACTGTAAATTCTTATTGTATCGTTGACCAAAAGCATGTTACAATAATGGTGTCCAGCAACTTTCGTGGGCAACTGACCCAAAGCTATAGAATTGTATTTAAAATAAATAAATAAATAAATAAATAACGTGACACACACGTGGTGGAGGACAAATCGCTCTCTTGTATACTAGTACACCCAGTCCCTATGGTAGCAACAGGAAAGGTCAAGTTGTTATCCTCTCTTGGGTATATCGATTACAGTGGATCTAGGCTCACGTCCGTAAATCTGTGGTTGACGTGATAAGCATAGAACGCCTCAAGGATGTTGGATTCCTCCAGATTTCGCTCAGTTTAATGTTAAACAGCAGTAGCGACTGTTTAAAAAGGCAATCGTACATGTTTGTGGTTTATAATATTTTTTTTACTTACAGTGAGGGTTTTTTTTTTCCACAAAACACCATGACAAGCTATTTATACACGTTAAGACTGCATTTGTTTAAGGAAGAAAAACCTCTTGGAAAGTGGGGATATTATTAGTATAAATATTGTTTTGTAATAACATTAATATTATGATGTATTGCTATCGTCATTCGTGTTGTTATTAGAAGCAGCCTTGGAAAAACACCACGATTAGCCATCTTAACATGTATACACACCTCAACACGGATTTCATCCAAGACGGAAAACCCCCGTGGGAAGGTGGGCAAATGAAGTGGCTACAACCTCCACCATGTGACCATAATAGTCCTTCTGTGAAGTTTGGTTGAGATTGGACAAGTAATGACCAAATGTATCGCAGTCAAAAAGTCAGACAGACAGACATCAAATAGCGTACTTTAGTATGATGATGATACACACACGAGTAAGACTCGATCGCCCAGAGCACCGTTCTTTCTTGTTTTAACATCAATTGGATTAAGAATTGCAGGCAGGTTTTCCCCCAGTCGTACAGATTTTGGACAAAAATGGACAGATTTTGCCTTAAAACAAAACCTAAATCAAGTCGGGGAAAGGTCCAAATCATCAATGGCAAAAGTGAGTCGCCATGAAGCTCATGAGACTGCATAAGAGAACCTAGGTCAGAGTAGCGCTCCAAAAGAGATTGGCACAGAAATTGGATGCCATAGCGTATTACGGTATCGAAAATAATTTAGAATAAGGTCTGAAATGATGATACAAGTGTAGCACATTGACCTCTTAGCAGTGTAGTCTGCGTTTCATACCGGACCTGACTACAAACGATGCAACAAAGTGTGTGAGCCCTCAGATGGATAAGATAGATGGGTGTACCGTCTGCAGACGTTAATTAGTGGACGATATAGATTCCATAGTGTCCTTCACAAAGAGTACGCGAACAGTCGTCGGAAATGTGAACAAATACCAAACTCCTGACCAAACCAGCTCCCATTGCACATCAGACCTCATCAGCCAGTTTGTGAAAGATTTGGGCCAAAAACGTTTCCCAGGCGACCCCACAAAATTGATTAATTGACCCCAAACATACTGATGTCACTACATGTTTACTGTATGGAATTTGGGGAGAAAACATTGGTTCTGTCTGCCATTTTGGTATCCAGTAGCAACTTGCAATACAAATTGCCCAGGCAGTGACAATATTTACTCTGTCAAGCTCACCTGCAATCTCCACCTTTTAGGATTGGTTGCTAACAGGTAAAAAATGGGAGTTCTCTTGGTTGTTGCAACGCAGTTTGGTATGCAGCAGTTTAATATACAGTTTGGCAAACCAAACGTGGACAGAGGTTATGTTTCCACCCCTGTTTGTCTGTCTTTCTCTTTGTTTGTCTGTCTGCTTGTCTCTTTGCGAGCAGGACATCTCAAAAGGTTATGGACAGATTCGGACAAAACTTGGTGGACAGGTTAGGTTGAGTGTGTGACCAGGGTGAATTGATTCAATTTTGGTGAAGATCCGAATCCGGATCTGGAGACGAGAAATATTTAATTTCTAAAGTGATTCTTCACCTTTGAGAGATAGGAACGAGATCTAACATGATATTTAAAAAAAAATGTATTGGGCCCGAAATATTCTCGTGGATCAGACATTACGTGACGGAGGTATGCGCTCCACCGAGTGCCCTTCGAGTCTCGTTATACGATGTTTGACTTTGGTGTCTCTTGGTATATTGTGAGCATCTCGTTTCTCGAACATTCTGAATGCCTATCATGGCGATGTTTGATCTGGTTTAGCCTCAAAACATATGCGTGGGCCCCTGACGTATTCATCAGTCACTGAGAGGAGTGTGTGGAGCAGATGGTCATGAATGACCAGCTGGCATTACTTCTTGCTTTAATCAATCGACTGGTCGGATAATGAAACTGTAAATTTTATGGCAGGTCTGGCAATCCTGGTGTAACGATGTTACGAAGAGGAGCTAAGCCTGCAGACAACTGTCATCAATCAACAACAACAAAACGTACACTTACTTTCCCCAACAGCTTCATCAAATGTTAAATCTTGCAGAAAAGCAGTGGGAGCTGTGCTACCTGAAAGCTCAATGGAAGGTTCAGTTGATTAAGCATGAATACAAGACAAGTCAATCTTCATGACAATTTATCTCCTCAACCTGTCCCAACATATTGTTCATCTTTGTTTCAAATAAACTGGCTTGCACTTTTTTTTTCCTCCTCCAATAATGGCATAGAGCACAAATGGCTGACCTTGAGTCATCATCAGGTTATTACAGAAGACTTCTTACTTTGCTCACTGCACGTCGTAGCTGCCATGAGCCTGTCTATCGTAAGGAAATTTTCAACACCTCAAGAGCCAACTGTTTCATTGGATCGTCACCCAATTCAGCTCAGATCTCCATTAGCCAGGGAGACCGTGCTCGTGGTTCAATGCGTCCCCGTACGCTTACTTTACTCGGTGGTTACATCTCGGTAAGTGATCATGTTTGACACAAGCGGTAATTTTTAACAAATGCTGCTGGGTTGAATCTGAACAGCCATTACATCATAGGATTCGACATGTTGTCACAGATAGAGGACATGCTGCTGAAACGTGGCGACCGTATATTTCCACCTTCTCAAGAGATATTAGTGTACGCACGTCCTGTCTCCCAGCATTAGGTGGTGGAGGTTAAAGTTCCCAAGATGTCCTTCGCAAAGAGTAGGCGAGCCATCGTCAACACCCTAGCCAAATCACAAATCCCTGCCCGAACCTACAATACAGCCATGCCCTCAGTCAATGATGCTAACCTGCAGCCTTGAGCTGCATTTGAAAGAAGAAAAAGAAGTGTATGCACATCAAAATCTCAATGGTGGTGGTTCACAAAAAGCTGGTTGTTGTTAGGAAATCCATGTTTTTAAAATGAAGGTACCATGAACCAATTTCATCGATGCATAGCAAGACCCCGCACATTTTCTGTTGAGCTTGTATGTCGTGCCTTCATTTTTGAATCCCTGGTGGAATTATGTCTGCAGCACCTTGGGAGGTGGAAAGATGGTGCGATGGTTCTCAATGGACCATGGTGACCACAAAATTGGGCCGCAATTTATTTAGTACATACTTGTGTGGACAAATTTATTAAACAGGTGGATTTGACATGTGTGGTTCTGCAATGCTGGAGGTACCCAACCGAGAACACTTTGTTGGAGAAAGTCTTTCAACAACTAGAGAATAAATAGAACACCTTACGGCTCACAATCTAGAGAAAAAAGGGTTTGGGAAGGATCTTTTAAACTCTTGCTTTGTGTTTTCGAGCATCATCTATATTAGCTTTGTTCATGAACTTTGAATAAGAGACGCGATGGTAACCGTATGAAGCCGATGGGTCAAATGGAACAGTTCAGAGCTGAACCTTCTGCCAACTCTTATCAGAGAAACTGACGATCTAGGAATGATCTTTGATTAAAAAAAGAAAAAACAGATTTTTTAACGAAGTTAGTTAGCTCTGTTGTTGCATCGCTAGGCGCCGCCATTTTATCTGAATCTCACTGGTACTCCACACTCGGAGCACATGGCAAATTTGATCGGTTGGGGACGGCATAGAATTGTGCTCAAGTACTACTAAACTGAAGGTTTTTGGAAGCGCAAACAAGGCAATTTGTGCTCTACGATGTTCAAATATGTAATTCAATTTAAATAAAATAAAACTTTTGAAAGCTGTTGAAAAAAGTAGCGCATTGAACCTGACGTTTACCTCCGCCGATGCACCCTCTTTTACACCACCTTATTTAACAAGTTTAATTAGTTATCCATGCCCGTTGTTTGTGTCCTTTATGACGTCTCGAAGAACAGTACATTTTCTGTTTGGAATTGTTTGCCATTTTGTTTGACTGCAAGACAGACAGACTAAAGCAAATGATTGACCGCACTTTGCGTTGCACGCGCAGCAACTAAAGCAAGCCAACGCAGAAACTCAAGGATGCTGTGCCCCAAGGCTTGAATGAAATCGAACCCACAAAATCCTTCTGAAGAGCATATTAGAGACTTTCTGTGAAGCGTGCTTCGACCGCAGCGGTGATCACAGGCACAAATATGACGTTGAAATTACCGACCCCCCACTTTGTTGCCACACTAAGTGCTGTACTTATTTACTTTGCTCATTGTGAACTCCACAGGAAACTCTCTCTCTCTCTCTCTCTCTCTCTCTCTCTCTCTCTCTCTCTCTCTCTCTCTCTCTCTCTCTCTCTCTCTCTCTCTCTCTCTCTCTCTCTCTCTCTCTCTCTCTCTCTCTCTCTCTCTCTCTCTCTCTCTCTCTCTCTCTCTCTCTCTCTCTCTCTCTCTCTCTCTCTCTCTCTCTCTCTCTCTCTCTCTCTCTCTCTCTCTCTCTCTCTCTCTCTCTCTCTCTCTCTCTCTCTCTCTCTCTCTCTCTTACCTCTCTCTCTCTCTCTCTCTCTCTCTCTCTCTCTCTCTCTCTCTCTCTCTCTCTCTCTCTCTCTCTCTCTCTTCATTTTATCGTATGAAGCAGAGACTTTTAGCCTGCAATTATGCTCACTTAATGTTTGACTGCTCGGAATGAATTGTTAAGATCATCGACATCCGATGAAAAACGAGGGCAGGGCAAATCCTTTGCAATAAAAGGCTAGAATAGTTGGAGGAATACATTTGAATTAGAGCAAGTGCTTCAACATAGATAGAGGGAGGTAGAGGGGTATGGGGATGGAGGGGAATGGGGATAGAGGGGTATGGGGATGGAAGGTTATGGGGATAACTGGCAGGACTTGTCAGTAGCTTGTGTGTGTATATGGGGTGATGATACTGGGGTTGTTGCAACGTACGATTGATATGCCGAAATAGCCTCCTCCTGTGCCAAAGTTCCTTGTGTATCCTTGTGTGACTTAATAAAGTTGCACACAGACGAAAACCCTTCAAATCGTACATTAAGGTCCGATTGTTATCGTGAATTACAATAAGACAAAGCACCCTGATCTCATTATGGTCGATGCAAATCTTACAGTTGTTAAACTCCTCTAATGAATTCCTCGTTGCAGGGTTCTTCTCACATTTGAACGGCTCTTTTTCTTTCTTCTTTTTTTTGTATGCAGTCGAGGCTCGTGGAAATGCTTGTACTCGTACACTGAACGGATCAGGATGCAAGATGACAAAAGGAAGAACAGAAAGAGGGGGAAAACACCAACAGCAGAGCCGAAAGCCAAGAGAGAGAAAGGGGGAGGCAGACAAACAATGGGTGTGGGGAGGAATGGGGGCTGGAGAGGATGCATGGGGTGGACAAGATGGAAACAGAAAGAAACTCCCAGGAAGAAAAATTGGCTACGAGTAGCATCATTGGTTGAGGGGAAAGTGGCTGCACCGCTGATGGAATGCCCTCTGTAAGTGAGGGCAGGAATTTGAAATCTGTTCATGGTGCCGGTGAGAGCTTACCTGCTGTTCGCAAAGGACACTGTGGGAACTTTAAAATTTACCAACTAATGCTGGCAGACGCATTCCCAGTTTAATTCCTATCAGAGGGACAACGCACGCTCATTCCTCGCCATGCCTGTGAGACACCAGGATGACAGTTTGTAGCTGGTCCGAGATTCAAACCCAGGCTAAACGGCTCAGAGACAATTGTGCATACCGCAAGACCATCCTGCCAGGCCAGATTTTCTCTGTCCGACTGAAACGTGGCGTCACCTGGTGATACAACAATGACTGCTGATAAAACTACCCATTGTTATAACTTCGAGCATCCAAGTCCACTCTGTTAACTCACGATGACCTCATGAATCAATATCCAACTTTCAAACGCTTTTGTCGATCTCAGGAACTCGTCTTGCAAGTGGAACCTTAATACCGATCTGCGATGTCCGACAGGTCGAACAATTAAGTAAATCAAGAGGACCTTGATCAAGGTGTGGAGAGGTGATGTTTCAGGCGTTAACCCTTCTTCAGAGAAAAATGAAGGGTTCACACCCTTCCTTTAAATAGGCTTTTTCTCCGATGAAAGGTTAACTACCAAAAAATCAGCTTCCCCTTGCCTCGCACAGTAGTTAAAGAGTACCTCAATCAACATCTTCTTGATTTCATCTGCTTTTATACATCCGTCTGTTCACATATACAACTGAGAACAGTAATCATTTGTATAACCCGTAAACAACGCGCTTTGTTGGTGATGATTTCTCAGACTTTGTCAACTTTGCCCATCTGTACTGAAAAGATGTCGATTGTTGCGGGGTTTTAATATCCACCTTTGTGACCTCTATGATCTTTTTTTCATCCAAAAAAAATCTCTTCCATCGGTGGAGATTTTCAACCTCGGGCAATGCATTGTCTGTCACAACAATGTTCACGGTCATACTCGGGATGTCGCTTTATCTTGCGATATCGATCCAGTGACTAGTATCGATTTTAAGGTAGCCCCTATTTGTGACCACTCGTTTATCACTTTTATCCTTCCTTTTCCGAAAACCTTCACGTCTATCGAAGCCGACGACATGCCGTAACATCAACTCCATTAATATTCATCACGTCGGCGAGAAATTATCCGATTCAATCCAACCCCCTAACCTCCTTGATGAACAATTGGTCGAAATTTATAACCGCACGCTTTAAAATACCCTCGATCAATTTGCTCCACTTATTACTCGATTCCCCAAAACTTGAAAGTGCTCTCCCTGGTTTCCTGACGATTCCCGTTCTTTCAAAATAACGTGTTGCCAATTACAAAGAAAACAATAAATCTCAAGTTACTTCCTGCGACCGAAACTTTCAAAACTACATTACACTCAATCTCTTGCAAAAGCGAAAGTCTTGCATTGAAAACAACTCATTCAACCTCAAAAAGCTTTGTTTTCTGGTCGTCAGTAAACTTTAAGAAACATTGTATGCTTAAAACTCCATCGGCTGACTTTTTTTTGTTTACATGGTTGAGGCTCATGGAACAGCGACAGCAGAGAGATTGCCCTGATCTCCTGGATGAGTTTGCGGGCTGCCATTCATTGTTGGAAGAGTAGAAAAATAATGTCCATGCTGGAATGACCACGTCTGACACCGAACTGATGATCTGAGATCAGGCCATTGGAGAAAAGGAAGGATTTGACCTTAACTGCATTGATAGATTCCATGACCTTGCTTGTAATCGGAAGCAAGTTAATAAGCCTGGAGTTAAGAGGATCAGTTGTGTCATTCAGTGATGTTGGCTAACATCCAGGCAGTCGGAAACTGACACAGAGAGAATGATCAGGTGAACATGGCAGAAAGAGGTTAAGCAAGAGCAGCAGAGCAGGTTTTTAGGACACATGTACTGATGCCATCTGGGCCTGTCACAGAATCGGAGTTGAAATTTGCCAGAAACCTCTCCAACTCAGGTGAGAAAGACAGTATGCCAGAGCAGTTGGGTATGAGAGGGTCGAGTTGGTGTCGGGAGTGAGGGGTTGGGTGTGCAAGATTTGGAAGCTGATACAGAATTAAAGCATTCAGCCTCCTCATCATCACACTCAGCTGTGGTGCCATTTGAAGTGAGGGTAGGGATGGAGGGGGAGCATATACCAGAGACAAACTTGACAAGGCACCACGAGGTCTTTAAAGGAGACAAGTCTGAGAGTTCAGCCTTGAGATTGGCTAGATGCTGGAGACAGGTCTGCCTGAGTGAACTGTCACACCTAGCGGTAGTGAGGCAGCTCTCTGAGAATAGCCAGAGATGTTGACTCTCACAAGCATATGATCAGATGAACCAATTGAAGTCGAAGAGAAATAGGAGAAACTATTAGGAAAATTCATCATTACCAAGTCGAGCATCGAGGAAGCGCCACTGGGAGAAATCCGGGCTTGAATACTGATTGATTGAGGCCCATGGAGTCACAGAAGTCCTTAACTGCAATACCATGGCCGGTTGAAGGGGTATCAACACCGAACCAATCGGCACGATGACAGTTAAAATCATCACATATCAGAAAGAGAGATTTACGATGGGTAGTTACAAGATGATCCATGATTGCAGAGGGAATTGTAAATGGAGTCATTCCTGTAAGGAAGACGGTACAACACATAGGCAAACTGTTGCAGAGGGTAAAGTGCAGCCAAAGGTACTCCTTTTGGTCTGGAAGGGGGAGGGTAGTACAAGGACAGTGGGAACTGGAGTTCTTGTCAAAAACTGCAACTCCGCCACCAGAATGGAGTTCAGGCCTGTTTAACCGGAAAAGGACAATCCCCAGGGAGAGGTTTTCAATCCATCCTAAAAACCATTGCCTCCTAAAGGATCATGAATGTTGAGGGTGGAGTTAGGGAAGAGCTCCTAACAACTGTAAAAATACTCTCAATGGTCTTCTTCTTCTTCTTTCGGCTGCTCCCGTTAGGGGTCGCCACAGCGGATCATCCATTATGATCCGCATAGTGATTTGGCACATGTTTTACGCCGGATGCCCTTCCTGACGCAACCCTGGTCGCCTCTTACGACACAGGGATATGGTACACCTATTTTAACCGGGGTATACACCGGCCCAGTATACTGGTACTCATTTCGCCGACCTCGGAAGGATGACAGGCTGAGTCAACCCCCTGGTGTATTAATTCAGTGGCTCAACGGGGCTTGAACTCAGGACCTCTTGGATCCCAAGCCGCTGCCCTAACCACTGCGCCAACACCAGGCTCAAAAATACTCTCAATGGTGTGCGGCTCATATCGCCTTCACATGGCAGAGGTGTTACTCACCAAAGTGGAAGGTGTGACAGTGGGTGTATGGTGCTACAATCAGATCGCTCATCCTGTGTGAGCTCTTGGTTAGCATGTACTCACTGTAACATCTGCATGTTGTCAGAGACGACTGAGAGGTGATCACTGGGAAAGCTGCAGTGGTGATAACTGCCAAGGTCAAGGACTACTAAAAGTGGAAACAGTCTTGCAGTCAATAATTCTGGATAATGGCACTTTGCACGGTCAGGGCTACTATCTGGAAGCCAGGGAATGGTCTGATACACCTTGCTGAGGTAGGTATTGGGGCCTGGCTCTTCTCATAGCCTCTGGAAAAATCAGGTATCAAAAATAAAAGGAGATGGGCTGGCAGTATGGCCTAGGCCCAAGAGGTGCACATAAGTACTCACCTCTAAGCTGTCTATCCTGAGTTTGAATCTTGGCCCAAATATTAACTGTTATCCTGGTGTTTCACAGGTGGGGTGAATATTATCAATGCTTGTATGCCGTCCCTTGGGTGGACATTAAACAGGCGTCCTGTTTGCTGGCAATAGTTGGTGGATGTTAAATATCCCACGGTGTCCTTCGCAAAGAGTAGATGAGCGATCGTCGGCACCATTAACAAATTCCAAATTCCTGTCTTAACCTTTCTCGTACGTCAAGACTGGCCGGCTAGTTTGTGAAAAAAATTGGCCAAGCCTCTCCCGGCCAACCCCACAAGAACGTGGGAATAATTGTGACCATTAAAGAACAACAATAGATGGAACCCCATGATGAGCTACCTCTGGATCGAAGATGCCATTTGAAAGAAATAGACCAACCCAACTTTTTATATTAGGTCCTCGTGGAGGATCTCTAAGTCTTACTCACGTTGTTGTTCTTCATCTTCTTCTTGTGGACTTTTTTGTTTCACAGCCTACAGTTTCCATCGAAACTTCCTGAAACTTGGCGTATATATGTAAAAATTCCCTGCGCAGACAGTAACCATCTCAGATTTTGAAAATTCCTCTGAGAAAAAATTTATGACGTCAAAATATCTCCGCTAATGGAAATCACCTAAAAAATTATCGCCGAAAGTAGGCAAGCTTTTTGAATTCCGTTTGCGGGAATCGAACAGGGCATTAGCAGAGATGAATTACCGCACATATGATGCATCACTATGACGTCATATCAATTTTTATGACGTCATTCCTATTTTTTTTACATTTTTTGTTTCACAACCCAGAGTTTTCATCGGATCTTCGTGAAACTTCCCATGTATATGCAGAAAGCCCACGCGCAGGCAGTAACCATCTCCGATTTTGGAAATTCTTCCTAGAAAAAAAGTTGATGTCATAATATCGCCGCTAATGGCAATCGCCTATACCATTATCTCCGAAACTAGGCAAGCTGTTTGAATTTTGTTTGCGGGAATCAAGCCGGGCATTAGCACAGATAATTTATTGCAAACCTGATACATCACAATGACGTCGTATTCGGTTTTATGACGTCATCATTAAGAGGACGAGGATCTTAGCTCATTTGAGCTTGTTAGAGTTGCTTTCTGTTGTCGTCGCCTCCTCCCCTCATCCCCCCCCCCCACCTCCCCAAACTTGTACATTTTATTACATCTAAGGCGGACGGACGGTGGTTACCCCTGTTTTCACCCGTTTGTTTGTCTGTGTGTTCTTTTGTGTGCCTGTCTTTGAGCAGGATGTCTCATAAGGTTAAGAATGGATTTGGATGAAACTTGGTGGATAGTTTGGATGTGTGACAAAAACGAATCGATTCGATTTTGCTGAAGGTCTGGATCTGAATTTGAATCTGAGAATTTTTTTAAGTGATTCTTCACCATTGAGTGAGAGTGCCAAAAACTGTTTACTGCACAGCACGATATCTCAAAAAGTTCTTGACGGATTTGGCCGAGCCCTGGTGGACAGGTTGGGTGTCTGTCAATGACTAAATGATTTGATTTTGGTGAAAATCCAGATCCGGATCCAGATACGAGATTTTTTTTATTTTATTTTATTTCATTTTAAGTGATTGTTCACCATTGACAGATCGGACCAAATACGATGTATAACACGATATCTCAAAAAGTCATCTACGGATTCGGACGAAACTTGGTGGACAGGTTGGGTGTTTGACAAGGACAAATTTATTCGATTTTGGTGAAGTTCCGGATACTTAGTATGATATTTCAAAACGTTGTGGAACGGTTATGATAAAACTTGGTGGATGAGTTGGGTAGGTGACAATAACAAGCAGATTAGGTTTTGGTGCGTGACAAGGACGAATGGTCCGAATACATATCCGGCCCATTTGTGGGATACAGAACATAAAGTGTTCAGTCTGGTGGAGGTATTTGCTCTACTGAGTGCAGTTCTAAATATCATTTTCTTTCTTAAATTGCCATATTCCCACTATCTCACGGGATTGGCTCGGAAAAGTACTTTGTCAAAGTCTTTTATGAACTGTCTGGCCCGGCCAGAATTCACAAACTGATTGGCCCAGACTGATGTTCGATGAAGTCGATAACAGCAGGAATTTGCAATTGGTTCAAGGTGCGGACGATAGCTCGCCTCCTCTTTGCATAGGATACAGTTGGAACCTTTAACATCTCCCAATAAATTTGTACAGACGGGACGCCCAGTTTAACGTCCATCCGCGGGACGGGCACACACATTGATGAATCACCCTGCCTGCGAAACATTGAGATGACAATTTGTTTTACTTAATAATTTTTGTTCCGACGAAGGGAAAGGCCTAAAACATCAGTTTTTCCTTTTATTCAAGGTGAATCAACCACCATTTAACGATGACTTTATGGATGGGTCAAGATTCGAACCCAGTGCGGATACCTTTAGAGTTTAGACGATCCTCATATTGGCAATTTTACTTCTAAATAATAATTTAAAAGTTTTTTTTTTTTTGATCGATTGATTGATAATGTGTTTGAATTGAAGTGGATGTAATCGATTTGCAAAACAAACAAAAACCAAGTTTCGCTTTCTGACAAAGGCAACCCTTCAAACTAATTTAGCAACAAAGAAACGAATCCCCTGTGTCTGCTCAGATAGCATGCGAGAAACAGGATAAAGTTTGAAAATTTTGAATCCCATGCTAAGTAACAATTGCCTGACTCCGTTTCAAATGTGCTCATAATCATAATGGAGGGAAATAGTGCATGTTAATCTGCAGTACTTTTCATGGAAGGCATTAGGAGGAATATAGAATGTACTTTAATAGCAGTGCCTAATGCACCGATTGGCTGGAGTGGGCGATGTGATTTCGAGAAGAGGATGTGTTTGTCCGTTTGTCCCATCTGAATAGTTCCGAGCAGTTTTGCTTTCCTTTCCCCCAAACACCCAATTAACACTTCCTGCTGGGAACCAGTCTCATCTGAAATGCTACATGGAGAGGATGCACCGTCTAAGACGAGCTGGCATGTTTACAGTCTACAACCTCCTTTTATACAAACTTATATCCCCTTTTTTATGCTGAACCAAGACAAGGAAAAATACTTTGCAGTGCTTTGACTGAGCCATCAAGCTCAAATGAGGATTGCTTCTTGGATATTCCAAAAGGTCTTCTCAGTAACGGAGAAATATTTGTGCCCTCCTGTCTTCCTTCGTTTGAGCATCGTTTATAGATGATGGAAGGCACACTCATTATGAAGTCTACAAAGAATTGTTTGACGAACTGAAGCTACTTATTCTATCTTCATTGGAGTATTGTTTTTTTTTTTTGGTTTTGTTTTTAGCAGGCGTGCCTCTTCATCAGAAGAATTGCAACTCCGGTATGATATTGGATGTGATAGCTCGGTCTGCAGAAAGGCTTCATCATTTCCCAAGGTCTCCACACGAACTGTAGCTTTGCCACCAAAAAAAATTGCACTGGACTTTTTGTGATCAACTCAAGATTGGAAAAGTGTGCTGTCAAGGTTGGCAGGAAAGGTTGATGGATGACAGCGCATGTGTGCAAGTAGGCCCGAGGCTTGGGCTCAAATGGCACACTATAGCCCCAAAGTGACTGTAACATCTGCTGACCAAAGCATCAACAGGCTATCATGCCGCTCTCGGAAGTTAAAAAGAAAAACAAGCCTAGCACGGCCAAGGAAAATAACCTTAGACATTGCTAGCACAAAAGTTGTGGATTTTAACATTTTGCTCTTTCTCCATCGGGATCTTGCAATGTCCTCCTCCAATGCAAAATTGTCCAGCAACTTTAACATTTATAAAGCTCCGTCTCAATGATCCTGGTCGAGGATAGCTCCACAAACCCAATGTTCAGTCGGTCCTTCTGTCAGAATAAGGAGCCCATGATGTATAAATGATCTAAAACAGTGGCTTGTGTTGCATATGACATTTCATTCGTTGTTTCAACACAACCTCAACCAGACCGGCACTCGGTGGAGCACATACCAGGCTGAACAGTTTTACATCTTGTATCCCACTGATAGCATCTGGATTCCGACTTGAACCAAAATCGAATCGGCTTATTCTTGTCACCTACCAAACTCAACCACCAAGTTTTGTCATAATCTGTCCACAAGGCTTTGAAATATCATGCTATCCAATATACAATACTGTATAGAGTTTTTGGCCCTATCTCTCAATGGAGAAGAACGACTTTAAAAATTAAATAATTCTCGTATCCGGATACGTATTCAGACCTGCACCAAAATCGAATCAATTCGGCCTTGCCACACACCCAACATGTCCACCAAGTTTCATCCAAATCCGCGCACAACTTTTTGAGATATCCTGCTCACAAACAGACAGTGGTGAAAAAAAAAAAACCTCCAAAAGCTGTAAAATTTCATTCAACTTGTACAACCCCCGTCTTATTTTATTTTTTCTCTTCCCTCATGCAATTTATTTTGCCCTTCCAAAAATGTACGATTTTTCATGAGATCTGATTAAAGAAATAAAAATTTCAAAATCTAATAATGTTTAATATATAACATAGAAACATGATGATATTTCTTTGTTTATTTGCCGAGTAACGGACACCAGGACCCCGACATTCGCAGGGGATACGTTCCGGGAAAACTCCGCGAATGTGGGGGCATTGTTTCAATGGGAAATGGGGAGATAGGTTCCAGGGATTTCCCGACCCGAAAAAAATGCGTGTATGTCGGGGTAAAATCCACGAGTATTTTGTCATTGCTGCAATGGAGACGAGGGGAATAACGTTATTGGTTCACGGCGGTTCCTGGTTCATGAAAAATGCCACAAGTAGTGACACCACAAAAGTCGGGGAATTGGTACAATGGGGACAAGGGGTTAACGTTTTCGGTTTGTGACGGTTCCTGGTTCAAAGGGAAAAGTTTTTATAGTTTAAGATGTTTTCGACCACGAATGCACGATTACAGTTTCATTGAAGATGCTTACAAATTTACAAAAATGACAACACCAGGTACCGTTTCCAATTTACTGAAGAATTCATTTCAAAGTCCCTTAACCATACCGCAAAACGAAAACAACAACAACATCATGGAAAGAAGGAAGAAGGAAGAAGGAAGAAGGATTTAAAGCCATAGAATGGTTCATCTTAAGACGACCCAAATGAAAGTGCCAATGAGACGTCGTCTGAGGCAGGTGAGGGCGCTGGTGGTGTCGAGGTGGAGGGACAAGACCAGAAGAATTGTGTTATCAACAGCTGCCTGGCAGATTGCTGCAGGCTCTTGTGTATAATTTTGTACGGGAGCAGCGCGTCGTCGTGTAAAGCCCTCTTGAACCTCAGGTAGCACTTCATCACTGGGTCGGCATCTTGAACTCTCTCAGCAATGGAACGCATACCTTGAAGTAGCTCACCGAGGAACTTCATCATGAGTTTCAAGGTCGACACCTTTTCCTCACCATTGCCAGCTTCCTCCTCCTCAACAACCTTTGTGATTTCCTCCAATTCCTCCTCAGAGAGCTCCTTGGCATGCGACTCGATGAGGGCCTCCAACTCTTCAGGCTGCATGTTGTTGAAGCCCTCCCCTCCAACCTGCCATACCAACCAGACAATGGAGTGCCTCCAGCGTATTGTCGGGAAAGCCAGTGAAATTCTTCACAACCTGAGGCCAAAGGTTGTGCCAGCATGCATTGATGGTTACTGCTTTCACCTCATCCAAGAACTCCTTTATGCACCATGGGCAATGTAGAAATCGTTCCATCATTGCCCGACCGTGAGCCCTGGGTCAGATTCAAGGCATCCAGGATGCAGCGAAAGGTGCACCGGGTGTAATAAGTCTTGAAAGTTGATATTACCCCCTGTTCGAGGGACTGGGTGAGGGCAGGAACAAGAGGCGGCAGGAACATGACCTCAACATTCGAGTGAGCTCCGTTCAGGTTCGTGGGGTGGCAAGGAGCATTGTCAAGCAGCAGGAGCACCTTGAATGAAAGGTTCTTTCCTGCCAAGTACCTCTCGACATGAGGAATGAAACAGGTATGGATCCAGTCCATAAAAAGTTCAGACGACACCCATGCCTTCCTGGTCGCCCTCCAGTACACGGGCAGTGCCTCCTTGTTTATGTTCTTCAGCACACGCAGGTTCAGGGAATGGTAGAGCATCATGGGCTTTATCATGAAGTCCCCTTCGGCATTTGCGCAGAGGAGAAAGGATACCCGATCCTTTGCGGCCTTGAAGCCAGCTGCTTTGCTCTCGCACTGCGAGATGAATGTTCTGGTCAGCATCTTTCTCCAAAGCAAGCCGGTATCATCAGCGTTAAAGTCCTGCTGCAGCAGGTACCCCTTCCCCTCGATGAGGGTGTAGTACCCTGGGAGGCTACCTCATCATCTGGCGCATAATCTCGGGTCCCCTTCCCTTCCAGTCATGACTGGAGCCCCACCGAGCATGGGATCCGGGAGGCCCGTCCGAGACCACTGGTTTGCACAGTTGGAGCCATTTGGAATGCTCATCGTCTGTAAAGTTCCCTGAAGCTACTCACCCCCTCAATATTTTACAATGAGCCAATCATTTGTGGCATTCCAATTGCAAGTTATTTTCCCATCTTTCTTTGCTTTTAACCCAGAGGCCCCATCCTTTTTATTTTTGGTTCATCCTTCCCTTGTGGTGTTTTTTTTTTTTTTAAGTAATACATTAAAAATATTTCTGCACATCTCTCAAGTATCTTATGCAATCTGTAGCAATTGTTATGATTAGGCTATTGATATGAAAATAAATCAAGTCATGAGGTAATGAAATGTGATATAATTTACAGCCTAAAGTCGAGGCACCTCGACACACAGTTGCGAAAACAGACAAATGGAAAGATAAAACAAAATAAAAATCCCTCCTTTATTCTGGCACTTAGCTTCGTCTGGAGATGATCCTTTTTGGACCTGGCGTCGTCGAAACCGCGTAGTCACTGCATGGGAAACCGCATCTGAAAATGATGCCAAGCCGCTCTCTGGGTGGGAAACCTACGTGAGGTCTTCATGTGGAGGTATTCAACGCCAAGGCTCAGAAACTGCCATGCAGCTTCTTCTCACATTCGAGATTGCCAACCCCGCTCCTCTCTTACACCGGGTCTTCTCACCATGACGGTCCACCGTCCTCCTCGAACACACAACGGGATCACGCCAAATTATTGCTGAGAGACGCGCTCTTCTTCTGCTCTCCTCTCCCTCTCGTAAACACACAACTTCGCAACTCAGCCGAACAGTAATGGCCCGGGTCTTGCTCCAGCACAAGGGCAAATTCACACAACATGAACAACGAGAATCACACTGCTATATTTTATCGTGTCGAGGAGAAGCCAGAAAAACAAGACCTCCAATTGCATACCTCACACAACTCTCTTCTTCCCGAACCTTGTGACCTCATGCCCATCCATCATCCACCCCAGGGGCACGGTTTTCTCGTCATTCCTGGAGGCACGATTTTTGCCTGCTTGGAATGTTCGGCTCAGTTATTGTTGTTTAAAGGATGTGATTCCTTTTTATCGCCAGTCTTGTAAATCCAAAAACATAGGATAAGGTCACGGAGGCAATCACATACTGCGAGAAATTATCCTTAAACCCGACCTAATTAACACAGCACCGCCCCCTCTGCCGTGACACGTAACACCTGAAGCTGACAGTTTCCCTACTTAAATTACATCGAGATGTCTCCTGCTCGTCCACGGACCATGCTACTAGAAACAATCCTACCTTTGCTATGAAATTCCCACATCTACCCAACAAACATAACAACAGCTTATTTTATTTTTTTCTTTAATCAGATCTCATGAAAAATCAGACGAGATTTTTGTAAGGGCAGAAGAAAGTATATGAGGAAAGAGAAAAAAAAAACAAGATAGTTCAGTTAAGTTTTACAGCTTTGGGAGCAATGCTTCATTAAATGTGTTTGTTCACCTGTTCAAGTTCATGATAACTCCCTTTCATCCGAAAGTTCTCCACACATTTTGTCTAAATACATGATTCTGGTTAAGTTGGAAGTTTATCCATTAAGTTTTTTCTTTTTTTTAACTCATACTATCAAACGACACTCACCCGATGGTGTAATAATTAGGACACACTGACCAAATCATACCAAAGACGATAAAAATGGTACGTGCTGTTTCCTTGCTTGGCATTCAGAATATAAAAGGATAGAGTACGGTCAATCTCCATAAATTCCTCCATAGGAATTGTCCTGCTGAGTGCGATTAGAAAGGAAATGCCGTTGTTGTGGCGTCGTTGGTACCCAGAGTGCCCCAGGAAGTGACGGTGCTTCCCCCAAGCTCAGTGGCTGTTTGTCTCCTCTAATAGTCTTGCATTTTGTCTCGTGTATTCATCTCTATGTCCATGTGTGTGGAGTGTGCGTGTGTGTGTGCGTGTGCGTGTGTGTGGCAGCTCTATTACAAGCCTTAGTATTAGATCCAGTAAATATATATGTATATATATATGTATATACATATATATATATGTATATACATACATATATATATATATATATATATATATATATATATATATATATATATATATATACATATATATATATATATATATATATATATATATATATATATATATATATAGCTATTTCTAACCACTGACTCATTAGATAACATTGACTCACTCACTAACTCACTGACTGATATTAAAAATTTTTGTTTTTTTTTGGTTCTACCTTCCGGATGAGGAAGAAAGCTAAAATTTTAAGTCGATGAACATCGAAGCTAGTACAGCAGAAAAAAAAATCACAGAACTGTTGGAAAGCATCCATAGATGAAAATATAAATAAATGAAAAATATAAATGAAAATAAATAAATGAAAAAGCAAATACGAACCGTGCTTCCCCATTGTCTTCGGTCACTCACCTGCATTTGATTTTTTTCATTTATTTATTTTGCATTTTTTTTTCATTTATTTATATTTTCATTTGCGGATGCTTTCTGATGGTTTTGTGATTTTTTTCTGGTGTATCGGATTCAATGTCCATCGGCACACAAAATTACCATGCCCATTGTCTCAGGTCAATCACCTGCATTTTATTTATTTATTTATATTTTCTTTTCTGGATGTTATCTGACGATTCTGTAAGTTTTCCGGTGTACCAGCTTCGATGTCCATCGGCACACAAAATTTCAACTTTCTACGTCACCCGGAAGGTATCGATCTTGAATATCAGTCAGTGAGTGAGTGAATGAGTCAGACAGTCCGTCAGTGGGTGGAAACAGCTTTATACATTAGATATGTGACAGTTTGTGCATGGTACCTCTACGAACTTACGTCCATTTGAGATCGGGTGGGAACACTTCATCATGTTCCACACATTTTGGCATACATCTCCACCCAATGGCACTTGCATTCTGTTTTTTTTGGTTTGTATTGACGGGAACAGTCACCTGGGTAGCAGACAGGCTTTTGTTCTTTGCAGATTATGCATTTTAGCTCACCTGTTCGAAGAACAGAGAGCTAGAGTGATAGCCCGGCGTGAGCGTCAGCGTCAGCGTGAGCGTGAAAATGTTAAAGTTTTTGGTGCAAGTTATTTTTTCCTTTCTAATGTTTTTATACGCCCAATATATATATATATATATATATATATATATATATATATATATATATATATATATATATATATATATATATATATCGGGGATATTATGTGATACCGGTCGTCCGTCCGTCCATTCCTGTCCGCACTCTAACTCCCAAAGTTTTCAACTTTCACGTTTCATATTTGGTACATAGGTACAGACTGTGGAGACGGTGTGTCGCGACATACATTCGTCATCTAAAGTGGTTGCCATGGCAACCAGGATGCTGTTTTCCATGTTGTAGCACAATTCTGTATATACCTTCTTATTCGGGCGTATATTGTGCTCACTTGCGCTCTTGTTACTGATTACAATATACAAATACATATATTGCTTTAAAATTATTTGGATCAGACTTCACTGCAATGCTTTATAAAAGATATTAATTATTAGACGAGTCTTTTAAAAACGATAAATGTATAAACAGGTGAGCATTGGGTGGCTTTGACACCAATTCTGATTTACCATGTGAGACAATCTACAGCTGATGCTCACCTTAACAGCCAGAGTGTGCTTATAGCATTTAAACGGCGACTGTGGTCATCATTGGTTAGATATTTATAAAGCGTACCATCCTGACGAGGTCAAATAAACCCGAAATTCAGAAAGGTGGCTCAGTTTGATGTTTAACCAATGATGACCTGAAATTTCTGTCTTTTGACGTGACTGGCTGGGCTGAAGTCTCCGTGTTGGAGGTGACGCTTTGTTCTGCACATATATGGGACTCACATCCATTTGAGATCAGGTGGGGGCACTTCATCATGCTCCAGACATTTTGGCACGCACGCACGCACGCACGCACGCACACACACACTATATCGAATACATTCTTGAGAATTTAATCAACAGGTTTTTTTTTGTGTTTTTTTTAAATAAACTGCACAAAATAATATACTGGATGCAATAGATCTTTACATGCAATGTAACAAACTGTAAGATGTTGATGATGACATTTCAATGGGATAGATCTAAAGTTAAATCCCTTCTTGTGAACCACAATATGTTATTAAATGTCGGTATTTTTTTTTCAAGTATGCTGTTCCCCCAAATAACATTTCGCATTCGAGTCAAATTCTAGTCACAAAACGGCTCGAAAAAAAAAAGGAAAGAAAATTAAAGCATTTCTGACGTCATTGTAAAGGTTACCATAGAAACAAACAGCCTCTCGGTGTAAACAGGTTGTCATGAAGACTGCGGAATTTTCCGTTCGTGGGAATCGCTGTTAAAAATCGTTGTAAAATTGCTGTCACCTTTTTGGGAAGAGAACATTGTGATGAGCGTGGAGAGCCGAAGGCTTGAGCAACGAAACCAATTCATTTTTGTCTTCGGCCATAACAAAACATGTCAGTGAATAGCACCGGGTCTGCTTTGCAACGGTGTCAGAAAGAAACGCCCCGGTGATAACACCCCCATGATGGAATGGTGACCAGACCCGGCTGGCACGAACCTGCACCTCGATTTTTCATCCACACCTCACTGAGGCTTCACCGACGCTTAAAATCCGATTTCAGCTTCAGTCCGTGGCCCTCGACTTTGGGGTTAGTGTATAAATTTGTGCGTTCTGAATGACGTGGTTCTCTTCAACCTTCATGACTGTCTTCCGATGGATGCCAACATTAGCGAGGGAAAGATAAGGACCTTGCGTTAGGGTGACTCCATCCTGACAGCTGCAGCAAATCAAATCCTCCATCGCCACGCTACAGGGTGTCCATAAAGTCATTGCGCAACTGTGAACTTCTTGTATAACTTTTGATGTACACATGATAGAAACAAACTCGAAACGGAACATGAAAGCATAATTGATCAAGTTTTGTTCTAGTTAAGGTTGACATTTGTGTTCTTATTGCTGTTATTAAATCCACAATTCCCCTTGGTTTCTTCATCGGTTGACATTTTCTGACGAGGTAGCTTCTACATCGGCGGTAAAGTCAACCACCACAATTACCGCATTTGGTTCCCTGAATGATGTCTTCCCAAACAAGTGGATCAGTAGACGTGGAACAATTGCTAAGCCACCTTATTTTCCTGACATGTCCCTACTGGACGACATTTTATGGGCAATATAAAACTGTTGTTTACTCATCAAAACCGCATTATTTGGGTGAATTTAGGACTGCAATCACAAATTATGGCCATCGACTCTTGGTTGGTCGTGTGAGACAGACTCGAGCCTCGTGCATGTCACCGAAGGGGAAGCGCCATCCTGAAATGTAGGACTGCAATTAAGCGTTGGCTTAATGGTTAGGGTGGTGGGCTTAGGATCCTGAGTTCAAATCCCCCTCAGCTGTTGAATTAATACCAGGTGGGGTTGACTCTGCTTGTCATCCTTCCGAGGTCAGCAAAATGAGTACCAGCTTGCTGGTATCCTGTGTCGGAGTGGTGACCCGTCCAGGATTGTGCCCAATAGCCAAGGAGACTGTTGAGGCAGCATCAACGCTCCGCACAGAGTATGGTCCCGATGGATGGATCACAAATGTAATTCATGAAGTTGCTCTGCAGCAACTGGAGAATGCTTTTAACAAGTTGGGAAATCGGACCGAGCGATGTATTACAAAATATGGTGGTTATGTTGAAGCCTAAAATTTTGAACTGCATGGATTAAAATCTTTATGAATTATTCCTTCATGCAACATTTATAGTTTGTCTCTTTCATGTGTACGAGAAACGTCACAAAGGATCAAAGTAACACAAGGACTTTTATGGACACGTCTTGTAGGTAAACGAGATTTCTCAATCACTGAACAAAAGGATAACAAGATTAGTAAGCTCGAATTTTTTTATATAGGGAAAGCAGGAGTGCATTGGGACATCCCCTATAACAGATATTCTTAGCCAATGGTATTGTGTCAACTCATTGGCACTTCATCTCGTTATTGGCCAAGAATAGGTGCAAGAGCAGATGTCCCATAATATATGTGCTCGAAGAGGTACTATAGGCGTGCACTCTTGTTTTCTCTATATTATCAGAGAAGTTAAGGTCTCTCCATCAGGGTGAGAATTAGCAATATTTCAAAAGTATTACAAGATTGTAAAATATCTCTCCATCAGCAATATTCACTACAAGGATAAAAACTAGAATGGTCACTTGGTGGAGCGCATAGTTCTGCCAGACTGATTCGTTTACGTTTGTATAATCCTGATACGCTGGACCTGGATTCGAACCTGAACTGAAATTTAATCAGCTTGTTCTTCTCACCTAACCAACTCATCCAGCAAGTTTCGTCCGAATCCATCCATAGCTTTTTCAGAAATCCTGCTATATGTCATTCTAGCCCTGTCACTCAACGATGAAAAATCACTGAAAAAATTCTCGGATCTGGATCCGGATCCGAATTCAGATCTTCAGAAAAATTGCCTCAATTCTTCCAGGTTACGTACCCAACCGTTCCATCAAGTTTCGTCCGAATCCATTCACAGCTCATTAAGATATCATGCGATGTATCGTTTTTGGTCCCATCTATCAATGATGAAGAATCACTTTGAAAAATTAAAAAAAAATTCTCAGATCCTCACCAAAATCTAATGAGTTTGTCCGTACCACATACCCAAGGTCTCCACCAAATTTCGTCCGAATCTGTTCGGATTTGCAATTTGTAAGGTACTTTGCGATTTAACTTCAAAACAAGGATCTGATACTTGAGGTCCGCCATCTTTTGGATGGTACGAGGAATAGATTTGTGTGATATGAAAGATAAATGCTAAACGGTTTTTGAGAGATCGTGTACACAGACGTACATGGGTGGATGGACGTATGATGAATCGGTCGGACGGAGATCATTTTAATGTCCTCTGCCCCTCCAACTTTGTCAGATAGGCAGGGGACAAATATCATCCTTTCTTTATTTCATGCCCATATATGCCCACCATATTGTGGGGTTGTTCAGGGAAAGTATTTCGCCCAAGTCTTTCACGAACTGCCTGACACAGCTAGAATTCACGAACGGCCTGACGCATTGGGACATTCGACTTTGTGTGACGTGGGAACGTTGTGTGACGTTCAACAACTCCTAAGAAAGGTTCTTGCACCCTGGTGGATTACAATGTGATGAGTTCCAGTGAAAGCCTACTCCAGCACTTTACTCGCCATGTAACCTGATGTACAGGGTGGTGCAGAGCCGACTGATACATTTCAGGCCGCTCTCCTGTCCCAGGGGTGGGGTGGGAACTTTTGGGGTTGTGGGACCATTTTTCGAAGACAATGCACTGCAACTGATGGAGGCCACCTTCCTGATGTTGTCTATCCTGAATAATAAAATTGCAAGCTTTGAACATAAACCTCGTGTGTTTCAATTATCACACATCCAAATGTGTCAGTCGGCTCTGCACCACCCTGTATGTGTATATATATATATATATATATATATATATATATATATATATATATATATATATATATATATATATATATATATATATATATACATATATATATATATATATACATATACATACATATATATATATATATATACATATACATATATATATATATATATATATATATATATATATATATATATATATATATATATATATATATATATATATATATATATATATATATATATATATATATATATATATATATATATATATATATATATATATATATATATATATACACATATACATATACATATACACATATACATATACATATACATATACATTGTTGTGGTTTCCACCCGTTCGGCGTGCGGATGACCGCTTTTAGCTAATTGCAGCCGCGCACCCACCGGACGGGGCAATCCAGTCGTAGCTTTCCGGATCAACACCGAAATCCAGCTACGGGTGTGTTTTTAAGCACACCACAACCTTGTCAATGCTTTGCCCGTGCTACAGGGTCCGATCGCCGAATGGTTGATTTACCTAATTATGTGTGGGCAGACTACCGAGAGGTTGTACCTCAACGGAACTTGCTTGGAAACGAGCCGCTTCGGCAGCTCGCTCCGTTTGCGATTGCCGAGCGGTGTATTATCGCCATGCCCCGTTGGATCCGATTATCTTATCGGCTATTATTAAAAACCAGCTATTATTCTGAACGCAATTACAGCAGCTCAATGGAGGAAGGGACGCAACGAGCAGGTGAATATTCAAACAAAGACATTTATTAAAACGTATGCAGTCAATGAAGCAATGGGGATTTGGGACAAGACGCGAGCAAAACGAGCTTACGGCCGTTGTCTATTTATTATGTACATGCATTTATCAGTTCTACTTATAGGACAAGGCGCCACAACTTTGGAGACTGTGGAGACCGCAGGAGCTCCGCGAGACCGCGCAGGTTACC
Source organism: Eptatretus burgeri (assembly GCF_056783735.1). Classification (NCBI taxonomy): domain Eukaryota; kingdom Metazoa; phylum Chordata; class Myxini; order Myxiniformes; family Myxinidae; genus Eptatretus; species Eptatretus burgeri. The sequence goes on from NC_140974.1 coordinate 9,660,173, forward strand.
TGCCACCCTCGTGGTGACTCGCTGGACGACCCTCGATGTCTCGCCGTCAACACGGGCCTAGCCGACGATGCCTCAGAGGAGCGAACGGGCCTTGCTCTTTTAGAGTTGATTCTCTCTTAAGAGCCCGCTCACTCCTCGGTGTCACTCGGACTGTCCCGGGGCCCGATCACCTCGGACCGTTATGCCACTGGTTGGTGACTTCTCGCCGGCTGCCTCCACCGACCAACAGCCCTGCACTGGACTCGAACCTCTCCCAGACTCCAAGCTCCACTGCACTCCGACGAGCAACAGCCCTGCACCGGAGTCGAACTTCTCCCGGACTCCAGGCTCCGCTGCGCTCCGACGAGCAACAGCCCTGCACTGGAGTCGAACTTCTCCCGGACTCCAAGCTCCACTGCACTCCGACGAGCAACAGCTCTGCACCGGAGTCGAACTTCTCCCGGACTCCAAGCTCCGCTGCGCTCGACGCTCCTCTCCTCAACTCCACTGCTCAGCGTCTCGGTTCGCCCTTTTATCGGGTTTGGGGGGGGGGTGTTTGGTCTTTCACCTCCGACCTTTCACCACCCCCTCCCCGGGCTCCGCCCCTTTTGTCATTTTGATCCGATTCTGCCGTGGAAAGCGGACGTGGCAGAAATCACCAGCCCTCGCCCTAACGAGGGAGTCCCCGCGTCTGTCAGCAGAGATGCCGTTCGTCCGTGGAATGCCGTTGCTGGCGAAAAGATGGCAGCGTCTGTGGAGATGAAGGTGAGGAGACGTTGTTTGTTTGTTGATGTTGTGAGGGGATGTTGGCGGTTGTCGCGAAGGTGGTGAGGAGATGATGTTGTCGTTTGTTATGGCGAAGGTGGTGAGATGTTGGCGGTTGGGGCGGAGGTGGTGAGGAGATGATTGTTTGTTTGCCAAAATAAAGATAGCAAAAGAATAACACTACCTCAAAGATGCACAGCCCGGCTCACGAATAATTCCCTTTAGACATCGGTGGGGAAATCTATTCTGGACACACACTTATCGACAAAACTGATCTTCGGGGAACCTGAATGGTGATCTGTGAATTTCCACAACCGTAACAATATATATATATATATATATATATATATATATATATATATATATATATATATATATATATATATATATATATATATACATATATATATTTATTGTAGCGGCCCTGGAGGCCAAGGTTAAATCCCCGACCTAAATTGTGGTGACAGGTGGTTAACACCACCAGCCCGGATGGTCGGGCAGTTTTTCCTTATTAGGAGGCAGACACATTGATCCTCAGAGATTATCACGCGCGTGGGAAGGGTGGGGCGCAATGGCGGAGGGACGGGGGCACAGGAAAGCACAGCACGGGGGGGGGGGGAGGGGGGCGTTAATACTCAAACCCCACGACAGATACACCGACACAGCCACTTAAAATGAACACATTTTACAAATATTTATGAAAACAGACAAATATTTACAAAGGACAGAAATATTTGCAATCAGAATAAAATAATATGTAAGGTAAGCTAATCCTAAGGTCTAAAGTCGAGGCACCTCTACACAGACAAGGGGAAATTGAAGAAAAGAAAATCCTTCCTTTATTCTGGCACTTAGCTTGGTCCAGAGATGGTCTTTATGGAATGTGGAATCGAGGCGCTTCTATTTGCACGTCAACGTGTGGAAAATGGCGCCAAGCTGCTCTCTCGCAGCGGGAAAGTTAGTCAGGCAATTCGTGAGCGGTGTTCAACACCAAGGCTCACCGACAATCGTGCAGCTTCTTCGTCTATCACGCCTGCTGATACGCTCTTTCAGGATGGTGCTTCTCCTTCGGTGACATGCACGAGGCTCGGGTCTGTCTCACACAACCAACCAAGAGTCGATGGCCAGCGTCTCGCTTCACCACGTGAGCCAAAATCTCCTCAGCATGAATACGACAATCATACCATCTTCTTCATGCGTCGAAGGAAGGCCATTTTGTCGTGCTGAGAGGAGAGCAAAGCGAGATCATCCGTCCTTGCCACCTTCCTACCATGGCTACAACTGCCCTCCTCACACCGATATCATGTGTTCCTCCTCCAAACTCTCAACTCTGACTGATGTCACAGCAAACTCCCGTTTCCTCCTCCAGGGCGTGGCTTGCTCGAACAAAACCCGGGAAGGCGGGGCCTCCACCCACTCGGCACGTTTGGCTAGCTTCTGACGTCACACCCATCAATCATCAGCCTCGGGGGTGTGACTTCGCCCGCCGTCACCCTTGGAGGCAGGGCTTCTGCCTGCTCGGCATGTTTGGCTCGATTGTAAATGCAAAAACGTAAGAAGAGGTTGTGGGGGGGGGGGGAAATCATATACTGGGGGAACTTATTCTTAATCCCGATCTAAATAACACCACACCACCCCCCGTGTGGTGAAACATAACACTTAAGCTCACAGTTTACTTACTTAATTACATCGAGGTATCTCCTACACATCCATGGACCAAACAACTCTATTCAATCTTAACTTTCCTATGAAATTCCTCCATCTTCCCCCACAAACGCAACAATATATATATATATATATATATATATATATATATATATATATATATATATATGTATACATACATACATTTGAGATGAAGCCTTTGAGGTGTGGAGGGAGTCCCGGACTCATGGAATGGCCCCACGTGGTCCAGATTTAACATTTAACGCCAGTTGACTTTCTTTTCGGGGACACCTGAAATTAATGCTTTGCCACCATGAGTCCACATAGGCCTAGGATTGAAGATATAAAGAATGAAATCAGAAACAGATGTACGAAAATCGATGTGAATGTGAAGAAACGTACAAAGAAACCTTCATACAAGGATTGAGATGCGTTTGTATGTCAGTAACTCGCAATTTGAACAATTATTGTAATAAATATCCCTATGATTCTGGACTTTTGTAACACCCTTATGGACATATTTAATAAACGAGTCAGGACGCATGGAATTGTACAAAGAACAAGTAATTAGTGCCTCTACTCGTGTTCAATGGTGCCACCGTTTCGCCGACTCGGGTCACGAACCCGCCATGTTATCCTCCCCACTGCAGACCCTTTCGATTTACGATGGACTCTCATCAAATGTGGAATGGCTCCTGTACAGAGGAGTCTCCAGAGCTGGGAAAACAAACTGCATTTGGCACAGGCTGCGGGAACAAGGCCAAAACGGGCCGGGCTCAAACAACTGGCCTATACGGCGGTGGCAGTTCGGTTCATCAGAAGCGGGACCCTCGCCGAGACCATCGCTGAGACCCTCGCCGAGACGTCTTCATGGTGCTTTGTCTGAAAATTGGAAAAAGAAAAAAAGGAATGGTGCCTTTGGGCTGAGCACGCTAATTGGAAAAGTTTGATTGTATTGCGGCTTTGATGTTCCAAAGGAAGTCGCCGAGGCAGAAATATCTATCAGAGTTGTTCCCCTTCACTGAGGCGGGTTTCTCCCTCTCTTCCATTTATCATCCTGTCTCCATTATCTTCCACCCCCCCCTCCCTTCCCTTCCCCACCCACACCCTCAACCACAAGCATCCCTCAGCATGTTCTTTTTCAAGGAAGATATACTTTTAAACATTTGTACAAGAATTACCAAGCTACCTTTATGCAACGACGGGTTCAGGTGATGATCATCTCAAATAGTGTGTCTGGGGGAGTGTAGAGTTAAGGAGGGTGGGTGTTGCATTCCCCCCCCCCCCATGATTTTTCCAGGTATTTTGTGATTTGCGAAGCTATCGTGTGCATTTCTATCTACGTTGTTGAAGCTTTATGTCCAAGTTGAAGTTTTGAGGGAGAGGTTAATGGTAATTTTGTGTGTCATTTGAAGTCCAACTGTTTAACCTTTTCCTCTAACGAAGGGATAGGAGAGGGTATTGTATAATCGGTTGGTGTGTCAGTGAGTGTGCGAGTCCGCTCACTTTACTAATCTCACCCGTTCCCGAAGGGATCAGATAGGTTGTTGTACTAAGTCTGTGTCCTGTGTGTCAGTGAGTGTGTGAGTCCGCTCACTTTAGTAGTCTCGCGCATTCCCGAAGGGATCAGACAAGTTGTTGTCATAAGTCTGTCAGTGAGTGTGTGAGTCCACAGATATACTTTAACAAGCCGGAAGGCGACGTGGGTGGCCGCTATATAATTGCATACTAGTCATAGTTTTTGACGGATCGGGCTGGAAATTTTTGACAATAGAGGTTGATTATAGTGCGCATAAAAGCACAAAAGCCGATTTTTGTTTTTCAAAAAAAAAAATACATATAAATATTTTTCGGATTTTTCAAAATTTTCAGTCCCTTTGCTAGGCAACGGTGGTGTCCAGAGCAACGGTGCTCAAAAGCATAGAACTAGATCCTGGTATGAACCTACCTGTGAAGTTTCATCAAAATCGGTTGACTCCTCTGGCCTCCAGAGCTGTCCATTACATACAAACAGACAGACGGAAAACCTGAGAATACCGGTAGTCTAGCGACCACCCAATACAGATGGTCATTCTCAGATCCAACATAATCTTTGTATATACCCGGCAAGGGTCTTCATTGTTAAATGTTCTACGGTTCATTTGTAACATTTATCTAATGTGCGTGGAAGGTTGCTACATAAGATATTTATATAATTATTACAGGTTGACATGACATACATTGATAACCTGTGTATTGTGTGGAAATTATTTTTTATAACAGCAAAGTTAGAACGACGTGGGTAAGGATGATAAACATAGCATAGCATACATCGATTGAAGATGGGAACTCCATCCGTCGGGCTGGCAGGATGGCCTCGAGGTAGCACACTCCCCATCTAACCTGAGTTCAAATCCCAACCGAGCGATAAACTGCCATCCAGGTGTTGCGCAGGTAAGGTGATTCATCAATGTGTGTGTCATTCCAATCTGCCAGTGTCAGTTGGTGGACGTTAAAGACCCCAACGGTCTTGAGCTATCTCCGGCACCCTGAACAAATTACAAATTCCTGCCTGAACTACTGCTGGGAAAACGATGGCAAACCACCGAGTTACAACCCTTGCCAAGAAACTGCTTTGGTTGCACCGACACTCTGTAAAATCGTTTGGAACATCAACATCAGACACTATACATACATTTACAGTAAACGTCATTGTGAAGTCATAATTAACATAACAACGTTTTACTATCGATGTGTGTGAGGGATTGAAGCATGTGCTGCAAATTGCTCAATGATAGTTTTATATAATCAATTCCATTAATTTTCCAATAAAAACCCTTTGTAAAATATCACCACTTGTGCTATGTGAGTGGAAACAAATGTTTGCTTATTCGGCCAAAGCCTTTCATAATTGCAGAGGATGTGTAGTTTGTATTTGGAAGTTGTAAAGGGATGGAAAGATGTGGTTTGGCTCAGTGTGTACTCAGTGAGGGGGCTCAGTGAGGGGGCTCAGTGAGGGGGCTCAGTGAGGAGGATGGGGGGTGGTAGGGGCATCATGTCTGCACTGCACCAACCCCAGTATCGTCACCCATCCACACACAACCCAATATACCCATCGCCCTCCATCTCCAATGCATCCAAGTAGGTACCTATCGAATTCCCATTTAAACTTATCCATCCCCTCCAGTGCCACGACCTTTCCAGCAAATATATAATAAATATATCAGCTGCGTACTTAATAGATGGCCCCAATGTAGAGTACACAAGTCAGGTGTAAAGGTGACCACCCTGCCAATCTGGAGCCTCCAGAGTTTGATTCTACACTGTCAGCACTTGACAGCAAACCTGTAATGGAATATGATGTCATGATCACTAAAACGTAGCAAATATGACCACAAGTATCGCTAAGTGGGGAGCGTACTTGTTGCCAAAATGTCTGGTCCTGGCTATAAATTATATTTTATAGCTGTGCAGAAACTCTGGAAAGAATTTGAAACAGCATCGCGCTTACCTTGTGCAGGCCTTCTTTGTTGCTTTACACAGCAGTTTTGGCGAAAGGAGCATGAGAGGTGTTGATTTATTTATATAATCCTAGCCACCTGGGTTTAGTTGATTAGGTGAGAGCTCATTGGCTATTCCCTCCATTCACAGATGAGAGATGTGGGTGGGTCTTTCTTTATTATTTATGTATTGACTGCTTTTGATGATTGCTCATGGTACGTGCTTGGGAGCCTCATCGGTGTGCATTGCTGTCTGCGCTGTCGCTGATGATTCACCAATGAGTGATGAAACCGGTCCGGGAGCAGAGAGAATGTGCAGCATTGGGATTCTCATGTGTGTATTATGTGTGAACGTCTTTATAGCTGTAGAGGAACTCTGGGAAGGGTTTGAAACACCAAGCGCTTACCTTGTGCAGGCCTTCTTGGTTGCTTTACATAGCAGTTTCGGCTAGAGGAGCATCGGAGATGATATTTACCTCCGCCACGTAAGGTGACGGAGGTTATATTTTCACCCCTTTCGGTCTGTGTATTTCTTTGTTTGTGTACAGGATATCTCTGGATGAATCAGGATGAAATTTTGTGGACAGGTTGGGTGTGTGACAAGGATGAACTGATTCGATTTTGGTGAAGATCCGGATCCGGATCTGGATACGAGAATTATAAAAAATATATATTTCAGTGATTCTTCACCATTGAGAGATTTGGCCAAAACAGATATCATACTGTATAACACGATATTTCAAAAATGTATATGTTCTCATGGATCAGGCATTACTTAAGGCCAGGTCACACCTTGACGTTTTAGCCAATGTATGCAGATTTTTTAATTTTTTTTCTAAAACGCTGGCACACGTTGAATACGTTATGGGTAAGTTTTGATAACATTGAGAGCACGCTGAAAAACACTGCCATACATCGTTGTGCGTTGGCTTTAAACGTTGTACTTTTTGGTTGTCCTCAAATTTTTTCATGCTTGAAATTTCACGACGTATGACTCACACGTTCCACTACGCTGGCCACAAGTTGTATACACGGTCTGCGATCGTTGACAGACGTCAACACATGCTACTTGTAAGTTAATCATAAGTTGAGACACGCCGAGGTAATGTTTAGCGTACCCGAAACTTATTTCTAACCTATGATTAACGTGTTGTTGGCACGTTACGCGATCGTTGCCACACATCGACAGACGTTACTTTTAAGTTACTCATAGGCTGAAAGACTTCGGTATAATGGATCGTCCTTGCGTCAGCGTCCACGGCCACGGCCAGGACACTTATTTGCAGCATTCTTCAAACTTTTCTTCGGCATGACGAGGATGTTCACACTTCGATGTCTAGCTTGGCTATGATTCCAATTGTCCATCGGCAGCGTCTATTTAAAATAGTCGAGTTTGAGCGTTTTAACACGTTCAGAAGAAACGCTTCAAATTTCAAAACCCCAGCATCAAAAAACAAAGGCGAGTGACAGCAATTTAAATCGTTCATTGTAAACAATGAAAATAGGTGAGTGGTACCGTTTAAAAGTCGTTGAGTGCAAAAAAAATCCAATTGTTGAGCGCAAGCGTCTACTTTCAATAGTGGAGATGCAGCCATTTAAATCGTTGAGTGGCAGCCTCTGAATAGCAAACCCTACGTCAGCGGCAAAGATAAACTGCCGCACGATATGGATAAGTTCGGCTATCGTTGGGCATAGTTTGTGAACGCTGGCTTCACGATAATTATTCGTTGGTATATCGTATCTATAAGTAATCAAAGCGCTCGATGCACATTATTGGTTCATTGTGCATTTGTCCTACCCGTTATGAATATACCGAAATCGTAAAAAGAAGCTATAGCTCATTGTTGAAAAAGCCCCGTAAAAAAATTAGCCGCGAAGAACTTCGAACAATGGTGAAAAGATGTCTCCTACCCGTGGACACGCGGACGCAAGGACGATCCATCATAACCCACACCCTCCCCCTCACACTCACCTACTACTGCCAACATGAACAAACTACTACTAATACTAATACTGATACTGATACTGATACTGTTACTGCTGACATGGACATCGACTCAAAAAGGACTCGAAAACACTGTTGGGTTCCCCTTTTATGAACACCATTTTTATATACCAATTCCCAAAACCGCTGGGAACACGTCTTTATATGGCAGTTGTAAGCTAGAAACACGTTCATTTTTTTTTTTTTTTGTCGACCGGAAGACGTCATTGGAATACGTCTACATACATCGATGTGTGTTGGGACTCCGTAAAGAATTGGTTCAAAGCACGTCAATCATAAGTTAGAAATAAGTTTCGCGTAAAAAAGACATTACCGCGACGCGTTTCGACTTATGAGTAGCTTATAACTAGCCTTTGTGGACGTGTGTAAGCGTCCACATATCGTGTGTAAAACTTATCCCCATCGCATGCGGAACGTGTGTCATACGCCGAGTACGTCGTAAAATTTTGAACATGTTTATTTCTTGACGTACTCTACTTACTACGACGTATGATAGCGTACTTTAGCGTTCTACTCACGTATACCAAACTTACAAATACCGTATTTGACGTGCCCCAACGTTTTAGACACATTTTTCTTAGGTTGGCATTCGCTGGCAAGATCGCCAAGGTGTGACCGCGATGTTGACACTTCCATTTCTACGGCAGTTATGATTTGAATCGTTGTGCGTCAGCCCTTTAATAGGCTACGTCACGACATCGTCGGCGATGCGTGCAATGTGCTATGCCTAAGTTAGACTATTGTTGGGCATCGGTTGTGTAGGCCGACAACAGGTTCAGCATTCGTTGGTATAAGTTATCTATAACACAACGAAACGTTCTGTGTCCGTTACCAATGCGTTATACATCAGACCAAGTCGCTATGAATACGTCCGAATCTTTAAAAAAAAAACATCAAAAGTTCAACGTAAGCCTGCGTTTTAGATACATTTTAATACGTTGCTATCGCTGGCTAAAACGTCAAGGTGTGACCGGGCCTTTAGCGGGGGTAAGCGCTCTACCGAGTGCCATTTTAGTTTATTTCACCCTAGCCACCTGGGTTTAGTTGATAAGGTGAGAGCTGATTGGCTATTCCCTCCATTCACAGGTGAGAGATGTGGGTGGGTCTTTCTTTAATATATTTAAAAATCGGGCCTTAAGGTTGTCTGCTGGGATTTGCCACCAAAAATAGGTATTTGCTTTCTTCTCCGAAACGACACACACAAATTCGATGAAACTTGACCACAACCTTCATCACTTGTGATGCACCAAAATTTGTTTGTGCAATTAAAAAAAAAATAAAGGTCTATGGCATTTTACAGAGGGGGGGTTGCCCCCCAAAATATATATTTTTTATCACATTAGTTCATTGGTACATTTTGCTGATTCCGCCCCACATTGACTTCCTCCTCAGTATCATTATTCTACCAGGTGAGCGCCCATGGGTATTGCCCCTATTTTTGTGGTAGCACTGACCCTTGTATGTAATTTTTTTTGCCAATCACGTTTCCCTGAGAGTATTAAGAATCAACCACATTGTTAAGTGATATCACGTGGAGACGAGATCATGCAGGGTGTACAGGTTACTGCTTCCTGAAGGTAATTCATGCGACTGCTGGGTTTTTACTGACAGTCCAACAGCAACATGGCAAATCTCAAGGCGAGCTGGCCAGAAGCTTTGAATCCAATCCAGCCGCGTGTGAATAAACAAGTTTAGGTGTGGCAGGCCATATAGAAAGAAGGACCTGCTATCAAGGATATCTTCCATGGTGTTCAAAGTAAATTGTTAAATTAATGAAATGCCATTAGAAACTTTGTGTGAATGCATCACAGGTTCACCAACCAACAACTTGGAGATAGGACCACCGGTCTTCCACAACTAATTTTAACTGATGGTGTGACTCACAAAGAGTAGAACTTGCACTGCTTCCATGTAAGCCACTCCTTTCGATGAAATATAATCCATTGCATTATTAATGCCACCCAGATTGGGTTGGCCCAATGCGCATGCAGTCCCCATCTAAGAATTGGAGCAAAACATAAACTCATGAATACAAATCTGAAGTCAGATAACCGTGAAACTGAGTGACATTTTAATTTCTCTCAAGGAGAGGGTCATTGTTTATCATGCCGGGATTTTCTCCACCCTGCTGATGAAGGCCAGCACGCGGTGCGACCGGTGTTTCGGCCTCACGGTAGGCCAGGTCCGCGTATTCGTGTGCCTGGAAGCTGATGATTGCTCGGTCATGGCTTCCTGCTTTAATCTCCTGGTGGGCCAAAGCAATCTTATCATGCATTCTCCAGCAGCACTAGGCCGTGCTTCCGTGGCTGATGAGAGGCCGGAGATTGCGGTGCAATTTTGTGGCATCGTTATGAATGTAAAACAGTTCGTCTTCCTCATCAAGATGTTGGAAGATGTCAAACAGTTTGACGGTATCTGGAGAGGCAAGAAAATAACAAAAATAAATACTATTAAAATCTATTTCAAGCCTAACTATGTGTTAACAACGTAGGAACCAAGATGGCCGAACATCACCTTCCTTTGCTGTGGATTTGATGTAAGCTGGAGTAAAATAAATTATTTATCATCAAATTAATATCCTTCTGGAGAACAAGGGAAAGAGATTATCGAAAAGAATGCTACAGGTGGTTCCGTCTATTTGTGCGCAATTACCTTTCGACAAAAAGTGCTTCATTGTTTCTCAGCTCGCTCTTAAATGGACATTGTTGATTTAAGATATATATATATATATATATATATATATATATATATATATATATATATATATATATATATATATATATATATATATATATAGTATGAACGAAATCGGTGTCATCCATTAACTGCTCGAAATTAAATGATATATTTGGCAAACCCACGGAATATCAGTCAATCAATGCAAGACTTGGATATATCTTTACAAATGGAAGGACAAGGGGAAACCAGACATCACCGTGCTCTCATCAGACAGCAGAACGCAGCCTGGAAGATGATCAAAAACAATAGGCAAAACCAGAGGAAAATAAACAAGTCCTTTTCCTACGTTAACAAGTGCAATATTGAAGAATTTACAAATAAATTCATATCGTCACTCATCTCAATGTTCTGAACTCTCCCAGGAAGCTGTGACGACACAATGGAAAAATAGAAGAAAACATGCTTACATTGATTTTGGAAATGCCACATAGCTTTATCTCCGAGGCTTCTCTCAGCACTTCCAAACCCCTTTGTCAGACTTCTCCACATGAGCGAAGATTCCCAGTGATTTCTTTTCAGCCAATTAACTTCAACATATGCCACCCATAGGGGGTGTCTCTTTCTCACTCTCTCTCTCACTTCTCTACTCTTACTCACTCACTCTCACACTCCCCCCCCTCTCTCCCTCTCTCACTTCTCAACTCTTCTCTTCTCTTACAGTCTCTCCCCCCCCCCTCTCTCCCTCTCTCACTTCTCAACTCTTCACTTCTCTTACAGTCTCTCCCCCCCTCTCTTCCCCTCTCATCTCTTCTCTTCTCTTACAGTCTCTCCCCCCCTCTCTCCCTCTCTCACTTCTCAACTCTTCTCTTCTCTTACAGTCTCTCCCCCCCTCTCCCTCTCTCACTTCTCAACTCTTCTCTTCTCTTACTCACTCACTCTCACAGTCTCTCCCCCTCCCCCTCTCCCTTCTCAACTCTTCTCTTACTCACTCACTCTCACAGTCTCTCCCCCCTCTCTCTTCTCTTACTCACTACTCACTCACTCTCACAGTCTCTCCCCCCCCTCTCTCTTCTCTTCTCTTCTCTTCTCTTCTCTTCTCTTCTCTTCTCTTCTCTTCTCTTCTCTTCTCTTCTCTTCTCTTTCTCTCTCTCTCTCTCCCATCGAATGTTATCACTAAGAAATATAATTGCCCTTTGCCAAAAAAAATCTCCTTCTTACATTGCCAACTCAGTGTGGGAGTTTTGAAAATGCATGAACTTCACTTTCTGAATAATCCTCCATAATCTCCTGATCTGTTATCATGTAACTTTCCTTTTTCGTTTGCTGGATAACACGATGAAATGACAATGAATGGTACAGTGGTATTGAAGAAACTCAAAGTTTCATGATAAATCTGTTGCACAGTTACAAGAATTATTACGGAGCAATTCCAGAAATGTGGGTTACGTATGGTGTTTCACGGGATGCCTACTTTGAAGGGGAAAAAAGTGTCTGTACTTTTACAGGTGAGCAAAATAAATATATGTGTCTAAATTAATTATGAAAACTCAAGTAACTGGAACAGATTTTTGGTCCAAATATTGTACAGTATACCAAATTTTAAGCAAATGGAGGATATAATGGTGTATGGTTTGTAGAATCATCTTCATAATTTAAGTGCAAGCATGACTTATCAATGCTGGCAGCTGACCACTATGTTAATTAGGTGTTATTATTTCTGAAATGTGTCACCTGCTGGTCGTTCAAGACAATTGACTTGAAAGACCAGCAGGTGAACGTTTCTGATGCTAAAGATTATGATCATACGAGTTCCCTTTCAAGGACCTTCATTGCAGGAGAACTCCATTGGGTTAATCAAGTTCACGCAATGGTTACTAACCCTATGGTTATTTGTCCATGATCGATCTTTTTTAAATGCTGAGTGTCAAGCAAGGAAGCAGCACATACCATTTTAAAGTCTTTGATATGACTCGGCCGGGATTCAGACCAGCAACCTCCCAAACTCGGATTGGCCTTTTTTGTGAGCCTTTTATAGCGAACGCAGTGAGCTTCATAGTTAACGTGTGCACGTGAGAGAATAGGAAACAACAGCAACAACAACAAAATACCCCTGGCTATTTGGAATCCGCGTCGTTGGATATGACCTTTTGCTTCCGGTTGTTGTTGTTAAACGCTGTGCGGTGTATAAACACGATTGGGTTTTATTTCTATCTTGTGAATATTACTTAACGTGTGCACATGAGAGAATAGGAAACAACAAAAGCAACACAATACCATGGCAATTGTGAATCCGTGTCGTTGCCTATGACCCTTTTGCTTCCGTTTTTTTTTTTGTTTCCGGTTTTTGTTATGGGGAATGATGCGTCCCGGGAGATAAAGGCATCGTCGGAGACATGAAAGACCCAAATAATATCAGACATGGTGTATATTTCCTCCACTGATTTTAATAAAGATGTCTCCCGCATCATGAAAAAATAATTTTTAATCATGATTTACGTTATTTGATCGCTGATCCCGAATCCAAGCCGAAGTAACCGGAAATTGCGTATACAGTTGTGAACAAGTTATAGGTAAAGTCAGAAGCGAATGTAAGAAGAATTCTACGTTCGCTTCTAGGCTTTGCCTATTCCATATTCGCCTAATATAGCCTAATATAACCCTTGTGACCCTAATATAGCCTTTTGTGAAGGGATACCTCTACATAGGTCCAATTACATGAATATAAAAGAAAACTGAGACAAATGATAAAGGAAGTCATTTGGCCCATCATGCCTTCATTATATCCACACTATTTACTGGTATTCTGTGTGTGCTGGTATTTGGGCTGGTGTTACTGGTATTTATTTTTACGAGTGCATGCCCGTACGTGCAAAAAAAAACAACAAAAAAAAAACTTTCAAACCGCGTACCACAAACAACAACAAATTATGATGTAACACACACACACACACACACACACACACACACACACACACACACACACACCTGGAATTATAGATAGATGAAATGAGGTCAATGAGATGACAAATGAAGGGGTTGAATGCAGACTGCAGAGCAATGAGTAAGGAAACCCGTCGTTGTGAATCGTTTTTACCACCAAATTGAGATGGATTTCGTTGGCAAGCGCCAAGCATGTCGAGTCGAGCTGAATTCCTTAACACTTCCAAAGGCCACAACATTTTGACAATTGGAAGCAAAAAAAAGTTGTGCACTTTCTTTGATAAATTATTTTCGGAACAATTTTTCTTCAACTAATAAATAATAATAAAAATTGACTCCATGTACATTGTACACACCTTTATCTCGTTAGCACCTCTTCATAAACAACATCGCTGAGGTAACGGCGCTTCTTCTTTGTTTCCTCGTCCAGAGCAAGAATGGGGAGGCTACTGGATCGGCCAACGTTTTGATAAATTATTAGTTTTAATGGACAATTATTCAATTAGCGCAAACGTATTTTGCCTTTTCGCAAGGAAAAACACGAAGAGAAGAGAAGAGAAGAGAAGAGAAGAGAAGAGAAGAGAAGAGAAGAGAAGAGAAGAGAAGAGAAGAGAAGAGAAGAGAAGAGAAGAGAAGAGAAGAGAAGAGAAGAGAAGAGAAGAGAAGAGAAGAGAAGAGAAGAGAAGAGAAGAGAAGAGAAGAGAAGAGAAGAGAAGAGAAGAGAAGAGAAGAGAAGAGAAGAGAAGAGAAGAGAAGAGAAGAGAAGAGAAGAGAAGAGAAAAAACCCGTTCGTGCAAAAAAAAAAAATAATTACTTCCTGGTTCGGAGCATACCAGCTCATTCTCATGTAACCGACATTTATGCACCGTCTAATATGAAAACGATCATAACTTGGGGCATTGTGTTTATCTATAAATGCGCATAAGAAATCGAGAAATTATTAGAATACAGTAAGTCATCATTATCCGGACGTCCGTACCTTGTAACCCGTAATGGGGAACGCGGCTGAGCTTCCCTTCCCCCATCGGCCACGCCCACGCAGCAACGTGGCTTGTCATTGGTTGGTAAATAAATGGCCATAACTTGGGAAGCACTTGTCCGATTAATATCAAACCTTGAAAAGGCACATACTCAGGTCCCCAGCAATATATCTGGCAAGTTTAAATTAGATCGGACCAGTGGTTGGTGAGAAACAGCGGTCACACACACACACACACACACACACACACACACACACACACACACACACACACACACACACACAGATTGCTGGAATTATAGATAGATTATGATGAACCACACTATGTTACAGAACATCAGTGCTGCCAAAGCAGTTTCTTGGCAAGGGTTATACTGGGCGGTTTGCCATTACCTTCAAGTAGTTATATTAGAGCAGGAACTTGGAATTTGGCCAGGGTGCAAGAAATGGCTCACCTACTCTTTTTTGAAGGACACCATGAGATCTTTAATGTCCACCAACAAATGCCAACAGATGGGACGCCCAGTTTAACATCCATCCAAGGGACAGCACACACATTGATGAATCACCCTACCTGTGAAACACCTGGATGCCAGTTTTGGGCCAGGATTCAAACCCAAACGAGACGGGGTGGAGGCAAGTGTGCTCACCTCTCGGCCATCCTGCCATCCATATTCTGGAGAATATTCTGTCTGGAGAAGTCAAAAAAAAGATTCTCCCAACCATCAATAAATGGTCCTGCCACAGTGAAAGTGGGCACAGGTGTTAGTCCTTTCCGTGTAATTTCCCGCAGGTGTTACACATTCCTCCCACCTGTGGGGTGAGTTTCCTGATGCTTCTGGAATGCAGATTTTTTTTTTAAAGGGAAAAACACCTTTTGACTACCATTGGTACACACTTCATTTGTGAACATCAAATCAGCACGATTAATTATAATCATAACACCTCTGCACCGAGACACTGCAGATTAAACAATCGATCTTTGAATAATCATATTAAATATCAAAATATAGTGAAAATGGAGACCATTCCTCTTTCACATTGATCTAATCTACAGGCAAAGAAATTTGCCAGGGTACCAGCGCATTAATACCCAATCCTATTTCATGACATGTTGTGGGATCTTTAACATTCACCGGCTCAATGATGATAGGACAGCCGGCTTCACTTCTTCATGCAAAGGGAAAGCATGCTCCCAGGTGTATCTCCCCCTCCTCCTCCTCCACCCTCTCCTCTGGGCACCACCTTAGAATTGGAGTGATAAGATCAATTTCACTTCAATTGGAATCAAACTCAGGTTAGACAGCTCAATGGTGAGGATGCTAACAGGTTGTGTTTCCTTGTCCCCCTCATCCCAAAATGACAGAGCAATCATGGGTTCAGAGCTCATACCAGTTATTTTGGGGGGTTTTCTTGCTGGTACTTTTACGAATCAGTTTTTGCTGGTTCTGGGTCGGGACGGGATGAGCAAAAGGATCTTACCCATGATGCTATTCCTTGTGGAATCCTTCAAAAATGAAGAGAGCAAAATGCCATTGAAGACAGTGCGCAGTGCGCGAGCCAGTAGAGGGATCCGCATGCAGCGGACCCTGGATAACTGTGGTGGCATGAAGCATGCAGTGAAAAGTCTTCTTGTCCGTGACACATAGCATATTGCAAATATTGAAAGGATCAGCCTGATGGGGTTCCATAAATTTGGATGTGCACAACCCAACAAGTGGAGTCTTACCAAGAGCTACTCATGCTGTTTCATTCAACCCATGAATGGTGCAGGAAGAATAGGATCTGTCGCAGACATCCCAAAAACCAAGTAGGATCCAATAAGGAAAACACTCCAATAAATCTCCGGCACACAAAACGTTTTGTCCCAATATCTCTACAGGAAATATCATAAGGCAGGGGTGATGGTGGCGGTTACTTTACTTTGTTATACTTTAAACAATTTGAGCCAAAGCGAAGGCCAAAGTGCTTAAACCAATCAAATAGCATGGTGTCGTGAATCACCATGACAATACGTTTCTGCAGTATCAGCGACCTTGAACAGCTGGACCTCTTCGCACAGAATAGAGTGAAAACGGTTTGCTTGAGGCCGAAACAAGTACCAGATCCTTGGAGCAATTGTTGAGATGACCAATTGAAGGAGGTCAACATCTAATTGAAATTCAGAGATGCTCCAAACACGTTGATTAGTTGGGAAGATGTTGTCTCAAAAGATATTTGGGAACTATGTGTCGAACCTCACTGTGAATCAGAGCCTATAGCATTGTTGTGGGAATGCCTAAAGGGGATAACTTTGCATAGTATAGTGATAGTTATTTCCTATATTGCATGTGTTATCATAAGCGTTAGGCAATTTAATTGTGAAATTGGATATTCTTTGGTTTATGCATTGAAAGATGGTGCCCCCCCCCCCATGTGTGTCTAAAACTGCTATCGGATCGGATCGCTAATTAGTGTGAACAGACATACGGCACCAATTAGCGCGTCGCACCGTTTGACTCGGTTGTTCCATTGGAGTACAGTATTGTGGTAAACAGGCCCATAATCCGGCTTGGAGCATCATTATCAGTTGGCCGACGTCACTGCTTTGACGCAATTTGTCGGGATTCAGACCCGCCAACTAGGCCGACCCGACGGCCACAACAGTATCATTTCAATTCCCCTGAGTAATGGGTGAAGACCAAATATTATTGCTGAATGACAGTTGAGCAGTCCCGTTTTGTTATTTTTTTCTTTAATATGGTCTCAGGCTCATGGAGAAGCTGTTACAGAAATCATGCAAAACACATGCACACAGAGACATGAGACAACACTGGTCGAGAGGAGTCGAGAGGTACACACATGTGCCTCTAATCTGTCAAGTCTAGGTTCGAATCCGGACCCAGCTATAAACTATCATCCCAATGTTTCACAGGCAGGGTGATCCATCAATGCGTGTGCCGTCCATCGGATGTATGTTAAACTGGGGGTCCCATCTACCATCATTAGGTGGTGAACGTTGAAGATCTCACGATGTCCTTCGCAAAGAGTATGCGAGTTATCGTGGCACCCTGAACAAGTTCCAAGTTCCTGCCCTGACGTGCAGGGCCCCTGCGACAGTGGCACAGTCTCAGCAATTGTGCAGCCAGCTGAATTAGAATGGAAGCCGAGCCCAATATGCGTTCGCAAACAACAGCCGGACAAACTGTAACTTTGGGTGACGTTGCATAACTTCCCAGAGCACTCTCGATGGCAGCAAAGCCATCTCGGGACGTTGCTTTTGTCTCTGCAGTCAGTGTGGCAATTACCAAGAAATATCACCCTCCCCCATGGGATGACAATCCATGGGGTTTGTCCATGTTCTATCCTCTAAATGCTGAGTGTCAAACAAGGAAGCAGTAGATAGCGTTTTAAAGTGTTTGGTCTGACTCGATCGGAGTCAGAATCGAACCACCGACTCACATGGGATGCCCTCACCCGAATGCCACGGAGTCTGATATTTTCGATGGAAGAACGGAATCCTCCGGCTCGAATCACCGTGCCGAGACCGCTGCGGCCTGCAGGAAAGGCATGCGTCGGGAATGTGAGCGAGACACCGCAGTTTTCCAAAGAGATGTGAATGTGAACTTTGAGACATAAATCAAAACATGTCAGAGAGACAAGTTATGGATGAGGCGACAGGCCAATGATGTATTTCACAACTAGATGGAAGACTTCCCGTGGATTCTGCCAGGGTCTAATAAATTAAACATGAATCAAGAGAACAATGTCATAAACGTTTTCTGAGCGGTTTGAAATATCTACAAAGTAAACATTGAGACACATCAAATTCAACAGGATGAAAATATCAAACAAACGGTTGTCGTGATTCGCAGTTTCATTAAAAGTTTTGCAATTTCTCTCGTGCTTTTCATGTATATTTATTTATTTAATATTCCAGAAATGCTCGCTGTGACCAGAATTCCAGGTACACCAGGTACAGTAACAATCTGTACTTGAGTAAATTGCCCGTGCTTGTTTGAATGGTGCGGTTTGATGGAGTTTTAAGGTTTCCTGCATATTCATCATGGCTGCGCTGAACCCTCACAATGAGTGATTGTGTGTAATAAAGCTCGGACAATGTATTACGTCCGGTCATTTCATCAGAGGGAAATATAACCTCCTCGCTATTTCATACAAACCCTCATTCCAGACAAGAGATCGCATAAACACATTGAAAATGCCGGATGAATATTGAGTAGGGGGTGTCCGCTTGCTTGCTCTCGAGCTGACGAATGAAGTTGAGAGAGAGGTGACGCAAGGACGGCTCACCGGTTCAAAGGAGAATTGGGCTTTTTCAAGATATTACAAAAAAAAAATAGATGAATATGGGTGGTTGGGATGGTAGGGAGGTAGAAGCATGCATGGGAGGTGGGAAGGGGATTGAGTATGCTTGTGTAGGACCAGTTGATTGGTGCAAAGTAGTGTGTGTGGAGTCAGATGGGACAAAATTCCAATGGCAAGAAAGATGGACAAAGATGGCCCCTGTTTGAATATATCTAAACATAATTATATATTTATACATATACATACATCATTCTCCTCTGTCCTTTTGTTCATTTCAAGTTGCCTGCAAGAGCATCAACCAGGCAACCCTCTGGTGCATACGTTCATGATGCTGAATGTGTAACGAGCACCGAGGAGGTGAAACGAGGTGGGGAGGGAGGGAGATATTTCCCCACATTAAACTCTACGAGTAATGCAACCACTTATTTAATGGTCCCCTTTATTCCATCCTTCATGTGGGGTCAGCCGGGTAAAGTTTGTGGCCCAGGTCTCTGACGAACCAGCTGGCCAGGCTTGATGGTCCACTTAACGTGGAGGAAAAGTGGAATTTGTTGAGAGTGTCAGCAATAACTCACCTATACCCTACAAAAACCACAACAGCTAATGTTACAGACAGAACACTTGGATTAACGGCTATCAAAGGGACAGGACACTTTGTAATGGAAAGCAATGTCTGCGAAACACCAATCCGACAGTTTATAGTCGGGTGGGGAATTGAAACCAGGCAACACAGTTTAAAGGTAAGCACACTTACTACCTCTGTATATGCCACCTGTTGGACGTCACCATGCCTTATTACCTATCCCTTATACCCGAAAATTGGGGCCACAGTATGCAGATAGGTCGTGTCATCATGTGGCAGAAGGTGCAACCTTAATGCGAAGACCTGTTGCAGGATGAAAAGATAGAAATGTCTATTTCTGCATCTTCTTTCCTTGCACACTTTGGCCTTTTCCAACTTCTCATCAGGTGCCATGGTGTTTTTGTTCGAGGAGTTGCACTGACAGAGGATGTTGTTGGGACTGTCGGCCAGCCAGGGCCTCGCGACGTATCATGATGTAAGAGATGAGCAATAAATTAAACATATCATGTAAACTCACTCTCACTATGCCAAAAAACTTTCTCTTTCTTTATTCGCTTTGACTCTTAGAGGATGTGTGCGGTGCTGCTTGTCGGTGGCCTTCAAGTGCCCATCCGGGGCACTGCATCAGCAGCACACCTGCGTCAACCGGCAGCCAAAAAGCCTGCACACGAAGGGAAGTGCCCATCCGCACAAGTTGTGTTGAGAATATGGTGGTGAACCGTCTCTTCAAACCGCTGCCATTCCTGTTTGTGCCAACTTCTGGAATGGAGGGAAAGTTATTGATGAACTGCAAGTGATTGGGTAGATGTTGGTCCTGAGGGAGGTGTGCACCGAGAATGGAGTGATTACACCCTGACGTCCACAATTATATTCCTATATGGTTCCTGTATAAGTGCCAGCATCTCCTATGGCCCCCAAGGGATGTTAGCACTTCCGAGGCTAATTGGTGCCAGACTCCATGGAATGGTACATCGACGTCGAGGGCAGAAACTCTCACCTCTCCAGGTCTTGCACGCACGTTAGGATCAGGGCCTATGACTAGGTATCGGGTTTAAGGTTTCAAGTGGAACCCAAAGCAAACAAGGAAACACTCACAGACATGTTACACAGAAATGAACCAACACATATACACACACACACCTAATGTCATGATGCTTTGGCTCGAGCTCGAGTCGATTCCACGTTTGACAACGAAGCCCTTTTCACACCCACTACCCCCAAAAAAGGATCGTCTCTATATACCTGGTGTTGGCTTAATGGTTAGGATGGTGGGCTTTGGATCCTAGGTTCCTGAGTTCAAATCCTGTTTCGAGGTCGGCAAATTGAGTGCCAGCTTGCTGGTATCCTGTGTCGGAGTGGCGACCCGTCCAGGATTGTGCCCAATAGCCAAGGAGACTGCTTAGGCAGCACCAACGTTCTGCACAGAGTATGGTCCCAATCTCCTCTCCTCCTCTATATACCGATTGAACCACTCTTAATAGAATCGATTCCGGAGCTTAAAGAAGCGAATTTTTTTGTTTGCATGTTAACAATGAAAAACAAAAATAAAGAAGCCAATGCTGTAAATTTGGCTTTTCAACATTCACACAAAATGAGGAAGACCTGAAATATGTGCTTCTGATTGAGTCATCGTTCGATAACCTCAGGTTAGAGCTGTGGAAGTGTGTTATGAGTGTGTTGTGAATTTTCCTTTGTTTTGGTAATTATATGTACAATGATGCAGTTAAGACTCCAAGCTCATGGAGGAGTTAAATAACAGCAGGCAGCAGGTTCACAAACATAACATTTGGTATTGCAGGTGGGGAGGCTGGAAGGAGTGAACATTCACAAGGAGAAAAGGAGGAATAACAAAAACAAAATGAACTCGAGGGGGAGCACTCGGGAGAGTGCAAAACCTCCGTCGTCAATACTGCTGGGTCACTCAAGTGAACCTTATATCTTATTCATTAAATATGATGTCAACAGTGCTGACGGAGTTATAGTTCTTTTCTCCAACATTTTTTTTTGGTGGAGGGGGGGGTGGAAATCACTTAAAACATGTAGAAATGCAAAAAAAAAGAAATCGAAATTTTGTTGAAAAAAAAGTTGCAAATAATTTTTTTCTCTAAATTTTTGAGGGGGGGTTGGAAATCACTTAAAAGATGGAGAAATGCAAAAAATATTTTTTTTTTCTCTAACAATTTTTTTTGGGGGTGGGCGGTTGGAAATCACTTAAAACATGTAGAAATGCAAAAAAAAAAAATTCTCTAACAATTTTTTTGGGGGGGGTAACAATTTTTTTGGGGGGTTGGAAATCACTTAAAACATGTAGAAATGCAAAAAAATTACTTTTGGGGGGTAACAATTTCTGGGGGTTGGAAATCACAAAACATGTAGAAATTCAAAAAAAATTTTCTCTAACAATTTTTTGGGGGGGTTGGAAATCACAAAACATGTAGAAATGCAAAAAAAAAATTTTTTTTTCGCCGACAATTTTTTTGGGGGGGGGGGGAATTTTGGGGGGGGTTAGAAATCACTTAAAACATGTAATGCAAAAAAAATTCTCTATTTTTTTTTGGGTGGGGGGTAACAATTTTTTGGGGGGGTTGGAAATCACAAAACATGTAGAAATGCAAAAAAAAAAAAATTTGTTCTCTAACAATTTTTTTTGGGGTGGGTGGGGGGACCAAGTCCAAAATTTAGTGGCATGATCCTTGGACCATACCTAACCCCCCCCCCCACCAAGTTTCGTCGAAATCTGTCGAGGAGTTTTTCCGTAATACTGTTCACAAACAAACAAACAAACAAACAAACAGAAAGGGGTGAAAACAGTAACCTCCATCCATCTTCGAAGATGGCGGAGGTTAAAAATCACACATTGAGTGAGTGACACTTGGTGAAACGGAACAGCACTCGGTAGAGCAAACATCTCCGCCAGGCTCAATCGTTTAAGTTTCGTATCCCACTGATGGGTTGGATCTGAATCCGGACCTGAACCAAAATCGAATTGGCTTGTTGTTGTCACCTGCCTAACTCATCCCACCAAGTTTTGTCATAACTCGTCCACTTTTTGAGATCTCATGCGATACATAGTTGTTGGTCCCATCTGTCAGTGGTGAAGAATCGCTTGAAAAATTAATTATCGGATCCGGATTCGGATCTTCACAAAAATCCAATCAATTCTTCCTCGTCACACACCCAACGTGTCCACCTCGTTTCATCCGAATCCGTCCGCAAACTTTTTGAGATATCGTGCTATATCGCTTTTTGCCCCCAATCTCTCAATGGTGAAGAATCAGTTGAAAATGAAATAACTCTCATATCTGCACCCGGGTTCGGATCTTCACCAGAATTGAGTCAATTCGTCCTTGTCACACACCCAAACTGTCCACCAAGTTTCGTGTGAATCCATCCACGACCTTTTGAGATATTGTGCGATGCATCGTTTTAGGCCCTGTCAATGGTTGGTGAAGAATTGCTTCAAAAATTCTCAGATCCGGATCCGGATTCGGATCTTCACCAAAATTAAGAGTTGCTGTCCTTGGCTCGTCAACTACACACACAAAATTTCAGAACGATTGCTTGAAAACTACGGACAAAGCTCATATGACAAACACACAAACAGACGGACGAACACTCCAGACCAACATGCTTCCAAAAAAAATGGCCTGCAGAGAGGAACCGACTGGGAAATGGAATCAACGTGTGCACAAGAGATCACAGGTGTGCACAAGAGATCGCAGGTGTGCACAAGAGATCGCAGGTGTGCACAAGAGATCGCAGGTGTGCACGCATGATGGCATGAGGTGGTGATGCTGATGGAACAGTGCATTTGAAAGACCGAAGTGAGGAGGAGGAGGAAGAGACAATGGACAATGGGTGGGGCAACCAATCTGGACCTTGAGAGAGTGAGCAGGTGAGCATTTAGAGAGGACCCTGAGAGGGCAGGAGGAGCAAGACCAGTGCCAGTTTTGTGCAATCGTATCTTGTTCCGAGAACATTTTGAACGTGGCATGGGACATCGCGAGGTGCATTGTGGGTTTGGCAGAAAAAGTTAACACCATCTGATTGTGAAAAGCAAAACGAATCGACTTGTACATGAAATGCGTATTTTATATTCAATGCGCACGGACACAGCGAGTGTTACTTTCACATTCGCTGCACACGATCTAATGTGACGTGACGCAATTTATTTGTGACGTCAGAGCGCCATCTACAGAACAACAACATATTACAATCACACCGGCTGAAGTTAATAATAATAAGTTAATGGATACAAACACACACAGTTACCTTACAAGGAATTTCAACACAGGAGGAGGCCAACAGGCCTAATCAAAGCTGACGGAATGGTTGCTAACATAATGTTCATAACCCATTCTTGATCCTTTTTGAAAGCTGAGGATTAAGCAAGAAGGGAGCATGCACCATTTTTTTTTTAAAGTGCTTGTTGTGACTCAGACAGGGTCAGGTTTGAACCACCAACCACCCAGTCTCAGTGCAGACACTCTCACCATCACACCACCGAGTCAGGGTTCCACGTCGGCCTGTTGCTTGATTTGTTTCTTCCTACCTGGCGCCTTTAATAATTCAGCGATTCATTTTGCCCCCATGGATCCACCATCAGCCTGCAACTGGGCTGTTTTCTGTTGTAATCTTCTTGACATCAAAATGCACCATTATTGCAGGATGCTCAGAACGACCAAAGTTTACGTTGACCTAGAAAAAAGCAAAAGCAATGTTTGCAATTTTCCATGTGGGTCAGATATTTTGTGGCCTACTACTACTACTACTACTGCTACAGCAACTAATATGACTACTAGTACAAAGACTAAAAATGAGAGTTCATAGAACATCTTACCCCATGTGATGTTCAAATATATATTTCAATTGAAATGAAATAATGATTTTAAAGATCGTATACAAAAAACAAAATCTAGAAGTTTCATGCCATTGATGCATTGGCTTACACACCACCTTATTTACCAAGTGCAAGTCTTGCCAAACAGAATGGTTTGGAAAGTGGCAAAACGGTGATTTGTATTCGACAGTGTTCAAGTACTGTATATGATTCAATTTAAATACAATAAAAGGCTATAAACGCCATCGAAAAAAACAATTCAGAAGTTTACCGCCGTCGATGCAGCATCTTGTACACCACCCGATTTAACACGTTACATTAGTTATTCATGCCGGTTGTATGTGTCCTTTATAACATCCCGAAAGAGAGTAAATTTCCTGTTTGGAATGATTTATTAATATTGTTTCATTGCCAGACAGGCAGACCGAGTATAATAGTTGTTGTACTCGCTCTCTGCGATGCGTGATCGGGTCGAATTCAGAGCCAGTGTACGATAAAACTGCAGGTTCATTCCCCGATTCATGATCCAATTCGTGTTCAATATCGAATGTTCAATTGAAAGGAAGTTGTTACTCGATCATTAACTGAAGTTTGTGGACAGAAGGACGGACGGACAGAAGCGAACCGATTGCTTAACCCCGGTTTTTGCTTCGCGTGAGCGGAGTAACATTGAAGATGGGCAGCCTACCGGATCGAGTTGGAGTTTTGGGCTTGAGGAAGTTCGTGCACCACGACCGAAACGTCGCCTGAGGCTATCTGTTCTTTCTTAGTTACTGCAAGTTCGTGGCGTTTCATTCCGTATGTTGGTTGGTCGTGCCTTTTCCGCCAAATATATGTTGGCATATTGAAATTGACGTTCATAGAACCTTGTGAACACCCCAGGCACGATAGCGTTACATTAGCCTTCATATAGAGCCTGCATCTTGTTTGTATATTTCCGTCCATCTTCATCTAATGCTTGGGGGGACATGACCCTTGATTCCAGTGTTAAGATCAGTCAATATCCAAATGCACCTTCCAGAATTTGAAACAATCTTAAATCATCTTATCTGTATCGTATACAAATGACTATTGCCCGATAGAAGGAAAGGCTGACGCATCGAATGGCGATTCTGTCTTCCTCCACCGACATGTTTTCTGATCTATTAGTTAGATGGCATCAGGTTATTTTGAGAATGTTCTCATTTCATTGTTCGTGGGTTTTTATGATTAACAGGTCAACTAAGACAAATGCTTTGGATCCTTCGGTTATATAACGTTTTCAAGTCCACCATGAAAATATGTAAGGTCCTGCAACAATAGAGATGACAATGAAATGGATCATGGAGATATGTTGGTCAATTTGGAGGTGATGCAATAAAATGAAAGTGGGGAAGAAAAAAAATCTTTCAACAAAAACTTGTTTTTTAACGAGACAAGCCTGTCTGATGCCGAATATCACACCGAGAGCTGTGCATTGTGGGATAAGACAAGAGCTCGTGTCTGTGCAAACTACCAATCAATGTGAAAGGCAATGAAGTCAACTCGTCGTGGTGCTTCAAGCGTCGTAAATTGCATTGGAACAACACCGACAGAAAAGGTCATTTGGTCCCACCCGTCACACGTCATCCTTTTTTAGGAAGCCGATGGCTTGTCATCAGTCTACTTTCCTTGGCAGAGTCTACCGAGTTTATAAACCAACCCAGGTCAGACTGATTAATGTTTGTGGGTCAATGAGCAGCTCCTAACTTTACTCGTTTCCTTATGGTTGTGCAAAACGTTACAGAGAAGGATTCCTTCATGTTTGTTTACTCATCCTAGGCAGACCAAGGTCTACACGATATTACCCAAAGTTCAGGGACATCAGGACAATACTCAGGGTGAAAGGTTCATGACGCATTATTCGAGTTCTGATGCGGATCTCATTCTCACTAACATGTTGTACCAAATGTTTAAAGGTGTGCTCACCCACTATACCTCTACTACTTGGCCAAGCAGCTTTGTTCACGTTGACATTATGCTCATGATATGCAAAGGATGATACACAACTTATCTTTTCTGTGCTCTCTTCTTCCAGCTTCTCTCAATTTCTTCTTCTGAATTCCTTCTATTCCTGTCGTTCCCCTTTCTATCTTTCACAAGAAGGGTTTTGAATTTTTGTTTTATTGTTGTATTCATAGGGCTGGCAAGGTGGCACAGAGGTACGCATACTCACCTCTAAGCTGAGCCTGGCGTTGGCCTAGTAGGTAGCCTCGTGGTTAGGTTGGCCTAGTAGTTAGGGTGGCCTAGTGGTCCAAGGGACGACATCCAAAGGATGACACACATGAATGAATCACCCTGCCAGTGAAACACCAGGATGACATTTTATAGCTGGGTCAGGATTCAAACCCAGGCTAGCCAGCTTAGAGTCGAGAGTGTGTACCTGTCGGAGCAATCACACATCCTTGCTCAACACAGGTGGTAAAGGTGAGCTTGAACCCGACTGGACAAATCTCACAGCAATGTGCGTTGCTTGTCATCGTGGTACATTTACTGTGTGCATAGTCACATGTAACGGGCACGAAAGCTTTCCATTTTGTTATCTTTCATTCTGCAATCTCATCAGAGCTCCTTGATAAATAGGTATGGAAAATCGATGCGGGACGTCCCATATCCCCATCTGCAGCCTCCCTCATTGAGCCTTCATTCTCTGCTTGTTCAAACTCCGGGACAGCTTCTCTCGTGATAAAAAGGACAGCAGGTGCGGACAGGCTTTCGATTCAGTGGAACACGGTTGCAACCAGATAACCACTTTCAACATCGGCTTGATGGACTTCTTTCAAATGGAATTGTCTGTGTGCGGGCGGACACATTGCCAATATAACTATGCGCTTGTTATTTCATAGTTTTTAAAGTTTCAGTGAGAACCGTATGGTAGTTTACTGTACACAGACCTCATGCTGGGTACCGGATTGAACGAGATACCTGAACAAGTCAACACCTGTAAAAAAATAAATAAATAAAAGATCAGTTTGGAAATGAAACACTCGACACTTCATGCTTGCATGAAGTGCTACTGAAGCAGTGTTATAGCAAGGGATGCACCAGTTGGTTTGTCATCGCCTTCACAATGGAGGTGAGACGTGAATCTGCAACAATGAGATTCCAAAACAGCTCATCAAACGAATCCATTCGAGGGCAGCACATGAATGCTGGTTGTATAGCTGATGGGAGTGTGACTGTGCTGCTGACCCAGCATCTCTTGTGGGTTGGAGCAGGGGCGATGTGTAAATTGTTCAGGGTGCCCACAAAAACTCGCCTTCTCGACATAAATGACACCGTGCAGGTTTTTGATGATCACCAACGACCGGTGCTCACAGACGGGTCATCCGGATAAAGGTCCTTCCGCTGGTCGGCACACACATCGATGCCTCACCCTGAATGTGAAACGCCTGGGTGCCAGTTTATAGCTCGGTCGAGATTTGAACCCAGGCTAGACAGGTAAGAGGTAAGTGTGCATACCTGTAAGATATTCTGCCAGCGAGGAGCACATTCAGGTGACAACCCAGATTGCCGTGTATAAGGTATATGTACAACCAGAGAAAGAAACTGTCTCATACAAGCCTGACACCAGTACATCCAATATGATAGATCGTTTCTACCAGGGGTGTTTTCTAGGTTAAACAAAAAAAGATAATCCAAACACCATGCAAGATTGTCTATAACAACTATTTTTTTTATTAATAATATTATTATTATTACAGTGTTATTGATTGTCACCGAAATTTATGAGTCACTACTCAAGATCCTGTAATTTCCAATTTCCTCAAGCTCAATAATACGATAATTAGATTTAGAGCCACGCGGATTCTAACCCAGCACTCACCGTTGAGCTGTCATCTTGGTTGCGCCTTCCAAAGTGCCACAAACAAATGCACCAAATCCTCCACGTTGCCACCACCAAAGAGCCGGTAGCTGCAGCGAGCAGCCCTGGCCTGACGGTTCGCCAGACCTGATGATTGGTTACACGAGGACCCATGGAGGACAAATTATATTCACCTGAAAATCCTAATCCAGTTCCCAATTATAAAGGACATGAAAAACATCTACTTCAAACTCCATGACCATTTACCGGGTGCTCGTGATGAAATGGCTTCTTGTTATGAATCAGTACAATCCTCTCAACGTGATTTGCGAGATGAAGAGTGAAGTTAAATGCCTTTCCATACACTGATTAGAGAAATACGAACTCCCTCCTTATAAAACAGTGTTACTGCAGAGGCTGCTCTCCTGATATATGTTCAATATTGTGCCTCGGTGAAAATGACCCTTTTGGTGAGTAACAAACGTTCACCGTTTCAATTCCTCGTGGCCCTGTTCCATGTATAAATGTCCCATTAACAGTAGCTCTTTAAAGCAAGAAAGAACATTCCCTTTGGAGCGTTTTTAGAAGGAAACAAACAGGCTGTTATCTTCACATGCAGTAACTTCTTGTTAATTAAGGCCTAGACAAATGACTAGGCCGCAGCATTTATAAAGGCCTGTATTTCCGGCTATCTCATGAAGCTCCTGCGGCCATTCGCGTGACTCATGGATTCTCGGACGGAACAAACAAACTTTAACTCTGAATAACACCATTGCTATGCTTATCTAGTCTGCGCTCGCGAGCTCAACATTAATATTGCACGTGGAGATAACAGGCCTACTGTGAGCTAGTAAAGAGTGTGCAGTAAATGTGGTGCGAGATGCACCCTTTCCTGTGTATACACCTCCTCTTTAGTCCTTTTGTTCATATACTGAACATTATGAATTAGAAATTACCCCCTAGACTGTAAGCCAAGGTACCAAACCGGAAGTAAGTTGGCGGCCTAAGCTGTAATCCCACTTCTGACACCATGTAACATAAGCAGAACTCCAGCTTTGGCCACCCGGATCACCGGAAGTATTCTCAGGTCACTTGACACAACAATAACTACAACTACAACTACTCGATAATTATTTCCAAATTGCTGGCACTTCAAACATACATTACAATCTTAAATTGAGGATCACTGCTCACCTCCACTCTTTCATTATTCTTTTTTTCCCAACCTGTGGAACCAATTTCAACATTCCTTTCAATCTCATTCTTCCCTACAGATCTTCAAGACAGCTTGATCACCACCATCCAGATCATCCCCATTCCAAAACCATGATCTTTACTACCGTCGTTACTCCACCATCCAAATGTACAGTTTTTCCTTCTGTATCCATATAGTCCACCCCATGCGTCCTCTCTCACCCCTCCCCCCCCCCATTCCTACCTACACCCTTTGTTTGTCCAAGCCTCCCTCTATCTCGGCCTTATATTCTGCAGTTGATGTTTTTTTTTTTTGTCTGTCTCTCTGTCTCTCTGTTTCTGTCTCTCATGCATCATGTTCCATCCTGATATGCTCAGCGTACTTGCACTTCCATGAGCCTCAGCTACGTATACAAAAAATATATAGTAGGTGGGGAGGGAGAGGGTCTTGCCATACCTGTCCCATCCGGGCGTTATGCCCTATCTTACTCTTGCATTATAAGTGCTGCACGATTCCTGCACCTATCAAATGCATAGTTGTGCAGGGATTCAAATCATTAATTTGTTGCGTTCATAAATTCATTACTGAGGTCTGGCAACGCCATTTGATATGCTGACCCCCAAGACGACGGCAGAAGTTTTGAATTTAGCCTGGGTAACAGCGCACAATGGCATAAACTCTTCAAAAAGTACCCTACAATCCAAAAAAGTGCAGCCGTGAATGCTTCATGTCCCTTCCGAATGATATCGCACTCACACTCTTTCATACAACATACTGCCACTGACCGACAAAGGATGGCAGGTTGGAGTTAGGTTCGGGAATCAAACCCAGATTCGACAGCATAAAAGGCGAGCCATCCCAAATGGTCATGGATTCACTCATCTACAATTGAGGATTGCAAAAGGGATTGTATCAATTTTTATAACAATCAATTTTTTACGTCATTCAATAATTATCTAACATGAGAAAAGGGAAAGGCCTAAAATGTCTTCAAAATCAGCGAACAACAACAATGGTGCCGTGCTTGGGTTATGGAAAGGTTATTGAACTCGTCTATCTTATTCGTGCGTTCTTCGCAAAATGTCAATGTGTAGCCTGAATGTTTGGGGTGATTTTCGGTTTATTTCCCCCTAATCTAGGAAGTACTTGTCTCAGCACATCTCCCTAACATCCCGCGTGATAAGCAAGTGCCAGGAGGACGCTCGAGAGGAATGTACGCGTAGTCGGTCTATAAGTTCAGATACAAGCTCGTTTGGCAATGAAGTTCTGCTGTGTGGAATAAAGCCAGCTCAGGAATTTCATTACAGGAAAGCAGATATGAGATGACCTGCAGACAATGAAGTGCAAAAGAAAGCGCAGCTACGTTGCCAAGAATAGGGACCTTTGTTGTGAGTGACGGGTATATGTGCAAGTCAGAGCAAACGGATCATCTGCTTGGAGTCACAATCAAGTAATACATTTAGAAATTACTTCCTTTTGCTTTGATAACTAACCTGTAGTCCTCTTTTGGTTTACATATCTTTTTCGCTGCGTGAATTGGAAGATACCAAGGACCTTCTTCTGGAATGGTTCAAGACGGAGAGAATGTTTCTCTGCAGTTGGAAAAGCTTATGAAGTGATTTAAATGGCAACTTGTGTAAAGTTTACTTCTACCAACATGGGGTAGTGATGAGCAGCTGGCAATTGCATTTACAGACGGTGAGTTAGGACGGGTAGATTTTGAATATCGTGGTTGGATATGGGAGACAAGCAAAGATGGGAGTGAGATACCATTGAAAGAAGATCAATATTCCACCGAGCTGTTTCTTGTGAAGAAGCAACGAGGCCACAGCATAAGCATGATGCTGGGAGATGCCGATGATACCCACAGCTTGACACTCCGCTGTATTCGGACATTAGCCAGGACAGAAAATCTGAAAAGACACCTGATAAGAAAGGTTGAGGCATTTCCTGTTAAAAGTTGGTAACAAGTGTTTTTTTTAACCTAATTCAAGTATGATGAATTCAAAAATGCTTGTTACCAAGCTCAATTTTGACTCTTTGTTGTTCAAATTTACATTTTAAAGTTGGTACCAAAATTGCCTCGTCAGCCCGATAATGTATTTTCTTTATCATATTCCAGCATGATCATCCTGCAATTTTTTTCACTTCACAAATTACATGCTGTTAAAATTGTTGTTTGGGTTGTTATGTATAACACTGTATCAGAACAATCAGCAACATTGTGATATGTTGCTGTGTTCCAAAATGCGAAGATAGCATTTCAACGCCTGTAGATTTGCCACCTATGGTCAAATTAGAGCTGACTTTCTGCAAAATCTCTCCAGTGGTTTTTACTGGATCGGTGAAGGTCAGGATGTATTAGATGTGGCTCTATTTATCAGCTGGTGCTTGTTAAAGATTCATTGGGATTTTATCAAAGTGCAGACATGTGTTGGACAAATGAACTTGCATTTTTAGAAATAGCTTGTGAATTGTTATTTGCTGTTGAAGAGTTGTTACCTTTTTTTTAAATCAGAAGGTAACATATTTGTAACTTGTTTATTATATTTCATGAAGTATTTTATTTTAGATTTTGAGATTTTCTTAGTTTTGACAACCAACAGTAGAATGTCGCGTGATAATCATGATGAAGCTGCTTTAACTGCAGCACTGGCGCGGTTCAATGTCTTCGCAGTAGAACCCCAGCCAACTTTGTTGAATATTGCAACAGAAGATATTAAAAACTCACTCTTGAATGCTAAACACCTTGGTCAACAACAGCTGGAAGCATTTGTAGAAGAAAGGCTTATGCCCTCACAAGAACACCAACGGAAGATCAAGTTTCATGACCCCGTGCCTAAAAACAAGGCACGAACATTCTCAGATCTTTACAATGTCTCCAGGAAAGGTGCAGGGAAGGAACAAATACTGAAGGCAGATAGGAATATACTACAGTGCTTTGTGACGTCATATGAAGCAGGAAGACGAGTAGATTTACCAAAAAATCTTAAAACATGAACTGATGCCAGTCCCCCTTTCTCTGGCAGAAACTAATGGATCTCTTCGAGTTGGAGACAAGTCCTTGCTGGTGGGACTATTAACATCACAAACAACCTGTCCAGCAAACATCAGAGCAACAGGATCTTCTTGTTTAATCATCGATGGACCAGCTCTTGTCCAGTCACTTGGTAAACCTACAAGAGCAAAAACATTTGGTGATCTAGCCGATGCATGTATTCAAGGTGTTTTGCGAGCAGGTCAAAATTTTGATCGGATAGATGTCATATTCGATCGATACTATGATGTGTCAATCGAATCTGCTCGACCAATACGTAAAAAAAAACTTGAACACCGAACTGTGCCTTTGCCCATCAACTGCAAAAACTTCCTGGCACTTCCACAAAACAAAGCTGATCTTGCCAGGTTTCTTTCCCAGCAACTGATTGAAAAGGTGCCGCAAGAAAAAAAAAAGTCATTGTAGTTGCCGGAGGATTTGATGACGAAGATGAGGTCCAGTGTATAAATCAATCAATAGATGTTTCTCGTCTCAAAGCGAAACATGAAGAATCTGATACACGTCTCATACTTCATTGTCTTCATAGTGAATCACAGGATGTAGATGTGTCAGCACGGGACACAGATATACTTGTGCTACTGTTGGCACATTTCAATACAATGCCATGCACCAACCTCTGGATGAAATGTGGAACAGCACTGAAACCAAAGTACATTCCAATACATGAGATCATCAATGACTTCCCTGATGTATCGTCTGCATTGGAATCGCTGCTTGCCTTTCATGCACTAACAGGCTGCGAGTCAGTTTCCGACATATCTGGGCACAGTAAGAAGACTGCATGGAAGATCTTCCAGCAACACCATCAACTGCTGAAAGATCTGGGAAGAGGTGAACTTAATGAAGAAACAATAACAGCTGCAGAGAAATTTCTGTGCAGAATGTATGGTCGAGAGGAGGTGGATAGTGTTGATAAGGCAAGAGTCGTATACTTCACTCGTCGCGTTCATTGTCCTCTCTTCCTCCAACAAGTGGTGCCCTCTGCTACCATTTCCAGCGATCACATTACCAAGCAATGGTGTGGTTACAAGCATGCTGTGCATATCCTAACTTAGCTGAACCTACTGCATTAGGGTGGAAACTAGTTGATGGAAAACTTACTCCAGAGCTGATGTCCCTCCCAGCAGTGCCAGAAAGTTGCATTGAAGTCATTGCATGTTCTTGTAAAACAAGGTGTAGTACAGATCGATGTAAGTGCCGTAAGTCAAGCCTCTTATGTACTGGAGCATGCAAGTGTCATTTGCTACCAGAATCATGTCTGAATGTTGGTGAATCATAGACTAGTGATGATAATATGTTACAATTATATTTGCTGCCACAAGTTAAATTCAACAATGAGTTACCCTGAACATTCTGCTTTGTTTTTTCTCTGCGATATTCATATCAATCTGCAGTTGTCATATTGAAATTCAATGAATATGATGAATGTTTTACTAAAACACAATCAGTGATATACATCATATTCAGTTTCTTGCTCAATAAATATATGATCATTTTCATATCGACACAAATGTGATTTCAATTTTAAAAAAATGATCTTTATAATTATGTCAAATAAAGCACAATAAATCCGCAGTTCCAACATGTGTCACAGTCAGTAATCATCAAAAGTACTGCAAGTTCTGTAAGTTGCAGAGCACATTTGGGTATTAATGAAATGTTGTTTTACCGCTGCAAAAATATGATGTTTTAGTGTAAAAAAATATATCAATGAAATACAAATGCTGCAGTACCGCAGTACAAGTGAAAAATCATTTTCTGGCAAAAAATACGTGTTGTGACGTATCGATTTGAGTTGCTATTTTGAAGCCTTAATACTAACCAGGCGTAGTGGCGTGCGCCTGTAATCCGGCTACTTGGAGGCTTGGGTTGGAGGATCGCTTGAGGACGGGAGCTTTGCACTGGGCCGCGCTATGAGAGGGTGTAGGGCAGCCCAGAATCATGGTGAAACCCAATCTTAACGCTGTGTCGTAAGAGGCGACCAGGGTTGCGTCAGGAAGGGCATCCGGCGTAAAACCTATGCCAAATCAGTATGCGGATCATAACGGATGATCTGCTTTGGCGACCCCTAACGGGAGCAGCCGAAGGACGAACAACAACATTTTGAAGCCTTAATACTCAAAATGATGCTTGGTAACAAGCAAATTTCGATTCAGCACACTTTAATTATGTTAAAACAGCTTGTTACCAACTTTTAACAAAAAATGCCCTAAGGTGCTCAGTTTCTGGATTTTCTGCCCTGGGTAAATGTGGGAATTGACAAAGGAGTCTCAGCCCACAGTAAAGAGCCAAGGTCCGTGGAATTGCCTCGTGGTCATCCTGAGTGTGTCGCTTTTTTTTTTTTTTTTTTGAAAGAGCCTTAGTTAATGATCCAGTTGGTACATTTCAAGATTAATCGCAGTTCAACGTTGGATTTAAATTCGTCAAGATTCAGAGCATGAAACTAGAGAGCTTAGAGATGAGCACATTACTCAATTATGACGCTTCATGGTAAAGTATGGAACTTACAAAAGGCAAAATGTTTTCATTTGCATCAACTCCATTCATTCTTTCAAATTCTAACCTTTGGTTTATTCCAGCTCTCACCATTTTCTTATTCTTCCGACCATTTTCTTTGGCTTCTTCCTACACTGTGTAAATGGGCTCCAGGCCAAATGTTGTTTGTGAGGGTCAAGTGTAAATGGACCTCAAAACAGCTGTCAGGGGCTGCTTTTATGACCTCCAACGCTGAACATTGGAAGAAGATGTCCAGAAAAAACATGGAGAAAAATCCAAACTTGTGTTGGGAATGGAGGGAAGCAGACAAATAAATTCTCGCTAAATTCTAACTGCGTACATAGGGACTTTGTGGCCACAATGTACATACAGTAAAGGGTGAGGACTTGTCATACTCTCCCACCTGGAGACGCTACAAGATACACATTTACATGGAGAATTTCACTCACATCCCCCCACTCCCCCCCCCCCCCAAAGACCACCAAAGAAAAAAACACACCAATACACTTATTGGGGTCATGCTGATCCTATGTCGCAAGTTTGAATGAATTGGCCCAGAACTGTAGGAGTAGTGTGACAAACAAACAAACACACACCGGTCCATGAATTGCAGTATGGATGACAGGGAACTGGCAACACTTCACATCCCCTTCAGCCCTGGAGTTTATCGATTTATTAAATAATACGAAGCCTGTGGCTGCATCATTTTATCGGGGCGCAGTTGTGCCGCTCATGCAATGCCCCCACTACCAATAAGCTGGTTACTCATTTTGCCGACCTCAGAAGGATGACAGGTTGAGTCAACGCACCTGGTATAAATTCAACGGGTAACAGGGGCTTGAACTCAAGACCGTAACATCTGAAGCCAGCCAGCCACCTTCACCGTTAAGCCAACACCAGACTTAGCCCTGGAGTGAAGAGTGTGATTGAACCGCCTTCCAGAGGCAGTTCCACGAACAGGAGAAAAGAACAAAAGAGAACAAAAGAGTTGAAGTGTGTGTGGAAAGCCTGGATTATGTTGACTTTCACCACGAGTGTCACTGGAAGAAAGTGTGCCTCCTGGGTCGGAGAAGGAGCTGGGTAGGGCCAAAGTGCTGAGAGAGAGAGAGAGAGAGAGAGAGAGAGAGAGAGAGAGAGAGAGAGAGAGAGAGAGAGAGAGAGAGAGAGAGAGAGAGAGAGAGAGAGAGAGAGAGAGAGAGAGAGAGAGAGAGAGAGAGCGCGCAG
Organism: Eptatretus burgeri; assembly: GCF_056783735.1. Classification (NCBI taxonomy): domain Eukaryota; kingdom Metazoa; phylum Chordata; class Myxini; order Myxiniformes; family Myxinidae; genus Eptatretus; species Eptatretus burgeri. The sequence goes on from NC_140974.1 coordinate 9,696,188, forward strand.
AGGGAGTTGGATCAGACTCGTCACAAATGTGCTCCAGTGTGGTGCAAGCGGAAGCAGGCATGCTGAATCGTAAAGTGGTGGCATTTGAAGTCGTTTTAAGCTGGCCGATCTTACACTGACATGAGAAGAGAAAATGTGATAGTACAAATTAATTACAACCATCATCATTAAGCTAATGAAACCTTCAGAGGCACATTGAAGATCTTTGTGAAATTAAGTTGCCAAACCTGATGGGACAATACACTTGAACGGTGTGACCTGCGCATCCGAATTTCAACCAAGATGGTGGCTACCAAGTATTCCAAAAGACAAACATCGATGACCATGAAACGTGAAAGAATAAGCAGACACACTATGCGAAAAATGTTGGACAATCTCACTTCCTATACCAACTGGTGTGAACACTTGATACCCCATGTTAAACGGTTTAGGGTTAACAGATATTGTTGTTACAGGAAACGGAGGATACATTCATCCTGAGTAGATAAATTAGATAGTGTTACGAAAATGGGGTTAATGAGGAGTTAATTCTTCATCAGTTATATCTTAATGAGTGTCAGCATAAGTGTTTTACATGTTAATGAGTGTCAGCATAAATGTTTGTGAAGGCCAATTATCATTCACCAGAATCAGATGTCTATCTAGATTCCCTGGAACCCTCGGTCTCGTGTCTGTCTCTTCCCCCCCCCCCAATCTCCCATCCGTGTGCATCTTAAATCATCCCCGTTGTCCTGCAATCACACCTCAACATGGAGGACATGCACACGTGGGCCACGTGTTGTCTACCGACTCAGGCGATCTGGCCAATTTGATCTGGGACAAAAACTAAAACAACTTTTATTGTTTTATTCTCTCTGTTGGCAGAATTAGCAAGCATCAGCATAGATAGGGCTGATAATTAAAATATATATATATATAATTAAACCACAGAATGGAAATGGTTGTTCGTGGTTCTTGATGTCGAGTCAACATGGCAACCTGCACGTGTGAACCCAGCTTGTAAGAATATGACACGAACCAGGAACAAGATTATCATGCCTCTCCTGAGAAATCCAAGAAGTTTTTTTTTTTTTAATGAGCAGCCACATGAAACTACAACAGCACTCGATAGAGCGCATACCTCCGCCAGGCTGAACAGTTGACATTTTGTATCCCACTGATAGGCCGGATCTGAATCTGGACCTGAACCAAAATCGAATCGGCTTGTTCTCGTCACCTACCCAACTCATCCACCTAGTTTTGTCACAATCCGTCCACAAGGTTTTGACATATCGTGCTGTACATCGATTTTTGGCCCTATTTCTCGATGGTGAAGAATCACTTGAAAAAAAAAAAAACATTATCGTATCCAGATCCGGATCTTCACCAAAGTCTAATCATTTCGTCCTTGTCAAACACCCAGATGATCCACCAAGTTTCGTCTGAATGTGTCCGTAACTTTTTGAGATATCCTGCTCACAGACAGACAGACAAACAAGCGGACGAACAAGAAAGCATCTCAAAATGCAAAGCCCGTCCGTACTAACTTTGTGGTCAATCTAAACTTGACGAAACAAACAGCCAAACAAAATTTTAAAAGTACAATGTATTCATTAGTGTTCTCCATATTCTCATAATAAAGATTTGTTGAAAATTTGATGACAAAAGCTCAAATGGTAAGAAAAGTTTTGTCTTGTACCGACACTGACACACACACACACACACACACACACACACACACACACACACACACACACACACACACACACACACACACACACACACTTGTAAAACCCCAACTCCCACTGTGCTGCAGCCGGTTGGCTACTTGTAAACCTTTTAGTGGATTGTACACCGCCCTCCCTACTCCATCTCCAGGCGCTGCACAGTCATCGCCGCACGCCAACGCACCCACCCGGTGATGACGTGCGCCGAAAGGGTGTACTCTGTTTTCACTCGTTTATTTGTTAATTGGCAAAAAAAAATTCACCAAGTATTTTGGTCTGTTTGTTGGGTGGTCGCTAGAGTACCCTTATTGTCAGGTTTTCCGTGTGTGTGTGTGTGTGTGTGTGTGTGTGTGTGTGTGTGTGTGTGTGTGTGTGTGTGTGTGTGTGTGTGTGTGTGTGTGTGTCTGAAACGTGAGGCTCCACAGCACAAACCAGCAAACCGATTTCGATGAAACTTTGCCAACATATTGAATATATATGGGAATGTGCGCGTTTGAATTTCGTTGCTTAGCAACCACCCGTTGCTATGCAGCGGCCGAAAAACCGCACGTTCACTATTTTCAATATTTGTCCTACAGTTTTGAATGTGCAGAAACGAGACTTCGGAATTAAACACTTCGAGATATTTAGAAAATTTTACTCGAGCCGATTTTTGATTTAGGTTTTATTTTTCAAATGGTAGTCCTTCAAAAATAGGGCGTCTATTTACCATCATTTTTTTTGTTTCTTTGTTTGTATGTATGCAATGGACAGCTCTGGAGGCCAGGAGTCAACCGATTTTGATGAAACTTGACAGGTAGGTTCATACCAGGATCCAGTTCTATGCTTTTGAGCACCGTTGCTATGGACACCACCGTTACCTAGTAACGGGACTTTGAATTTTAGAAAAATCCTAAAAAAAAAAAAAATTCGAAAATCAAAAATGGGCTTTTATGCGTACTATAATCAACCTCTTTGTCAAAAAATTTCAGCCCGATCCGTCAAAAACTGTATGACTAGTATGCAATTATGTCGCAACCACCCATGTCGCCTACCGGCTTGTCTATCTGTTTGTCGATTTGTCACACGATTTCTCATCACATTTTTCAAGCAAACGTTCTGAATTTTTTATTTTTATGTATGCAGGTGACCGGCTAAGAACAGAAACGCATAATTTTTGCGAAGATCCAAATGCGGATACAAGAATTTTTGAAAGCAATTCTTCACCATTGAGAGAAAGGGACAAAAACGATAAATAGCAAGATATCTCAAAAGGTTATGGACGTGTTTGGACGAAATTTGGTGGACAGGTTGAGTGTGTGACAAGGACGAATCGTTTCAATTTCAGTGAAGATCCGAATTTGGATCTGGATCTGAGAATTCTTTACCATTGAGAGATAGAACTAAAACGATATATATAGAATGATATCTCAAGAAGTTGTGGACGGATTCAGACAAAACTTGGTGGATGAGTTAGTTCGGTGACATGAACAAGCCGATTCGATTTTGGTTCAGGTCCGAATTCACATCCGACCTATCAGTAGGACACAAAATATCAACTGTTCAACCTGGTGGAGGGAGGTATGCGCTCTACCAAGTGCCGTTCCATTTCGCCAAGTGTCACCGAGTGATTTTTTTATTCTCTTGTTTGTTTATCCGGGTGATACTCCATCCATCCTTTGAGCTCGGAAGCTGAAATTTGGTCACAATAGTGAACAAGTGCTTTGGCAAAAATATAATTTTTTTTTTATCAATTACTTAATTATTATCGATTTATTAATTCCTTATTTATTTTCTTTCTCATCTGGGTAACAGCTCAGGCACCTTTTGAGATAGGAAGCTGATATTTGGACGGGACAGTGAACAAGTGATTCGGCTATAAAAGGGTATTTTTGATTAATTATTCATTTTTGGATTAGTTCAATAATTTTCAAAAAGTTATAGATTCCGATGAAACGGTGGTAGTTTAGGTATGCTATTAGCCAATTGATCAAGTAATTAATTAATTGATTATTATGTATTTTTTTTTAATTATGCAATTAATGAATCAATTAATTATTGTACATCGCTCCTTCCCAATTCCGTCTGTGTGCTGCACAGAAGCATCGCCGGGCACCGAAGGCCCCTCTGCAATGTCGCGCGTCGGAGGATATATCATTTATTTATTTATTTATTTATTTGGCATTGGGGGCAGTGTACTTTGAACATTCCTCAACTTGTCTGCAATATTTTTTATGTATGACAATTAATGTTAAAATGCAAAATGTCTTGGAGTGATGATGATATTCGATTCTGTTCATATAGATTTTCATGCAACACTTGTGACAAGGAACTTAAGTGCGATCATACGGTAAAGCGAGGTATCATCAAGCGAAGAGTCATCAAGACCAGACCAAAGTAGTGAAGGAACGATCCAAGTGAAGCTTCAATGCACTGGATTCAAGAGAAGCCATGAAGAAAAATGAAGCAGAGGTGAAAATGGCTGTTTTAACTGCCAGTTGTAACAGTTCATGATCCCTTAGTCTTTCATGATCCCCTGTCACCTACAATCAGAAGTCGTTTTTCTGTCTCCAAAGTTGCAGCCAAGAATCATTCTGCATCAACAAAAGCCACTTGCATAACGAATCAAGCTGTTGCACCTGTGTTGATTGCTAGAAGACCTTCTTGTAACCATGAAGGTTCACACATTTTCTGTTCCCGCTTTCTTGCCACGTGCTCATCCACTAGTGCAACTGCCGAAGGAACTTACAATGTCCTGGATGGAAATCTTTTCGAGCTTCGTCAGTAGATTGCGGTGGAAGTCTGAAGCTGTTCCCAAATTTGACATCATACAAGTCAGAGAGGGCATCACAGGCAAGATTCAGAAGGCTTCAGGGAATCTTTAATAAACCACTTACTGAAGTATACTTAATGCCTTTTTCAGTCTGTGCTGCCAACTATTGCACATGTAAATCAGTTGTAAAAGAGAGAAGAACCTGTGATTCATGTCCTGCAGCCACAGTTATAGAAAGTTACAAAAGAACGTTCTTGGAAAGTTTTGAAGCCTCCTGTTATTGTGGAATGCTTAAAGGAAAGGGGATTGTCTCGTGTTGGTTTCAAAGATCCAAGCAACCAAGTGGAGGATAACAAACTTCGTGGTGGATTTACAACGCAACAAAACCAACCCTCTGGCAGCTTCATCAGAATGGAGACATCTCTGAACAACACCCCTAGCAGGAGCTCCTGGAACCAGGGTCGCACACCGTCATCTCTGATCGCTGTGAAGACTCACATAGGCAATCCATTGCAGTGGAGACCCTCAAAATATATCGTGAAAAAGGCAAAAAAAAAGCCTAAAACACAGCACTCCGGAGCCACTCATTGATATGCGCAAAATGCCGTGTGTGTTTCAGTAGAATGACAAGTTTAACAGTGAAATGGGCATTTTAAAAACTTATTCAGGAAGCAGTTTTTCACATGTTACAGTTTGAGGATGTTTGTTGGAAATAGTTTGTCCATGACCGGCCTTGATGGTGACGGCATTCAATTGGAGTTCTCTCATATCGATCGGGTGCTGTTATGTTTTTTTTTGGTATGATACTGTGTGCATACCTCCCTGTAATGTACACGGCAAGACTGATTACACTGTTCAGCTGAGAAGTCTGTTTATTACTACAATACTGTGAATAGCTGGACATTACACCGTCTTCAAGCATTCCTCAAAGGTCAGGAGAGGCCAGGAGCTTCACTCCCTGAACCCACACACGGATGCTGCCCCTGGACCCTATTGGGGGCCGAGGCAGCTCCAAGATCCCTGGCCTTTTGGAAATGAGTTGCACTATCGAAACTAATAAATGTCAGTGTGTGTCAGTAAGTCAGTCAGTCAGTCAGTCAGTGGTGTGTCTCCTCCATAACTTCAAAACCATGAAACCTATCAGCCTGAAACTTTACACGGAAATCAAGGAAACTCTAAGCGAGTGCAGGAGTAAAAATTGGGTGTGTGGGTTAATTAAAACACCCCTTTTGAGTGTATAAGATAATTAACGGCCTTATTTAATTATACCCTTTATCAGACGCATCCTCGGACACCGCGCTCTCCCTCGAAGGGGGTCTTCATTCACCATTTTGAGGCAGAATTCGCCAAGCGTTGCCAACCCACTACCAGGGAACGTGAGCTGGGTTGAGACCGTCGTGAGACAGCTGCCAAGGGCTTCTGCAGTTGCCACGAGTGCATGTTTGGAGGGACAAGGGTGCCCTGAGGAGAAGAAGAAGGTAAGTTGTGCATTCTTAGCAGCGTCTCGCGTAGCGAACGCTGCTCATAGAGAGCTCAGCGTTGTTGTTGTTGTTGTTGTTCTTCTTCTTCTTCTTCTTCTTCTTCTTCTTCTTCTTCTTCTTCTTCTTCTTCTTCTTCTTCTTCTTCTTCTTCTTCTTCTTCTTCTTCTTCTTCTTCTTCTTCTTCTTCTTCTTCTTCTTCTTCTTCTTCTTCTTCTTTTGTTCTTCTTGTGAATACAAAACCTTAACCTCTTGGACTCAGCTCTTGTATATACAAGATCCGGACCTCTTTAAATACTAAGCACATGTACACATCCTCACATTGCCGGTGTCTTTTGAGAGCGTCTATCATGAACTTTTAAATATATTCTGACATTTGCTTAAAAGTTTCGAAAAGTTCATGTTACTATTTAAAGATTATTCCATTTATCGTATTATAATTTCGTAAATACACTATATATCGTAAATACGTAAATACATTATGATGGGTCTCGCTACTGGCTTAATCAAGGCACGTGACAAAATATCGGAAGTTTTTAAAAATAAAAAAAAATTTCAGCCGACAAAACCTTTTAGGACGCTGCTCTTGGACACATTTGTCCTTGTTATCATTTATAATTATCGACTTAACGTTTGAAGATCTGGCCGAGCTGACAGTGTCACAAGTGAGGCCTCAGTTAGATGCTCGACCGTGCCGGTATTTTGCGAATAAATGTGTCGAAATGAATGTTTTTTTTTCACGCAGGTTATGTATTTCATCGCACGCCTGATGTTGTAAGCCCGTGGTCGGCAACCTGCGGCCCGCGGGCCAAATGCGACCCGCTAGCTCCTCCAGTGCGGCCCGTGGCGCCTTGTCCGGATTTCCATTAGGTGCGGCCCGCGAAAAATTTTTCTGAACCGACGGCAAATTTAACATATGTGGACATATGATTCTTCCACAAATATCACAGTCTCTGTACGTCACAATAAATTATTTTCGCTTCGAGTCCACTAAACTTGGTCTTAAATATTTTTTAGTTTTTGTTTCAGATGGCTGAAGGTCTTAAGGTTCAATTTACAATTACATTTATTATCATTGATCTTAGGTGTGTTTGTTATTTTTTCGGGTTGGTAGGGGGGTGCGGCCCGCGAGGTGGCCCGAACGTGGCCCAGTGGCCCGCGGCCTGGTTTAGGTTGCCGACGCCTGTTGTAAGCTGTGAGATTATACGAGGATTGTACATGGATACTTAAATAAATTGTGTTTTATGACGTTGGAAAGGATTTCTCTTGAGAATGGAGGGTTTTTTTGCTTCATACGTTTATTTGAACTTTACTTCAATTTCTGTTTTCACAGTTGCTAAGTGAGCTTAACATTTGATTGCAGCAAGGTTTGTGAAAATCAGGTGTTCATTGGCGTTTTGTGCATTTATACAAGCAATGTGAGGAGCTTGCCCCATGCTTCCATACTGTCTCGTCACTTTATCTTAAGTTTTATTCGATTGACGTTTTCACTGTTGGTATTTACTCATGTATGTTCAGACTCGACTAATACAATTTCCATGAAAATCCGTTGAAATTTGATGAATTTAAGTCGTATTGAGATCTTGTATGGGGAACCTGAGGCTTCTCGAAGGTTCGAAGCAGCCTCATGGCCTTGCGTAACTCCGATTTGATGTCTATTTACACTTTTTATCGCCGCCGACACAGATTCGAACTCGACTGCACAAAATTTTGTGAAAATCCGACCAAAAACGCCTTTTTCATAAGGAAAATGCATTAAATTTCAAATAACCGAGATGAACCTTAAAGGGAAACTATATGATTTCATGCATTCACTGCTTGACCTCATACCCTGTCCCCCCAGAGAGACTACTTATCCATAGCATCTGTTAGATCTGTGTTAATTTTTTCGGAGGTTTGGAGAGGGTCTCTACGGGGAATAAAAGCAAATCTGGTGAAAAATGGAAGTCTTAAAATAGTTATAACGTTTGCGCAGGCCAATGTTCCACGTGACCACATTTCCAGACTTGCAGGCAGGGTGACGGCTCATCTGTAATGTTTATTTCTCGAGTGATTAAACTTTTCAATGTCCCGAGGGTTGTTCTACATTCAACAGCAACTCTTTTGTGGAGTCAATATTCAAACAAATTCATCTAATTTATCTAACTGCCACAGGTGTGGGTCAAGATCAGCTTGAAAGAGATCCTTCATGGTATGCACTATACTTTAGGTTCTTGTGGGGGACTGCTTGCTCGCAGGAACTATTCAACTTTTGTTTACATTTTCGGGGGTTTGACGAGGTACTCGTGAGGTATTGAAAACAAATTTGATGAAAAACAGACGCTTTAAAAAAAAGTTATAACGTTTACACGGACTGCGAGCAGATGCACCACGTGGCACATGCACAGAGGAGCAGGCAATGTGGCGGCTTATCTGTAATATTTAGCGGGCGAATAACTTCGATGTTTTAAGGGTTACTCTCTGTTAAACAGCAACTCTTTTGTGGATAAAGTTATTTGAACTAAATAATTAATATATTTAACGGGTGCGGAGTTTTAAAAAGAAAAGGGATCCGACATGGTATGTACCCACAGCTTGGCTTCAGTGGACAAGGCCGCAACGATTTCTTAACGATGGTGTTCAAAAATGTTTTTTTTTTAACTTTCTTCACTCATTTTCATACCTTCAATTCGCTTATAAACGCCCGGAGAGACCAGTGTCCGTGGCTTTATTTCATTTCTGCACATCCGAAAACTTTGAGAATCCCTTAACCTTAACTTTCATTTTTGGATGCCATCGCTTTGTTTAATATCTCTATCTCTGTCTGTCTGTCTGTCTGTCTGTCTGTCTGTCTGTCTGTCTGTCTGTCTGTCTGTCTGTCTCTCTCTCTCTCTCTCTCTCTCTCTCTCTCTCTCTCTCTCTCTCTCTCTCTCTCTCTCTCTCTCTCTCTCTCTCTCTCTCTCTCTCTGCGAAGTGACGGATTGTATTTGCTCAAAGACTATAACTGAGATTGAGAGGTCTGCATGTGAAGTCTCTCAAGGCGCTGTCACACCTTGACGATTTAGCCAGCAATGGCAACGTATAAAAATGTATGTAAAACGTTGGCGTACGCTGAAATTTTGATGTTTTTTAAAAAGTTTTGGTCGTATTCATAACGAGTTGGTCGTATGCATAACATATTAGCAACGTACACAGAACGTTTCGTTGTCTTATAGATAACTTATACCAACGAATGCTTAGCCTGTTGTCGGCGTTCACAACCTATGCCCAATGATAGTTTAACTTAGACATAGCGCGCTGCACGTATCGCTGATGAACTCGTGGCATTGTCTGTTAAAAACCTGCCGCACGCCGATTTAAATCATAACCGCCTGAGAATTCAACCGTCAACATAACCGTCAACCACGCAGTCACACCTTGACAATTTAGCCAGCGTATGCCGACCTATGAAAAATGTGTCTAAAACACTGGCACACGTCGAATACGGTATGGGTAAGTTGTGTATACGTTAAGAGCACGCTGAAAAACGATGAAGTATGCTGTCATATTTCGTGGTACGTCTCGTACGTCGTGAAATTTCAAGCATGCTGAAAATTTTACGACGTACTCGCCGTATGGCTCACACGTTCCGCTACGCTGGGAATAAGTTGTAGGCACGATATGCGATCGTTGACACACGTCGACACAAGTTCCTTGTAAGTTACTCATAAGTCGAAACACGTCGAGGTAATGTTTAGCAGACCCGAAACTTCTTTTCTCCGTCAAGGCACATTTTCTTTTTTTGTCCTTGGCTCCGTGAAGGCACGTGACGAAATATCTGAAGTTGTTGTTGTTGTTGTTTTTTTATTTTTTTATTTTTTAGTCTATCACGAATTTTAAAATATATTCGGACATTTGCTTTTAAGTTTCGACGTCGACGTGACAATATCTTCAAACAGAAAATATTCACAGAGGAGAAACTAAGAATAAGACATGAGCAAACCAAAGAGGCAATCAGACGTGACGTAACGGCACGTGACGAAATATCGGAAGTTATTGTTGTTGTGTTTTTTTTAAACGCTGCCAATACGCCATTATACGGTAGCGGTAAATTAGAAACACGTTCAGTAAGTTCTGTGGTCGTCCGGAAGACGTCAATCAAATACATCTACATACGTCAATATGCGTTGGAGGTACGTTACACATAGGTTCAAAGCACATTACTCATAGGTTAAAATAAGTTTTGGGTACGCTAAGCATTACCTCGACGTGTTTCGACTTATGAGTAACTTACAACTAACGTGCCTCGACGTGTGTCAACGATCGCATAACGTGCCTCGACGTGTGTCAACGATCGTGTAACGTGCCTACAACACTTTACTCATAGGTTAGAAATAAGTTTTGGGTACGCCTTGCATTACCTCAACGTGTTTCGACTTATGAGTAACTTACAAGTTACGTTCCTCGACGTGTGTCAACGATCACATAACGTGCCTCGACGTGTGTCAACGATCGTGTAACGTGCCTACAACACTTTACTCATAGGTTAGAAATAAGTTTTGGGTACGCTAAGCATTACCTCGTGTTTCGACTTATGAATAACTTACAAGTAACGTGCCTCGACGTGTGTCAACGATCGTGTAACATGCCTACAACACTTTACTCATAGGTTAGAAATAAGTTTTGGGTACGCCTTGCATTACCTCAATGTGTTTCGACTTATGAGTAACTTACAAGTAACGTGCCTCGACGTGTGTCAATGATCGTGTAACGTGCCTACAACACGTTACTCATAGGTTAGAAATAAGTTTCAGGTACGCTAAACATTACCTCGAAGTGTTTCGACTTATGAGTAACTTACAAGTAACGTGTGTCGACGTGTGTTAACGATCGCGTAACGTGCCTCGACGTGTGTCAACGATCGTGTAACGTGCCTACAACACGTTACTCATAGGTTAGAAATAAGTTTCAGGTACGCTAAACATTACCTCGAAGTGTTTCGACTTATGAGTAACTTACAAGTAACGTGTGTCGACGTGTGTTAACGATCGCGTAACGTGCCTCGACGTGTGTCAACGATCGTGTAACGTGCCTACAACACGTTACTCATAGGTTAGAAATAAGTTTCAGGTACGCTAAACATTACCTCAAAGTGTTTCAACTTATGAGTAACTTACAAGTAACGTGTGTCAACGTGTGTCAACGATCGCATAACGTGCCTACAACTTATGGCCAGCGTAGCGGAACGTGTGAGTCATACGCTGGCATACGTCGTAAAATTTCAAGCATGTTAAAATTTGAGGACAACCGCAAAGTACAACGATGAAAGCCAGCGTACTACGACGTATGCCAGCGTGCTTCAGCGTGCTCTTAACGAATACAAAACTTACCCATAACGTATTCGACGTGTGCCAGCGTTTTAGACAAATTTTTCATAAGTCGGCATACGTTGGCTTAATAAATCATCAAGGTGTGACAGGGCCTTTACATGGGGTTTTTCAAATGGCATAGTCAACCGCATGTGCTGCCGTAGCCTGTGAGACCCATGCAGCGGGGAAGGGGGAGGGGCAAAGGATCTCCCTCTATAAAAGACCAGGATGATCATGTCTCAGAGCCACTCAGCAGGGACCATAGAGCACACAGCCAGCCAGTTCTCTCACAGTTGGGACCCCCCAGAGAACAGATGCCCAACCATCAGACACACAGTTCAGGATGCCAGCCATCAAGGGAGAGTCTGGACCAAGAGAGGGGCCCTGAAGCCATGCCTGGGTTGCACCTTCTGGCAATTCGGGAAAGGCCACATGCACACACTTCCATCCATTTCCTTACATGTCTTGTGTTCCCAACTGAGTTTGGTCATGTTAAGATTAGCATTAAGATAACAGAGAATTGTTGCCACCAGTTTAAGCATATCATTTGGTTCCCCATTCCTCTCTGCCATTTTCGCTTCCCTTATACCCACCCCCATTATTTTTCAACCCTGTTGTTTCTCTTATAGCTCTTTGCTGTGCATTTTGAGCCGCAACCTCATCTTCCGGCGTGTTCAAATTCTCTCCCCCGTAAAACCGTACGCGTGCGCTGAAGCTGCCACATGGTTCAATCAAGGAAAACATAACCACACCACGGGTTGGCTACATATGCTCAGTGCACCTCCACTTGGGAGTTCAGCTCCGGCGGTCTCAAGTCGTCCGTTATGGAGACGGAGTCCGTCACAATAATACATCCAAGGTCATTGAATCATTCACTTACAGGCGACTGTAACCAAAATCTGTGTATGCAAGTGTAATTCTGCATAATGCAGGCACATTTTAAACAGGTAGTGATTGAGTTACACAATGATCTTGAACATCTTGTGGCTCTTCTTCTTTCATACACAGCATTAGCGACAGGTAGCATCATTTGCCGGGAGTGTGGCTGTGCCACTGATGGAATAACCCTGCGGATTAGAGCAGGAATTTGTAATTTGTTCAGGGTACGAATGATACCTCGCCTACTCTGAGCGAAAGATGCCATAGGATCTCCAAGGTCCACCATCTAATACTAGAGACGGTGCTCCCAGTTTTTTTTTTTTTGTTTGTTTGTTTGTTTACCTTGTCGAGGCTCGTGTGAGAGCTAACACACAACACACAGCAAGGGGGGCATGAGACAAGAGGGGCGGGAGAGAGAAGGACAAAACATTTGGGGAACAGAGACATGAGGAGATCTGTGGAAGGGAGAGGGATGGGGCGGGGAACATGGGGTATACAAGATGGACACTACAGGGACTTTCAGGAAGGAAAGCAGGGAATTTGAAGGAGGTGGGTTTGTGGTGGATTAACAGGGGTAGAAAAGTTCGAGGATTTGGATGTGGGACGATAAGAGATGGTGGTGAACATCTGTTTTGAAGGCCTGGAGGGAAGAATGGGATTGAACAGAGTGAGGGAGTTTATTCCAAAGGTGGGAAAAAAGAGGAATGAAAGAGTGAAGGTGAGCAGTGATTCATGATTTTGGTAGTTTTACTAGAAGGGGGTTGTTGGTGGACCTTGAGCGCCCTGCGGAAATATAGTGGGGACAAATTGCAGAGAGCAGGGGGGGGCGAGACCGGAGAAGAGACGGTAGAAGACAGAAAGACTACCGACCTGCCTGCGGTGAGAGAGTGAGAGGCTCAAAGGCTCAGCCTTATCGCGGGAGATGCCAATGATCCGAAATGCCTTGGTTTCCACAGCGTGAAGCCGAGAAAGGTGAGAGGCAGGAGCACCAGCCCTGAGCGGAGCGCAGTACTCCATCAGGCTGCGGACAAAACCTTTGTAAGTGGTCAGGAGCTCAGGTGGGCCGAGGAAGGACTATGCATGACGGATGATTCCCAGTCGGTGACTGGCTTTGGAGGGGAGGTTTGAAATGTGGCTTTCCCAGGAAGGATTATGGCAGATAGTGAGACCCAGAAGCTTGAATGAAAGGACTTCTTCCAGAGGATTGTTGAGAAAGTAAATGGGGGGGTTTCCAAATGGTCCTTTCAGAGAGACATAGTGAGAGTGTGAGATTTGTCTGGATTGAAAGACATGTTCCACGTGTTGGACCAGCTTGTGATTTTACCCAGATCTGCAGTGAGCGAAGAAGCTGCTGCTTGCCGGTCTGAGGGATGACAGATGGTACGACAGAGGGTGGAGTCATCAGCAAAGTGATAAAGAGATCTTTGTTTAATATCCATCTGATGGATGGCACACACATTGATGCACCACCCTGCATGCAAAACACCAGGATGACAGTTTGTAGCTGGATCGAGATTCAAACCAAGGCTGGACAACTCAGAGGTGAATGCTCATACATCTAAGCTATCCTGCCAGCCCTCTCCAAATGTACTTTATATTATTAAGTAAAACTTAAATCAACGAGGTCAGGCATATACAGGTACTCAGTTTCGTTAACAGATATTATCGACATCGTGGGGATTAATCCTTGAGCTGTATCATCCTAGTCTCAAAGTACAAGTGAGAACTGCAAACATGAATGAGGCATTGTAGAAAGCATGAAGAACGAGTGAGATGTAATTGAACGTTAGCGAGTGTAACCTCAGGGGCTGCGCAGACCTGGTCGGGTCTTTTGAGTGACAAATAGGGAGAAAGGCTGACAAGCCAGAATGAGTGCAACGTTTATAGCAAATTGAGCAATGGTGGAATGCAGGGAAGAGGTAAACTTGTATCGAAATGGAAGCCAAAACTAGGGATGAGATGTCGGGAATTTTGTGGAGGAACAATGGAAGTCTTCGTTTTTGTTTAGAAGAAAGGTCGGAAAAAATAAAAGTAAGAATTGAGCTTGAAGGTCCACAGAATCAAACTGGAAGGGCACTCGGTGGAGCGCATACCTCAGCCCTGTAATGCCTGATCCACGAGAACATGTCGGGCCCAATACATTTTTGAAATATCGTGATGTACATCAGTTTACCCAATCTCTCAATGGTGAAGAATCACTTCAAAAATTATCAAATCCGGATCTGGATTTGCATCTTCATCAAAATTGAATCAATTCTTCCTTGTCGCACAGCCAACCTGTCCACCAAGTTTCGTCTGAATCCGTCCACACCTTTTGAGATGTCGTGCTATTTATTATTTTAGCGCTTTCTCTCAATGATGTAGAATCACTTTAAAAATTCTAGTATTTGGATCCGGATCCGGATCTTCATGAAAACCTAATCAGTTCGACCTTGTCACACACCAAACCTGTCCACAACTTTTTGAGATGTCCTGTACACAAACAGACAGACAAACAGACAGAAAGGGGGAGGAGATTGGGACCATACTCTGTCCAGAGCGTTTGTCCTGCTTAAGCAGTCTACTTTGCTATTGGGCACAATCCTGGATGGGTCACCACTCCGACACAGTATACCAGCAAGCTGGCACTCATTTTGCCGACCTCGGAAGGATGACAGGCAGAGTCAACCCCACCTGGTGTTAATTCAACAGCTGAGCGGGATTTGAACTCAGGACTCTAGGATCCCAAGCCCACTACCTTAACCATTAAACCAACACCAGGCATATATTATTATAATAATATATATATAATAATATATATATAATATATATATATATATATCTCTCGAGTCGATGAATTCCGGCACACCAACCACCTGAAACTTGGCACGCTTGTTTTTGACACAGATTGCGAGGGTACATGACAATTTTCCAGGTTTAAACGTGGTACCGTGTAAAATTAATTCCAGAGAACGAAAGGAGCTTTCATTGCAGAAACAATTAACAAACTTATATTCCCTAAGTGTGTGCAATATGTATGTGAAGTTTCCCCTCGATCTGACCAGCCGTTCTGGAGAAGATGTTTGAAGGTTTTAGGGTAAATTCAATATGACCACCAAACCATGTGACCTATCAATTAGAAATTAACAAACTTCTGAAAGGATGTCGTGGGGAAAGTGTATGTGAAATTTTGCCTCAATCTGTCCAGCCGTTCTCGAGAAGAAGATTTTAAAAATTTATTAATTTTCAATCCAA